>NC_090659.1:10576271-10879301 GCF_013368605.1 Nyctibius grandis | reverse complement strand
ATTTTCTAGCAAATTCTTAGCTGTTTTGGAAAATACACAGTTTGAGAAGCTGATCTGAAACAAACCTGTATGTATACTCCTAAATCTCCTTGATGTGGAATCAAGTGATGTATGTAATGACCTCTGGGCCATTTACTGTCTCATCAGCTGAGTTCTCCTCAAAATGTGATAGGAGTTTATTTTCTCATCTCCTGTATAGAAGCATTTAGAGCCATAAGTAGCAATTTCATAAATATGCATATGTTAGTTTCTTAGCTGTTTACAGACAGCTTTTATAAACATAGTCTAAAATAATTTTTGTATGCAGACCAAGCCAACATACTGGCACATGCAGAGTTACTTAAATTCAATGTAGATGAACCAGGGTCTCTAAATCACCTATGAGGACGCTGATGTGGATCTAAATTTCATGGTTTAGGATCATCTCCTGAAAAACGAATACCAAAATGTAGAGTGTATTGTGTATGAGCTCAGAGCAGGGGTTGATCTGAGCTCTTCTTAGGAGAGAAGCTGTGAATAAGATACTGTTGCAACCTTACATAAAGTTTCATTAAGATATTCCCTTCTAGATCCATATAATTACAGACAGTCCAAGTGCATTGCTTAGCATTAAGCTTAACAACTAATGCTTTTATTACTTTGTCCACTTTTAGTAAGCTTGTCAAATGAAAAGGCTTTATCCAAAATTTTCCATACCTGATTGGAAAACTGATTTTTTTTTTTTTTTTTAATTGCCAAAAAAAATAATTCTTCTCTAAGAATCTTGATGTTCCTGCAGTTTGGAGGTGAAAGGGGTAATTGGAGGGAAATGGAGAAGGATTCGAAGGAGAGGAATGGAGGAAGATTTTTGTCCTGAAAAATGCAGGTCCCTCATATGAATAATAGGGATGTAAAATTTGATAGGTAATAGCTACACTATGACAGAGATGTAATTTTTTGCTTGTCCAAAGAATTTTCACTAGATTTAGGCAATTATGCACCTCTCTCAAAAAATTAAATCATCAATTCATACGCCAGAGACACCAGGTAGAATGCAGGTCTGAACAGCATTTTCCTGCAACTGCACTGCTCTCCTGCTGCTGTCACTCTCCTGTGATGATGCTTGATTATTTCAACCGATTTTTATTGTGTTAATATTGTGGATGGACTGTATCTGTGTGGCACAGAGAAAAGAAGCTCCAGTTCAAATGTAGTTCAAACACACAGTGGAGAAGATTCAGTTTTCTATACGGTATGAAGAAGTGAGAGGCATGGATAGTTGGAAGGGAGGCTGGACTTGAGAACTTGCTGGGTTCCAGCTGTGAAAAGCAATATTCTGGGCTAGGAAGAGACAAATTGGCTAAGGAAGCAGTTGGCAGCTGGAAAGAGCTGGCCCAGCCAGTGGCTGGAATGGAGAGGAACTTGAGGCACTGTCACAGGCTGGCAAAGACACATAGGAGCAAACCTAGCTGGAGATTGGGAAGGGTCAGGAGTCTACATGCACAGGGAAGGAAAAATCTGATGAAGCACACTCAGGACAAGGCGCTGTAGGAAAGGCTTGTACACAGACTTGATACAGAGAATAAAGACTGAGATTTCAAGGTGTGGAGAAAGACTAGAACTGAACTTACTCATTCAAATGCTGCTGGAACCTGCTGGTCCTGGGCAGGACTGGGAATGGGACAAAAGCAATGGCTTAGGGGAAATGGGGAGAAGAATCTCTGCCTGTTAGACATATTTTTATCTATCTCTAGCGTCTGGAAAAGTGCTATAGATTCTTGAGCATGTCCATTCTTCTGCTGGCAAAATGTTTTTCCCTGCCAGTAGGTCCCCCTGCTAGTATCATGGAATTCCTATGTGATGCTGTCACTCATTTACAAAATTATTAGCAGGTGGTTTTGTGTTCCTTATTTTCTGACTTAATATTCTGATTTGTAAAAGTGGTGAACATTTTATTGGCTGCAACTGAATTCAATGGAAGCTGAGCTTTGAACACACAAAATTAATGATAAATTCTCAAAAAATAAGATTGGCAGTTTTGTGTCTCAGGTTGAGCATCAAAATCTAGCAGATATTTTTTACCTTGCTTTCCTAGATCTCCATCGCACCTTGGAGTGGAGCTATGAAAATAAGTTAATTGTTTATGAAGCATTAAGATAGGTGTAATGGAGGTCATGAGGAAATTAATAATTCTGCCTTTGAAGCGAAGTTTGAGTAGTATGACAGGAGGCCACCCACTAAATAGTACAACTAAAGCAAAATATTAAACACCTGCTCATTAAATGAATACCAACAATCTGGAGATGTTTGGGGAAAAAATAGTATGTGATCATATAATTGCAACCAGTCCCATAAGGCATAAACAGAAAGGGAGTGATTAAAGGGCACACAGACAGCCTTAGTTCTGGCACTGAGGTGCTGCGTGCTTGATTTTGCAATCTTATTAATGTTCTTTTAATTTTTTTTTATCATTTGGATATAATAAACATAGATAATCAACCATAAACTCAGCTCTGTAGTTACCAAGACAAACTGCCTGAGTCAGAATCTGGTGTTGCTTACATCTGTGTGAATTCTGAATAATTTTTTAAGTGACCCTTCAACTTGCTGAGAATGAAATGTGAAATGTAGTGTGTAACCGGTTTTAAATATCTTTATAATAAATTCTTGTCTTGAGTGGAAATACTGCTTCGTATAAACCCAATCTTATAATGGTTTGATTCTAGCATAAATAATTTATGACAATAAAAGTGTGGTATGGCTAGGAGAGGACAGAACAAAATTTATGCAATCCAAAGGCAACTTGGAAACTAACCCCAGTGACATCCTTTCAAATGAAATTACCGGTACTTTGAGATTGTACCAGTATAACTGAGATCAGATTGTGGCTCTGCATCTGGATTTTAAGCAGGCCTGTACAACATTATGATGATTAATAATATTTGTAGCTGTGCAGGCTAACATAACAAGGGTAAACAGAACTTATTATTCAGACCTTAATTTAGTTTTCCATGGTGAAGTTAGCGATGGGGATCAGGGAAGCTCTGACCTCTGTACGATAGTCCACAGTTGCCTGAAATGCATAACACGGAGTTTACATTTTCCTCCGAAGCATTGAGATACTGGTTATTGCCAAAGGCAGGCTGTCTCTGTTGGCAGCTCCTATATCGCTAGAGCAGGCAGGAGCTTTTAGATCATGCTCTGTGCATGCAGCGGTGCACAGCCAAAATGTTCACACAGAAGGGCACAGCCTTGGAGATTTCTCTGCTGGCGTGGCAGGTGGGCAGTCAGTGCTAGCACAGGCTTCCTTCTGGTGGCACTTAGCTCTTGCATGAGGGCTGGATGCAACAGCCACTGCCTCTCTAGCCTGGCAGTTGTCTTCCAGGCTCTTTATGCACATCATCAGCTCCACTTGTCTGAATTTGTGGAGCTCAGCCTCCTTTCTTCATTCTGTGAATTGGTAAACAAAAAGATGCTGAAAAGTCAAAAGTGTTCATTTCAACCCTCTGACTCACTAAGGAATTTTAATGTCTCTTTCAAGAACGGCCCGCGTTTCTCAGGCGACCGATTAACCAAGTGGTGCTGGAGGAGGAGGCTGTGGATTTCCGGTGCCAGGTGCAGGGGGATCCCACACCCACAGTCCGGTGGAAGAAAGATGATGCAGACTTACCAAGAGGAAGGTGAGAACAACATTCATGTTCCCCACACTTTCAAATTTCGGTTGTTGAGTAACGCTGGAATCACTCCCTACCACTTATAGTTTGTTATTTGACATTATGGCCAAGATTTATTTCCCATATTGACACTACAAAACCTGTTCCAGAGCCAGCTGAGCAGGCAAACCCAGCCTGGGTTGAATTGTCCAGGTAATGGATTCCTGTGGAAGGAAGAAAAGTGATGTTGTAGGTATTGTGAGCACATGGGTATTCACTGAATTTGCTGGAGAAAGTATAGATGTTTTAGGAATGTAGTAGTGATAGTAACCTTCATAATAATGTGCTGATACCAAAAAGGAAAAAATTTGGCTGGAGAGTTGCAGAGCCACTCTGTTGCACTAGCAGGATGAATTAGAAGCAGAGCACTGTGGTGAGCTTTGCTGGCTCCTTTTGCTGGAAGAAACCTTCCTCTTGAGGAAACAAAAAAAACAAACGAGCAGAATTGGAAAACAAAGTTGAAATCTGTAACAGACCCCTTGTCGTCAAGAAAGATTTGTTTAGTCTGGAAAAAACATGGAGAAAATTCCAAAGTGAGCAGGGAATGAGAGTCTGTCCTATAAAAGGACATTAAATTAGCTTGGCTCCTTTCAGCTAACCGAAGAGAGTTTGGTCCTCGCTTTCTGGAACTCTTTCTAGTTTTGATGCTGAATCATCATTAGATTAAAAAATCTTAACACAGAAATAGGCCTGGGAACAGGAATGAGAACCCAGGTCTCCATAACCCAACCAATCTTTATGGCCCTGAGAGTCCTGATTCATTTTTGCACAGTGCTTTTAATTTCAACAGGAGATGTGAATAGTACCTTCTTTTTTTCCCCACCACAGTTGATTGTTCTTTTCCATCAGTGTTGGTTAATCCTGGGATGTTGCTGATGGAATTTGAAGAAAGCAATAAAAGAAAATCTAAATCTTCTGTTCTTCAAACAAGTGCTTTGAACACTGGACTTACGTAGGCTGGCTGCCAGTGTTATTTCTGCTACTCCAATCATGACCTTAAAAAAAGAGCAGCTGCAATGGTGTTTGTGGCTAGTTTGTGTCAGTACATTAAGTGCGCTGTGAGCACACTACTAGACTGGGCCTAACTAAAACAAGTTAAACATTGTTGTCTGCTTTCTTTATCACAGCACGTTTTACGTCTTCAACCCAACAAGGTGAAAAATGTGGTAAGACTGTTACCTGGCAGTCTTCATCCACTTGCTAAATATGGCATTTACTGTTGCATACACTTTAATGAAAACTGATGGCAAAATTCCTCAGAGTCATGCAGCACTTTGTCATGTTTGCCTCTTGGGTTAATATCTTTTGTTTCTCAATTTCTAAATATTTAACAAAATCCCAAAACTCAAATTGGAAAATATCTGTTTTAGTTTCCACACCCTCAACTCTGTAAGAAGTCTTAAAATACTTCAGTTAAATATCTTAATGTAATGATACATAATCTAGAACAAACACTTCTATATAAGTAGCTACTTATGTATTTATATAGAAATACTTATATTTTAAGATTAGTTTCCTTGTAATTTAAATCAAATTTTAAAATTACGTAGCTTTTTTGCTAATTATATTGATAGGTGTGTATGCATGTAATACATAAAATATTATTTTGAAGAGCAGACTTTTGGATAGCAGGATGGATTTTTCTCTTTGCTTGCTATTTAACTATGCATTGTAGAGTAGTCCATAGTAAATACATTGTGCTTCTGTGATTTATTACTGTTGGGCTGCTTCTGTTGTTTTAAGTCATGTCTACTTCTAGGTCTCATAAACAGAATTAATAAACTTTTATTAGTTTTTTTTTTTTAATGACTAAGTTCCTTCTTTTTCTTTCATATCTTACTGTGAAAAACATAGTGCTCTGTGTTTCGAGGTAATTTTTTCTGTTCATTCATGATGTATTTCTAAGGAAGAAGAAATGAAACAGGAAGCATAGGAAGAGTTTTCACTGGGCTTTTACTGCAAGAAGTGAAGGTTTATCAGGTACATTCTGATGTACATCAACTTCAGGCTCAGAAACTACTCACAATACTTTGCAGTGTTTTTACACTGCTGTTTAATATTTCATTAACTGTGTTTTGTCATCTTAAAATAGAAAGTGGGGGCATGTCTTCATTTTTGTCTGCTTCCCAGAACATCAGTGGGGTGGGTAAAGAAGGGGCAAGGTTGCAGAATCCCACGCTGGAGACCACCTCGGATGATAGAGGACTACCACTGCCCCTGCTCATGTAGTGGGTTACCACCACCTAAGCTACATGGATTGTGGTCATCTAGTAGAGTCTAACATCCACACTTCAAAAGCAAATACCTCTGATGACCAGGACCGTATGTTTTAATTTCTAAAACGTATCATTTGTATAGCAGTGTCTTCACTGTTCAAAAAGTGGAAATTTCCAAACCATGTGGCATGATGCTTAGTCAAGGAAGATAAACTTGGAACATCTAAAAGAAAAGCTATTATTTTTCATGGATTTTTTAATGCAAGCAAAGAAATTTGCCCAGGAAAAGTCTGAATGGATGGATGGATGAGAAAATTATAACAATTTTATAAATTAAGAAGATAATTTCTAAGGTTTTCCTCCTTGATGAAATGGGAGACTTTTTTTTTCTTTTTTGAGGTAAAACCAAAATTAGCTTTCAGCTTCTGAGCTCCTGTATTTTAAGCATTTTAACATCTACAGTGAAATATAAAACCCTCAAGGAATTCCCTTTGTTATTCTTCCTACGTACATAAATCCTTCTTCTCAGCAGATCTGTGCAGCTATTCGTCTTATAGCTTTCAATATCAGTTTCCTGTTTTTACAGCTAATGACCTTCTTTGCACATCTGTCTGGTTTTGTTTTTTCAGTAATTTCCTTTTGGCTTCATCCCTAGGTTACAAAACAATTATAGTAGGTACCTGTTTCAACAATTATGGCAAATTTTTATTTTTTTCTATTTTTAGTTCAGCTTTCAAAAGTGCTTAGTTCAGTGATAGCAAAGTGGGATAAACTGAATTTTTGTATGCATTATGTTTGTGTAATTTGCTCCTGGTGAATGCCAGAAACACTAATATTGGATCCATAGTCTTTCAGAAATCCTTCCATCTTACTTCCTTTTAGCTTTTTTAGTGACACATGTGAAAGCAAAAAGAAAAGTAATCACAGTAATTTCTGATGACATATATAAACAGTATTGCTCGACTGACTGGTGCATTGAGTAATAAATGGAAAATAATTTCAGGCTGTTACAGTGTTAATTATAAAGGTCCCTGGTGAACTGTAAGCATCTCCAGTTGCAACTGGATTGAATGAGGAAAAAAAGCAACTTCTAAAGAAATTAGTACGTTTGAAAATATAACTATTTAAAACAATTTAATTTGGCCATTTTGATGAATTGTCTATGTAATTACCCAGAACTTTATGAATAGCCATGATATAAAACTGAGAACAGATGGATATAAGTTTGTTCTGAGGGTGCAAGGCTTCATTGCAAACCTCAACTATTTTGAATTGATGATCTAAAACAGCTATGGTAGTTAGTCTATATTTTGAATTTAAAACCTTGAAGTCATTCTTAGAGTAGAAATTTTCAAAATGCCTATGAAAAACAGGTCTCACTAACAGTCAAAGGACATTACTTTTCCAAAATCCTGTAGACTTGACTTGAGATATCAAATACCTTGGTTTATATCATGGAGCTCTTCTGTGTATGCTTGGGCAGGAATTACAAAAGCCGTAAGAAGGACCAGGTGGGAACAGTGTTGTGGTTTATGTATGCTAACTGTTTTCATAGTTCTTTTACATTGTTGTGATAATGAATTAGTTAAATTCTTCAGACTTGAAAATTCTATTTAGAACCTAAACCAATCCCAGCAAATGAATAGGTTTCTATTAAAAATGTTGATACTGCACCAACAGAGAGAAACAAAGTACAATGTGAAGTCTGGGGTGTGTAAAGCTTTTTTCCAGAAGCTGTCCATTTCAAATCAGTGATCCAAGACTGAAATGCATTGTGAACCAAGGGTAGAGGTGCATGGTGTATATTTTATTTTAATTGCTCTAAAAATCCAACATCACACCACAGCTTCCACAGTACACAAAGGCTAGGGAATAGTTAATCAAGTATGACTCATGTCAAACTACCGGAGGTGAACAGGTTATTGTGGGGTCACGGGTCCTATGCCTTTGGCTGAAATACTAGGTTTAGTATTTCATGAACAGAGTTTCTTTTCATTATTAAGTGACACAAGGAAATGGCACAAAAATTGTACTAAAGTGACTCACACAGTTGTGGCCATGCATAATGACCAGGACCTGTTGAAAATTAGCTAAAAATTGTCTTTACGCATTGAAGTATTTTTCCAGCCACACGTTCAGGTAGCTTGCTCTTTGATGTCTGCTTGGCACAAATAGAGAATGTACTTTCCTGCTAAGGAGCTGGTGGTCTCCTGTGTGGTCAGGAACTCAATATGGCCTGGATCAACTTTTGATTCATCTGCTTTTTAGTCCTGGTAACAGGAAAACACTGATAGTATTTGAGAGCCCCTAGTATGAGAGTGGCATATCTATGACTAGCAATTTAATAAAAAATGAATAAGGTTTGTGCAGTGTTTCATGTCTTCAAATTTTCTAGCAAAGCCGAAGAGAGCAGCTGCATAGTCTGTAATTACATAGCAAGTAGTACAGATCTTTTTTTTTTTTTAGGAAGTGAAGAGATTTTCAATTACAAGTTAAAATTTATGACACACCATAATAACTGTTTAAACCTTTTACACAGAAGAAGCTAGCAGTGCCAGCTCTTTGGGAGAGTGAGGTTAGCTCAGCAAATGTATTTTTCAGTTGCCTTAAAAATGGCTGAGTAGCAATCACATGGGCCTTTTTTTTTGCATTCCAGCCCAGAACAGCTGGTTTAGCTCAGTAAATACATCCTTAATGAAATTACAACCTGCGCTTGTAAGTTGCATTTACAAGTTGCACTGTCTGATTAGATGAATATTGTACTAGAGATGAAAAGTGGCAACTGCACCAGCAGGAAGAGGTATTTGTTTTACGCACCACCCACACAATGGGAGTGTAGGCAGAAAAAACAGGAGTGATGGTTCAGAACAAAAATGATGTGTAGTTTACACAAAGTATATTGCTAAGTGTTAAGAGATTGTAGGTTATTAAATGAAACAGAGCAGTGACACACAGCAGTGAAAATCATAAACAGCACAGTAAGCTTTCTTACTTACTAAAGATTAGGAATACTCATTAACAATTATTTGGGAAAATGCATTCTTAATGCATAGACTTAACTTATTCTAAGATATGTATTAGCTCCAACAACAAAAGTCTGTGTAGATGTTAGTTTTGCTATGTTTTTAAAACTGGCCGCTTTGTGTCTGAAAAGTAATTGCATATGCATAGCCTGGGCAGAAACACTGTCTGTCACACTTCTGACAGGTGTGCATTTTCAGTAAGTACCTTAATTTCTGTGCGTCCCTCTGTGGCTTCTTGTGAGCTCAAAACTAAGGGTAAATGATGAAATTTTAAAAGTATCTTACTGTCTTCCAGATGCACATCTTTGAAACGGATTTAGATGCAACTGACAGTAAACTTTATCCCCATAAACTCAGAAAAGTTAGATTTTCTAACTAAGAAAAGATTTAAAGATTAAAAGATTTAAAGATTTAAAGTTTAGATTTTCTAAAAGAGGAGGTCCAGAAAGGGCCTGATGGCCGGAGATGTTCTGCTACTGTATTTCTCCATGATCACAGGATAAGGCCCTGTAAGCCAAAGAGACAGTAATTTTTAAGAATAAACACGGTGCTACATAATTCTATTTATATTCTGTGGATGGGATAGTGAGGTATTTAACTACAGCCTCCTCTAGATACAACCAAGGGGAGACTGACCTTTCAATGAAATATGAGTTAATAACACTACAGTGCTTTGTGCTTTGGTCAAGTTAATCTCTGTGCAGATTGTAACAAAATGCAGTCTAATGTGTATTGAAAATTAATTAGAGTAAAAAGTGTGTTTTAGTAGCGTAATGGATATAATCTTTGATTACATCAGCAAATTTCTGTTGCAATTAATAACAATTAATGGTTTTAAATAAAGGGTCAGGGAAAAAGGATGTTTTTCATATTAGCTGTATTACATGTACTATTCATCACCTCTGGTTAGATCCAGTATGATTTACATGCCCATCTTTTGTTTCCTAAGGTAAAGCATCAAGGAGAGATTAAGTCCCTTTATGAGGAGCATAGAGGAGAAGATTGGATGTTCTTAATAGCTTGTCAAAAGGAGACAGTGAAAGAAAGAGGTTTAATATGCTATTTGTATTCTTACATACATCTGGAGGGAGTAGAGGCAGTTTGCAGAGGATGTTGTTATCTTGGGTTTAATGCAGCACATGGCTGGCATAGGGTAAGCTGCAGTGCAACTTGCAGAGAGCCCATGTAGCCTAACTGAACACAGGCAGATTTCAGCGGCGTGCAATGTAAGCATCTTTTTAGCCGTTGTGTTGAATCATTTGAGGAAACTTCTCCTGTAAGGCCAGAGATATTATTTAGAGATAGAGAGGTGATGAGGGGTAAAAGGGAGGCACAACTGGTTTATTTTTGTGTATATAGCATCAAGATGATGTACCCCAGTGCTGGTGGGGTACATCGTCCTGTTATTCTTTTGGTTGAGTATCCCTCTTCTCTGATTGATATTTTGCCTGTCAGTGATCCCTTCCTGTTCTGTAACTGGAAAAATATTCCTTACAGTTTTCTGAGGAATACATGGCCAAGTGAAAGGGTAAATTAGAGTATTTTTTGACATTTTAAATCCTCAAGGCATCTCATTGAATAAAGTCCTGTAAAAGCATCGTCCCACAGTTACCCCAGAGGTCTATAGTCTAACCTAGTAGTTATCTGCCGTTCAATTTGTATGAAATATTAAATGCTGTGAGCAAAGGTGTTAGATGCGTGGCTCTGCTAGGCTGATCAGCAGAGAAACAGTTAATAACATTGACATTTAAATTGGCTTCATGTTAAGTGTCAGTTCTCACCACAGAGCTGAAGAAGAGCTATTGTTTCAGGCAATCTGTTTGTGAATGCATGAAAACAGTCTCCAGTTGCTTACATAAGGGTCAAGGTTGGGAAAATAGCTTTACAACTCCACGGACAGCAACCATAAAGGAATTGTGTCAACTAATAGTCCTGCCTACATGTTTTCTCTTTATGCTATGTGAACCATTGGTGATCTATGAAGTGATCACTGGGAGAGCACTTGAGATACTATTGTCAGAAGAGAGTGTTTTATTTTTTTTTCTCTTTTGTTTAACATCCTAAAGTTGTCAAATTTCAGAGGATTAATGAAGTCACTAGCAGCGTTCCGAAACAAAATTTAATGCCAGAAGTAGTAGCCTCGAACATGGATTTCTTTGAATTTTCCATTCACAGAAGACTGCAGTAAATAAATGGTATTGCAGGAAGGAGACTCAAGAAAACTTAATGTAGAATTTAATTCAAAATACTCATTCCGTACTTGAATCTTTCTTTAGTATCAGAAAAGCAGAGTATATTAAATAAAAGCATAGTAACCACATAGTTTATACATTGTATTTATAAGCTTCAGAATATTGAGGTAGCCTGCTTTCTTGAAAAATATAAGGATGTCAAACAGTTTAAGCTCACTGTTATTGGTTTATTGACTATTAGAATTATAGAATGAAAAAGTAAAGATAGTTAACTATGCAGTTTTTCTGTAAAACCCTCAGCAGAGCAGGGAGAGGGAGGCTGGTAGTTATGTTCAAGTGGGAGTAAGATTCAAGAGCTCTGACCACAGCATCATTGATGTTACTGGAATGGCTGGCCTGCAGGGATTTCTTCTGTTTTAACACATTCCATCTCTGCATGGGATACAAAAGTTGTCATCTCAGTTAAAAACAAACAAAAACTGTCAGTGAAAACACTGCAAGGTTAAAGTTTTAACCTTAAAAACTATGTTCCAGTTCCTACTTCTAAGTCCTATTTTGAGAAGTACTTAACATTAGCAAAATGTACTTTTTAATAATACGACTTCTGGCTTAACTGTAGTGTTGAAGGCACTTTCATTAAAACATTAACATGACTTCATCTTTAATTACCACTTCAAGGTTGGTTACTGATTCGAAATATAGATTAGAAGATATTTCAGTTAGTTCTCTGACAAGTTTATCATAATCATTCATCATGCTTAAGGCAAATAATAATAGGCCAACGCAAACTCTGTTTATTTCAAATTATTCATAATCTGTGTGCTCATGTTAAAAAAAAACCGCATCAAGCCATATTTAGTGAGTGCAAGCTGCCAGTCTGGGCTCAGATCTTCTTACTGTGCTCCAATCCTTGCAGTATCATTTCAATTTTTTAAAAACAGAAATGGTCAAAAGCAGTATTTTACTTTTCCTTAAAATTAATTTCAGTAGCATGTGCTGAACAGATAACCCTGAGAAGCAAGTGTGCTTTTCTGATGGATGAATTTATGACATAGGCATTAATAATACAAATCTCCCCAACTGCCTGACAAATGTGTCTCATCTGTGAAGGAAAGGACTACTTCTGCTGATAGGAGGATAGGTCTCCATGCCAAGTCATTACATGGTCTCTTAGGTCATACTTCCACTGACATTCCAGTTTTTGAAATGTGGAGCTCTGTCTGGAACTAAAATCAAATCGGAAGCCCATTTTGGGTAATTATCATGTGGTAATTCCCTATGAGTACTTTTCTGTGCAAACAGAGATGTAGAGGTAAAAGCTGGAGCCTGCATCAGTTTAGATAGCGTTTGCTGAGTCACTAATTCCCAAACACATATTTTGTTTTTAACTTCTACTGGTTTCCAAATTATTTCAAAGAGAATAAAAAAGCAGTCTCATTTTGATTTCTTGGTTGTCTCCTGAGTGCATGGCTACTAATTTTGTGAGGCACTAGTTACATGCAGTCACATATGTATGTTTGCATGTAAGAGTAGTACTGGATAGTGTAATGCTTCCAGAGAAGGTGGGAAACACAATTTTCTTGGACATAGGTGTGGTTTCACAATGTTGGCCCAATGACTGTAACTGTCGTATACATCTTTTATGAGATTTAGGACATTTTATTGAATGCCTTGGTTTAAGACACAGTGCAGTGTCAGTTTGTGTTTTATTTTATTGCAATTGAGAGTGTCCAATATAAGAAATTATAAATAATCTGCTGATCACAACCCATAAAAGATTTCGGACTAAAGCAGAACCTGCTGTCAGTGTATTTTAAGAAAATCAAAATAGTGAATAATAACCTGTATCACTTAGCCCTTTTTCTAGTTTGCTAGAATAAGGCCAGTGAACCGTTTTATATGACTGTTTGCATATATGCCTTGCACAAAGAAATTCAAGGTAATTTCACATTGCCTTATACCTTTTTCTGGCATGAATGGCGTAGCCAAAGAACAAATGGGAATCTGGACGTGTAGATGTAAGTGGCAGCCATCCCGTCAGCACCTTGAAGATAGCTCCCTGGTAGCTCAATTTATTATAGCTGTAAGCAGTGTCTTACAGCCACCCAGCAACAAATAGCCTTGATTTCATGGGTACAAGAGAATAATTTGAGACCAGTGCACACAAATATATACATTCATGCTCTCTCTGTCACTGATTCAGGTTTTGCCAGGGAAAGAAAACCAGAGACTCCTTTCTCTTTCCCTCAGAAAGCTGTCACTCACATAGGATTGTGTTTCTTTCTTCTTCCACTTATCAATGCATGTGATGGAAGTGAAAAAAAACCATTTCTTGTAAGGGAGCTGGCAGTAGGGGTGGCTTCATCACCGACGGGAATGGAGGCTCTCCATTCTGCTTCTGGATCACACAAGGCTGAAGCAGGTAACGAGCTCACGCGTCCTGTCTCACTGCAGCTTCTCTCTGGCTCCCTCCACCTGGCACAGAGAGTCTAGGAGCCAGTGAAAAGCTGTGGCACTATGCTGGGAGCTGAAGTGCTAGCACCACAAAAGAGAAGTGGAGACAGAAGCTTAAGCCTCCTTAACTACCTCCTGTTTACTCTGGTTTTGGCCAGTAGCATCTCTCTGTTTGGGCTCCCTAATCATTAATGTTGTGAGTAATCTTGAAGCTTTGTGCATGTTTTGCAAAATAGCCTGGCAAACAGGCAAAAGATAATAGAGCAAAGTAATTTTTGTGCCATCTCTAAAAAAAAAAAAGGAAAGCCTACAAAGCCTACATACAAAGATTCTAATTTTTTTATTTATTTACAGTAACGTTTTAGAAGAAAATAGGTGCCTAGTGTAAACTGATGTAAATTTTTTGAGGCCAGTGGTATCAGTTTGCAACAGTTAAGATGTGAGTTTTTCTCTTGCAAACTCCCTTTAGCAAGAAATGTGACTTTTTGAGTTGGATTTTTCGAATTCACTAATGCATTCTCACAACCTCAAAATACACTGCTGAAGCAAGTGCATCTTTGTATTACCAGTTAGGCCTACTTGGATATCTAGGAATGTAATGACTCCAGCTGCAGACACAGTTTTGCTACCTGTGCATGTGAAAGACAAAGAGGTGCATATATTTTTATGCATAGCTGCATGCACATTTTTGAAAATCCAGAAATCTAGGGGTTCTGTCAAGCACTCAGTAAAATATATATCATCAAATGCAAAAAAAGTATTGCTAAATCTCTCTAAGTTCAGTAAATTCTCTTTTATTTTTTATTTGATAACCATGGAAGATCGGTTGCTGAGTATGGACAGATACACTTTTGAATGTGGGGAAAAAAAAAATTCTAACTGGGACAAAACCAGTTTAATTCAAGATTATTCTTAGATGCTTAAGCCAATGCATGAATCCAACCCCAGTACATTAATTTGTGATATTTAAAAAGAGTTAATGTATTTTTTTTATTTGTTATTTGGTTGAGCAGATGGTAATGGTTTTGATACAATTCAGTTTTTTATTTTTCTTCTTTTCTTTTCTTGAAAAAGACAAGGCTCTTTTTCACACTTTGTCACAGCTGGTTACCAGTCAATCTCAATTCACGGTACAGTGATGATAGCACATGTTGTTCAGGGGCCAAATCTGATTGGGTTGCATTTTCAGCAGTGTTTCATATCAAAAAAAAAAAAAAAGTGTCTGTATGGCAGTGACTGTCAGCAGACTATTGTACAACTGTCATTAATCAAAACTAGCAACAATGAATGCATTCATATGTGCCAGAGACTGCCAGATTTCACTCAAAATCACCCAATTTCTATCAGAATTTCCTCACCAGCAGTGTTTTCTCATCTGCTTGTTGCTTCTCTGTTTCTTTCTTCCTTTCCAGTCCCCTGCCCCCACCCCTTCCTTCTTGGTTAATTAAAGGCAGACCTGCTCCATTACTTGTAGAGCAGAAATTATGTAATGTGGTGCCCAAAAGTGGCTGGTTTATATCTAGGCACAGGCTGACTAGCTGTTTTAGAAGACCTCTCCCAGCTCAGTCTGATGGCTGAAGTCTAAGCTGAACTGAAAGGTTAAGCACCTCCAAATGTTTAACAAAGAGAAGTACTTAAAAACAATTAGATGGCCATAAACATGTGAAACTGATGTCTGACACCCTATGTTTTTAGCTGAATGTTGGCATTAGTCGGCTAGGAGTCAGCAGTATTTGGGCAGTATGTCAGAAGGTGTTTCTTGACACTGTACATATTTTGAAGGCTTTGCCGCCTTAGTGCACTGGCAAGGTTAAGGAGCAACTTAACCAATACACTCTGGTTTTCCACCATTCCATCATCAAGTCTGGTAACCTCTCTCTGTGATTGGTATTAGCAGTCAGAGAGGCCCTAATCCTGATTCCCAAGTGTTCAGTAGCACTAATCTAGATGAGAGTGAACTTCAGAAACTCAGGTGGAAGCATCTTGCTGTGGGAATATGAGGCTCTGGGACAGAGAGGAGACAAGACACTCTTCAAGACTGCACAGATGGATGCTTGAGAAACTGAAAACATATTCAGGCTTCACTCCTTGTTACTTCACGGTCCCTTTCTCACACAAGCTCCTTGTGCTGCTGTGGATCAGGCTAAAAGCCAGTTTTCTTCCTTTCTCTTTCCTGCCTGCTTCATCTGTCAAAGCTCTTCACTGAACCGTGGTGACTTCCGGGGACAATGTGGGTGGAACAGATGACTGAGGGGCAGCGTATCAATGCTTCAGGACAGCAGATGGTTATAATGTCCCATGGGTGCATCTATGTATGAATCTAATTGCTAGGTAGCACGTTCTGTCAGGGTGGTCCAAAAACCTAGTAAGGCCTTGTTGGAAGGCAGACTGGGAGAGCTGGACCTCTCCTTGAAGTAATTGATAACTGGGCCATGATAGTGACATGTTTATGCCACCCTCCATTTCACGACCCAAGTGGGAGATGATGGCTGTACCCTCACTCTGCGTCCTGGCATGCCATGCAGCTGGCTCGTTCCCCCAGCAGCCTTTGCACAATTTGCATGATTGGCAGGTGCAAGCATAAAGACTGCTGAAGCCTCCAAGGCAGCTGGCTGGCATGCCGGCACCAACACATCGGTGAAATGAAGAACAAGTCAGCTGCAGCCCACAGCAGACTGGAGGGCCCTGTCCCAGGCTGCCTGCACCCCAGTTCGAGTAACCGCTCAGTCAGATACAGTCCTGCTGCCTGTCTGTTTTTATCTCGGCAGCGGTAAGTGAACCGCTGGGATGTTACTTGTCCTAAAAAAAAAAGAAAAAAGCAATGAAATAAATGACTAATTGTTGCCCAGCTTTATAACTGTGATTCCTATATCCAACTCATATTTATATTACAACTGGTCTTTGTTTTCTCATCTTCCAGGAGCTGAATGCAACTTTACATTTTCAGTCCCCTAGGGCTGGCCTCATGTCAAGAAAATAAGCATTTTCTCTTGTCTGCAACTCTGTGGTCGCCAAAGACAAATAACTTCACCATTGTTGTGGGATACTGTTGTCATATTCTTGAGATTTTTAAGGGAGACAATTTGCCTTCTCTCTCTTATGAAAACAGTGATTTCTGTTTGCCATTGACTAGTGCAGCACAGCATGTGAAATGGCATAATTTGTGAGCAGTCGAGAAGAAATGTCCCTCAACTGTATATGGCTGTTGAATGTAGTTGCAATAGACCTGTACTGCTCCAGAAACTGCATTTTAAGTTCTGGAGCATCATAACATTTCCCTTCCCGCTCCATGGTACTACACTAGCAAAAAAAATGTCCCTAAAAGTTTCTGAAGTTTGCCATGGCATCCACTTATTCTTCCCCTTGGCATATCCCTATTTGTTAGATAAACCTGAGGTACTGCATATATATATATATAAAATTAAGTGTAACTCCTAACGAAGGGGGTATTATGTATGTTTATGTTTATCTCTGGCAGAATGGTTAGCCTCGATTTGGTCTTTTTAAATTTAATTTTTGCTAATGAATAGAATGGACTTACTGAACACACAATGAAGTTGTATTGTGGTGAGTGTGAAAAGATGTCTTGACTTCTCTTTATTCTTGGAATTGCTAGTAATGGTATAATTGATGTTGTGAGCTTTAGTTAGACATAACAGAACTTTAAATGTTTCAATGTATAGAATCCTTTGAGTAAAGATGCTTTAAAGTCTGTTAGGACACAGTATTCTCTCTACAAATCTATACTAAAGGAACCAATAGCAATGTATATTATATACACAGAAATTAATGTTTCAGATTCCCAAAGCATTTAAAAATACTCACAGAGATTCACAACATTCCTGTAACTAATTGCATTACATTCTTATTCATCAAAACTTTTAAGGGTGCTCTTCCATATGATTTCAATATGTTTGCTGAACAAGTCTACAAGGTCCTTACTGTGTAACAAAGATAAGGTAAATTAGTTCTTCTGAAGTTATGTCATGAGCGTGTATAGAGTGAGAAAGAGTATCGATGACTCCTGAAGTGTCAGTCTTTCTTTAGTTTCATGGTCCCATTTCAGTATTTGATACATGAGCATCTGAAGCGAACTCTAGATTCAGGGTGGCTTAAGGTATCATAGGCTTACTAAGTCTAGAAGAAATGTTGTTGAAAATAATTTTACAAGAGAATACTTCAAGAGTAAAATATCCATGCTGAAAACCAGGGGTTTCCTAATTTGGGAGCCAAAGAAATTTCATACAAGATAAAGTCTCCCGTTTAATGAGCTTTGGATGAGAGCCCAAAATAGTTTGTTAAGCATGACTTCTGCAGGATAATAACAATTTAACTGAAAATATTTTTCTAGGTGTAAGCACTCTAAATGCCTTTAGAATGAGTCTTCAATGCATGCTGAAGTACTTTGTACTATTTCAAGTTTTATGCATCCTCATAGTTTTAGAATTATTACAACAGTCGAAACAAATGGACAAAGCATAATTGTTTCTAATTTCTTTTATGAAAGAGAAAATGTTATTGTCCACCCTTAATGGATCATTTTGAAGTATTTCTGTGAACCTGATAAATCTCCTTTAAGGCACCTCTTCAATAAATGTCACCTTCCAGAGCTTAAATATATTTTTTATTGTTTGTGATCATGTAGTGTCAGATCCTACCAACATGCTCACAGTTTCCCTAAGGAGTTGCTGCTGTAGCGAAAAACTATATATAAAGAGAAATTTCCAATTCAGTAAAAGGTAAAATGTGTAGCTCACATAGTTAAAGGCATGATAAACCTGAGCTGTCATGTATTGATAACTGATGTCTGATAGCTTAATTTTATCTTATTGCTCTAGATCAAGGACAAAGTGAATGATATTATTAAAGCCCTAATACTGAGTGAACATAGCAATACTAATTTTATGTAAAGTTTCTTACTAATGCAGAGTGCAATAAAAATGTCGTGAAGATTAATGCTGGGTGAAATTATCTAATGCTAGATAATAATTTATCTTCCAAAGTTGGCTCCAAGATAGATTCAGACTGGCATATTCCAGGTGAGAGTTTTCGTTCATTTCTGTTGTCTACAGAGAGTTTTCATTCTTTTTCTGTAACGCAGGTATGACATCAAAGATGACTACACTTTGCGCATTAAGAAGGCGTTGAGCACAGATGAAGGAACCTACACGTGCATTGCTGAGAATCGAGTTGGAAAAGTGGAAGCCTCTGCTACCCTCACTGTGCGAGGTGAGTGTTCCCATGGAGGGCAGCCTGTGTCCTATATTGATAAATTGCTTTCTGATGAAATGGGCCACATCCTTACCTGGCATTGTTTGGGTTTCACATACCATTTGCAATTGTGAGTGCTACACTGATTTACAACAGAGGTGAAATCCTGGTCTGTTGATATCTCGACCAAAATTTTAAATGACTTCAGATAGGATCCCCCTGCAGTGAAAGAGCTGTTCCAGTGGGGTTTTTTTGTTGAAGAACAGATGCATATATATGCATAAGCAAGCACTACATAACCATGGGCATAGACTTTAATATGTGAGCCATCAGTTTAGGCTATTATTCACATTCCTTTCTCTAGTAAGTATAAAGAGTATAGTAAGTAACTATGTTTATTAATGTCAAGCATAATGCAGATAGTATTATGTGATCAGCTCTGCCATAATTAAACTCTCTACCATTACTCTTTCTCTGAAAGATAAACCCTAGCCAAAGGAAAAAAAGAAAATCCTAATTAAATTTTGTAAGTATTACAAGGTAAAGACTAACATGTTCTCTCCTAAAATATTCTTGCTCTCTAGTATCCACTCAGTGTTTATGTGCTGCTGTTTGATGTGGTAAGGAGGTTTTAAAACCGATAGAATAATGAGTTGCCAAAATGTGTTCTGTGACAGTAGTTATAGACATGCTAAAGATTATGGGGAGAGAAAAAGTTTGTAGGCTAATATTTCCATATGAGTAAATAGAATATAATAGTTATTACTTCATTCCAAAAGATAAGCAGCAATTTTGCACAATAGATATCATGCAGACACTATTTCACAGTTTAGTGGTGCATGCTGATGGTTTTCAGTAGAGCTGTGAAAGGTTAATAAAAACATTTTTAGCTTTATCTGTTCTCCTCTTTTCATACACATTAAATCAAATGTTCAAAGTCTCAATGGATTGCTTTATTAGAACTGGGGTCAACTGACCCAAGAGGCCAGCTTCCATTTCCATCCATTTAATGCATGGACACAGTTCAGTTTAATTTGCTGAATTCAAAGGGAAAAAAAAAGCACCGAGTGGCTTTGTAGGGGGAAAGATGTTAGTATATAACAAAGAAAAGAGAGTATTGTGATAATCCATCTGCTAAAATACTACTTCAGTGTTCACTTTAGACAATAAGTGATAATGCACCTCTTCCTGTTTTAAGCTGAAGAATTAGGTTTACCTGCTACATGTTTGTGTAAGAGATTACTCTTCCATTTTGTAATGTGAGAAAAACAGTCACTACAGTGAACGCCCAGAAATACTCTCACTCTGTTCCTTTGACACAGGCAGAATCATGGTATCCAATAAATCTGGCAACCAATTCAATAGCTTTTAAACACTCCTAGAACTGTGTCCGCTGTTTACATTACTGGAGCAAACCTTTCTGATTTGCTACCCAGACTTGTGATATAAACAATAGCTAGAACCAAGCAAAAAATTCCTTTGAAGTCACTGAAGCTTGAACCTGATGAAATTAAGGTGAAAAAAAACCTGAGGAAATATATAATTTAATTGATTTTTCTACAGTAAAAACAGGTTTTCATTATCTGCTGAGATAAGCCAAGAAATTCAATGGAGAAGGCTATTACTCTGAATTTTCTGAAAACAAAAGACTGGGCAAACTCCTATTGACTTTAAAGGGACCATGAACAACGGTCTTTTTAATTAAAGGAAGGCTTAATTCTGAATTCTTAAACTTTTGCCTGTTTTGTCTGAAACTGCTTTTACCATAACCACGTCATGTAGAAGAGCAAAACCACATAATGTTTCAAAATTTACTTTGAGGGTGCGTTGGTCCTTGCAGGTGTAATGTAGTTACAGCTGCAAACCTGGCAACAACAGCATAATCCTTAGCTCCCTCGTTCATGGCTCTATCTTCTCAAAGCAGGGGATGAGGATGCAGTCAGGGAGTTTGCGTTACACTGTCACAAACAACAGAATTTGAATTCTGTGACTCAGCCTTCATGCCCTCTCTTGGAAAGATGCATATCACTCCTATTCTTCATCTCTCTGCAGAAGAAGGAAGATGTCCATAATACTACAAGCCAGAAAGTCTTCAAATAGATGATGGGTGAGAAAGGGCAGCAGGCTTGAAATAGTTAAATGAAGTGGGTAGGCCAAAGTAAGGTTAAAGCCATAGAAAGGTTGAGGACTAAGAGGTCCTTGCATGCTGTGTTACTGCTGAATCTGCATATCTTACATTTGACCCTAGCCTGCACATAAGCACATAGAGCTGGTTAATGTCTTAAAAAGAAAAAAAAAAAAAAAAAAAAGAAAAAAAAATTGTGCTGTTGCTCAGAAAAGTGTAACTACTTCTGCAGCTAAATAAGGGAAGTTTCACCTACACAGATGCAAGCTGGAGTCAATTTTATGTCCAACTTTTCAGCTCTTTTGAAAGGGGATGTCTACTTTTATTAACAGAGGGACTGACAGCCCTCTTCCCCAGGACAAGTATAATGAAGGGCTGTTGCTATAATCAAGAAAACACTTGTTGCAGCAGCAGCTTTCAATCTTGATATCAACCTGAAACAATATTAACCTGTCGATCATTTAGCAGCAATTTTTTTAGGAAGTAGAAGTTATCTAAGCAGTAATTTGGGAGGTTCTGTGTTGAAATCCCTGCGGCCATTTCAGACTATTTGTTATATTTTCATCAGCACTGTCAGTGAGGAAAAAGCAGTGTACTGTAAGCTTTCATGCCTGTTATTGAATGAGAAAACTGTCCTGGGCTTTCTGTAGCCCTTACTGCTGTACTGACTGGTCATGCTTGAAATTCAATTGGCATTTGACTTGGAAAGTAAATGCCTTACATCTACTGGCATGACATTTGGCAGTCTGCGGCTTAAATTGATGTGTTCGTTGGGATCTAAAAGTTTGTGCTAATGCAATGCAATTTTTCTTTTATCAGGCATTAACAATGATGATGGCATGCGAAGATAATAAAAATGTTTCTCAGAGAATGGTTCCAGTCAGCTTGTTCAGATGCTATGCTCAAGTAAATGTGATAGTGGTGGCATGTGACTAAACAGTAACAACAGTAAACATTTTTCTTAGGCTGTCATTTGAGGGGTTAGCCATCATCATAGTATCCATAGTGGAAGGTAACATTACACGTCATGCATTCTGACAGATATTCTTTTCTTTTTTTAATTTCTTTTTTATGTTCTCACTACACCATTGTAATGTCAACAGCTCGCCCTGTTGGTAAGTAACCATCCTTCTATCCATATTAGCATGGCTTCATGCAATGCTTCATCTTTCATTTGCAACAGCATTTAACTGGCTGAAATTAGCAGACAGTGCTTAATAGTTTTAACTGTCTAACACCAGGGAAGTGATTTTGACTGACAAAGTGCTATTTCTGAACTTTGTATTTTCTGCTCTGTCATGTATAAATGCATTTACCAAATCACCAACAAATACCAATCAGCGAAATGGGGTGGGTGTGGTGATACTAAACCAAAATCACTTATTCAGATGTTTTTAACAGTCTATTTAAGGGCCTGGTATAAAAGCCATTGAAATCAACAGAAAGGATTGTATTGACTTCGGTGAGCTTCTACCAGGCCCTAAATGATCAGCTCATTATGTTTTTACTGCATAGCAGTAAAAGCACAGGCTTTGCATGTCCCGTCTTTCTTGTATCTTTCAAAGAGTTTTGAAATGAAGTAGTCCTGAAATTGATGAGGGGATGGAGTAGATTTCCGTGCTTGTTAAGAAAGTTCATCATTGATTTTTACCCTTGGGTCATCTTAGAGTGCATTTTGGAATGCACTGTATAGGATGCAGACTGTTTTCAATAAAAAGACCAGAGGAAGACAACCTCTGGATTTTTAATACCCACACTGAAAATTTGATTTTTTTTCCTGTGCTTTGAAATTACTTCTGAAAATTTATAAAAATCTTAATGAGCATAATGGAAAATTTGCAACTGTCAGTAGTTGAAATTCACTCTTATTGTTCAGAAATATCCTGAACATATTATTTAATTTTCTTTCACGGATATTTACTCTGTGCCTATATGGATTTTCTAAATAATTTAACCAGTTGCACTGCTTCTCTGATTTTTGTAGTTTGTGTTTAGATATATCTTTTAGAATAATAGTATGGTTACTCTGATTTTTTTGGATTAGTGTGAAAAGTCAGTACTGGTGTTTATTGAGATTGCTGAGGGGTTTGGTCTTTATTTAGTCAAAACTTTTGTTAGATATGTGACTGAAGTTTGTGAGTTTGAACTTGTCTCAGCTCTTCACTGTTATGAGTTTGGAGGAAGAAAGGTTGGAATAATTTAAAGATAAAATCCAGGTTAGGCCTCTGTTTCCAGCACTAAGGTGATCCCATGCTTATTAGCTCGCTTGAACTAGCACACATAGAGCCAAGCCAAGTGCCTCCACTGTCACGGCATGGCTTATCCACACCTGGAGAATTCCCTGTGCAGTGTGGAAATTCACTGTTCTCCATTTGGGATTTTGACAGCAAGCTTAAACCCCAATCACTACTGTATTACTTTGGCATTACGCTAGTTCTCAAGAAATTAATTCCCAGGAGCAGTAATAGTGTAAAACTGGAGTAAACTCCTAAGAAAATTTTCCTTTGCGTAGCAAATATAGTATGAATTTAGTATGCTTCTAAAGTAAATCTCTCAGAGAGAGGGAGTTTGTGGCTGCTTCTTCATTCACTAAGACAATTCTACAAGATTAAAAGTATTTTACTTCTAGATATTTTTTTCAATTTGTGCACTCTTACAAGAAAGGCAAGAAAAAAATCACAAAGTAGAGACTGTTTCAGGCTCTGTGAAAGCCACATAAAATAGATGACTGGAGATTCACAAGACAATGATAGTTTTCAGCAGTGTTGATGGTGCCTCATTTCAGAACACTGATTCTTTTTTAAGACTTTTCAGGCCGTTGAGTCATCCGTGATTCCATTGCCAAAGCTTATACAGAAGCTCTTGGTCTCAAGGTACTCTATGTCCAGGTATATAATCCCCTTGTGTGACCATGCTGTGGTCAATTTGGCATATTCCCTGCCTATGCTATTTTATTTCGTTGCAAGTGAACATCTGGTACAAAGAAAATTCTTCTTTTACATTATTTATTCAGGAAACGTAAATTAGAATGATTGACCTTAAAATAATTATTGTATTGGCATATGGTCTTTATCAAATTATTTGATTTAGTGATTATCTTTGTGAATTGTGAAAAGATTGTTAAGTAAGTAAGTCCAACCCCAAAGATATTTAACATATGAAACTCCCATACAAGTGTGTATGTTGTGATTGCTGTATATAAGCAGATCAGTTTCTTTAGATAACTTTTATCTGATCCTGTACCTGTAGAAAAGGCAATGCTGTCCTTATGATAGTGTATACCTTTACTGTTTTTTGCTTAAGGACCTGAAATGAAACTCTTTTCTACAGTTTGTATCTCTGTTTCATTCAAGAGTACACAAAGCAGGTGGTTACCTATCCTTTTTTTTTGAAAATGTAAAGCCCTGTAAGGCAAAACAAAGTAACTTCCCTCTCCACCACCAGTTCCCCACCAAGAAGCCCAAGTGATCTTCTGTTAAAATTGTCATTTTACAAGAATGGTGAGTCAAATCTTGTAGCACTTTTTTGTTCAGGAAGTTAACTGGAGTGCAGAGCAAAAATACCTCTCCTTACAGAAAGGAAGCTAAAGCAAACACTACTTAATGTTATTAAGCTCACAGCTCTCTAGGAGGGTGACATTTTAACAGAAGTATATTTATATATTTATGTATATGTTAAACTGCAGGCGAACAGTTTAAAAGTTTATATTCTTTCATGACACCTGAGAATTATCTAGGTACCTCTACCTTTCATCACTACCTCCAATTCAAAGCAGACATGTTTTGTCTTTATTGGGTTTTAAACAAGAGCAAACCATTTTCTTTCAATGGCTTGTCACTGAAGAATAGACAAAAGTATTTTTAATGTTCCAGGATTGCAATTCTTGTTGCAAACAGAATAATTTTCGTTTTCTATTCAGTTTTTGCCTGTTTCAAATATTTATATTCTGTTCATTGTGATATTTTTATTTAAATTCCAGCTTGTGTAGAAAATTTAGGAGTGAGATTACCAATGACCATGTTTGGTTCAAGCAGTTATTAACATATGGTATATGCTACATAAACAAAATGAAGTATCGTTCTGCCCAAGGTGGATGGCAGCTGGTGAATTTAACAGCTCTGTGCCAGATTACTCATCATGTTTGGATATGCTGCTAGGAATACATGTGTTGCCTGTTTCTAAAATAGATGTTCTCTTATTTATAACCTTTTGAAAAGATTTTCGTCAGGATTTACAACAGATGGGTTTAGGAAATAAGATATTTATCCGTATTTAGACCATCTCTATCTTTTCACTCAGTAGATCCATTTTCCAGATGACCAGGTTAGTATTTTCTCACGTTCACATTCTGCTGTATTACTTATGGCAGCTGGGCAGGAGAATAGCTGCTAAAAGAAGCACAAAAGTAGGGAGGAGCCCAAAAGTTTCATATAGTCCCAATGAAGGTAACACTGACCCTCTTTCCAAAAGCAGTTGCTCTACCGCATTGAGATGGAAGACCTAAAGTTCAAATAGATGAACTATGAAGATCTGTCTGATGTTTCAGTTACCTTTTTACTAATCATTCAGAAAGTAATTCAGATGACAGAATACTCAGTTTCCAAATTAATTTCAACTACATCCCAGTGAAAATACAGTTCTTTGCATTCCAGTTGCCTTGCAGAAAGTTATCTACTTAATTTATTGTCATATGTTGTGACTCATCTTCCCAGAAAGAAGTAACATGCAGCAAATAGCTAAATACTTTTGCCACCTGGATAGAAATTAAGTATTTGGAATTAACTAACGAAGTAAAGGGAGAGCAACCAAGTTACAAAAACTTCACTTCCCTACCATGTTGAAGAAGAGAGAAACGGATAAGATAGCATGAATTTTCCAAATTTCATATTAATTAAATAGAATCTATTCACATTTAAGTGCAATGTGACTGTATGATGCATTTCACTCTGCTCTGGGAAGTTTTCATGACATAAATCAGCCTGGCATGACTTAATGGTCTATTAAGAGCAGTGCAGCATAAAACATAAAATAGAAAGGGCTGTATTTTAAACAAAGTTGTATTAGGAGTTGTGACTAGAGATTATATTGTTCAGATGGTTCAGATTGGTAAGTGAGAAAAAACTATCTTTATTCTTTGCCATTCTGACTCTTGAAGGGAAAGTCTATATAGGATGAATGCTTTTATTTTTGCCATATTCATGAATATATCACCTTCACTTGAGACACTGAGGATTTATAAAATACCAGTAATGGTGACTGGTGTGTGACAGAAGAGATGAGATCATGCTTGACACTACAGTGGCATCTTTCAGTGGCAGAAATCTCAAATGTATATCAAAGTGTGGTATGCTGCCTGTCTGCCTGCTGCTATAGAAATTTTTAGAACAGGGTAAGGACACCAGTGGACATTAGGTTTTTTGGATTTGTTTCTTCCTTAAGTGAAAGAATAATGCATCATTCTTGTCTAAAAATAGGCAAATTCTTCAGATTAAAGAGAAAAGGTTGCCATAGAATGAAATTCAGATTTCTTTGTATACCAGTAAGAGATTAAAATGTGGAGCTGACTTGTTCTGACATTTCTTAGCCTTTTAAAGACCAGTCTAAAAATCCTGAAGTCTTTAGCATTTCTACTTTGGCAAAAGACTGCTAGCTGAACTTAAACTTGAATCCTATAATGACTTCAGATATCATAGAAATCCAACGTTTGCAATATATGGGCCAGAGTCTCTCTGCAAGTGGACACCGAGCACATTAACCACCAAGCATTTAAGTGCTGGCACACAAAATTTGGCTTCACTTCCAGCTGCTCCAAGTCTTCTTGAGTATGCGAGATAGTGGTCGGAACAGAAACACAGAAGATCTGACAGAGGATTCTTCTTCAATGATAAATGTGAAAGACGGCGGTGTATGTACTTGACGTTTTAGCACGTCATACTGTGACATTCTGGCTCATTCCACTATGGTACCCAGTATGTGCCAGTACTCATACTGTTTCTCTTGGAGAAAATCCAGTTACAGCAAGTGCAGGAAGTGATCAAGCGCCTCTTTTTTTTCTTGTTTTTTTAATTGCTGAACTCTAGCTTGGGAAAGTTTTAAGAAGTTCAATGTGTAAATCTTTTTTAACTTTCCCGAAGCATGCTCAAATCAGTGGAAATTGTTTTCTTACTTCAGTGGATTCTGAGTCTCTCCATAAGTCTTTGAAGATTAGTGTATGAAAAAGTCTTTTAATGTGTTGCTCCCCCCAAACTTTTCCCTTCCTTTTTCTAAAAGGAGAAATCATTTGCTTTTCCTTCATGAGGAACATGGAAATCAAAACATGAATCCATTCACTTTTCCCTTTACCTTCTTTGCTCAATTGCTGCTAGCCATATTACAGTTTGGGTATGATCTCAGTATCATGATCATGATCAACAGCAACAACACTGTATGTCCCATTCCTTGAATGCTGGCATTGTCAATCAGCATAAACAGTCTTTTTTCTTCCTCAGTTGTTTTCCTCTCTTCACTTAATAGTGGCCCAAATTGAGCAGAGTATCTCCTCTCAGCCTTTTTTTATTCTCAAGAGAAAACGAACCTGGAACTTGTCATCTTTCTCACTATAGATGTAGCCTGTTAGCCTATCTAGGCTCTTTACTCTTCTCATCGTCTCCTTGGATCTTCTTTTTAGCATGTGAATTTGGTTTTTTTTGAAGGAGATAACCAGATTGCACTCATTATTTTGATTAAATCTTACTATATCTATCAGCAAGGGATATGCTTTTCTTTTTTAAAAGTATTACCAGCAAACTCTCCTGCTATCTCCCATGACAAAAGGAATCATGACAGATTACATGTCTTTTTGTTGGTGTAATTTGTTTTGTTTGCTAAACTCACAGAAGGTGTAGTAGCATGAGCCATCCCCTAATGGTACAGTTTACATTAGTAAGTGGGCTAAAGTGTTAAACTTTTAAAAAAGCACATATTTTCTATCTGATCTGAGCAAAAGGTATATCCTGAATCTCAGACACTTGAGGAGAAAGAAAAAAATGAAAAAGCATTGTCTAGAGTAGAGAAAGTCCTGGGTAATATAAGTTATTGGGCAGACAAAATCAGTGCTACCTTTCTTTATATGCATCAAAAGTAAGTGAAGAACTTTCTAGAAGGGAGCATCTGTAAGGTGCAGGGGCCACTTAAAAGAGATGATTGGACAAGGTACAATAAAATAGAGATGTATGATTAAAGGAGAGCAGGCTACAGTCTAATGTTGAGATGGAATTCAGACCAGATATTTAAACTTAATATTTAGATGTATTGTAAAACAGAGAGGAGGAGGGGGTCAGGAAAAGTGCTGCTGCTGAACTCAGAGCACTGGAAATGGGTGGGGGGTGGTGGTGGTGGGGCAGAAAGTAGAAACCTTTATTTTCTGCTATGTAGGAGACAGAGTTGTATTTTATTGACAGTAGTCCTAGGGAAGAAGGAAGAACAAATCCTTGATAGTATTTTGGGGGGTTTATGCTTCAACTTCTGTTATAAAAATGATAAATGCAGATTTGACAGTTATGTTAATTGAAATTGGCAGGAAAACTTTGACTATAAACCAAACCTGCTTTTTCATTGTTGTTTATCTCACATCTCTTTTTTCCACCATGCAGATTTATCCCACTTCTTTTAGGTCATCCAGGGATAAAAGAGAGATTTTATGTGTCAAAATATGTAGGACAATTAGCGTTTTTTGTTATTGATTCTCTAGACTTCTTTCACCTCTTGCAAAGAAAGAAAAAAATGCTTATGCTTCCATGCTTTCAGAGATTATCTGCTTCAGTGTTTCAGAACAACTGAAGGATAAAAATGTAGTTATATGTGAAATTCAGAACCTGAATTTAAATTGAAGATTAGGACAATTAGTCCAGGTATGAAGGAAGATTTAGCATTCTCAAATGATTGATGTGTGATCTTTTCACACTGTTGTGTTTTTACGTGGCTCATCTGAAAACAGCGAACAAAACAAAAACAAAACAAATCCAAAGGGATTTTTTTCTCACTTTCCATGAGGCAGGAGAAGCATGAAGGACACTTAGAGCAGAACTGGTCCTGGTAGCAAACTTGCTGAGACCTCACTTGCCTCTACTGTCTACCTCTGCCCCATTGTAGCCTGATTCCTCTCCCCCAGTGCTTCCTTTCATTCAACCTGCTAAAACTTCTCCCCGCTTGCCCCTTGTGTTTCTGATTTTGTGTATTTGATCTATTGGTTCAGGACATAAGAGAATTCATTTTGAAGCAGTGTCAATGTTAGAGATGGTATTTGAGCTATGAATTACCTATAGTCCCCTAGGTTATGGGAAGCTGCTTTTCAGAAGAATCTAAACCAAGTACCTGCTTTGTCACCGCCACCTGTGTAATTTTAAAATAATATCATGGGTCTAGTGAATGGCTTCATGAATCACTTGTTATCCTCAGAACTTCCCATTCCTCATTTCTATTGGCAGAATTATCCACCTGAAGAAGAAATCATGGGAGAAAGAGAACACTAAATGAACAAGGAAGAGAACATAGTTAAAGACAAAACAAAATGTCCACAAAATGAGATCTGTGCATTTGTTTCAAAGTCCAGCTGCACTCATACAAACTAGGCAATAGCTATAGATTCCTATGCTAAATGTGATACTCATGGCAGAGAAAAAAAGGAAATTCATTTCCCAGGCAACTCAATCATAACTAGCGTGCTAAAAAGTTACTTCCTTCCCCATCTGTGAACACGCCTAATCATTAGAGCACACCATAAGATTGAGAAGTCTTTTCACTTTAAAGAAAATGACCGTCCTTAACTTCCATTAGTTTATCCCTGATAAGAAATATATGAATTAGTAATAAGCCTAAGCAGTCATCCTCTCAGGCTTCTGTAATGGCTCCTGTGTCAGAGGCTACACCCTTGATTTATCATTAGTCATAGCTAACAGCACACTAATAACTTTGTGTCCTAAGAACCACACATCACTTTCTGTGCCCATTAAGAAGATCTGAACTTCTGAGGAAAGAACTGCTGACTCAGCCCAGGTTTATAGTGTTTGGGACTGGACATATTCTCTGTTTTCCTCTATTTACTCCATCACCAATTGTAGCCTTGCAAAACGTCTTTCAAAACTCGTAGACTTTTATATCTGCACTTTTTTGGCAGCTCATGCCGTGCAAAGGGCAAACATTTTTACAGCAAGGTATATAAGTAGGGTATTCAAGTTTTCTTTTACATTTGTATCACAAAAGCATCCAAAAGTCCAATATCTACCAGACCTTCTAGACAAATTTAACCAATGTCACACGAAGGTGGGGAATCGTTATTTTCTTTCAAGAATTCCTGTACTGCCTTCAACTGTCATCTAAGTCAGTATCTGGAACCAGTAAAGCAATCCCACAAATAAGTAGTCCTACTCCATAGATCACGTAAAGCGTTACCCCCCTTTTCAAAATACGTAGTATTTCAGATGGAGTTCTGGGGTCTTCTGCTATCCTCTGTGTAAATGTCTTAGAGGCAAGTCTTGATCTGTATTTGGTAAGACTGGAACTGAGTTTCATCTCTTAAAATATCAACACGTATCGATGACCAGCTGAAGTGACCACATGAATATTGTAGCTGTGGTAAGAGTTTGAGAGGACCATTGAGATACCCAGTTTCAAGTCTTCGAGGGCTTTACAAAAGAAGATTGTGATGTTAACCTAACTGACTCTCTTACTTCCAGGCAGAGCTACTGAGTATTGTACCAGGTGTAACTTTGTTCAAAGGATTATTATGAAAATAATTTATTGCTGCAAATGTACAATACTCAAGAAGACTGTAGATGGGAATACTAGGTTGGTCTGCTGTTTCTTCCCTGCCAGGAGCAGAACTGAGTCTTACAGAATCTTGGTGCTTTTCCAGCCAGTGTGTTTCTACTTGTTCCTCAAAGATTTTTTGCCCTCTCAGTGAGGATTATCTGAGTTCGCTTAGAACATTTACATTCAGCATCTTTCCCCTTGCCTGCTTTGAACCAGTCACAGAAATAAGTTTAAGGATAATAAACAATTCCAGTTTAAAATGAAGCACTCATCTTCATCACTTTAGCTTGCCTAAGTAATCTTCATGATGAATTTCATTTGCAGTTCACTATCAACTGAAATTAGTTGCAATTAAAGGTTGTCAAATCTGTAATTTAAGCCCTTTAAAATTTGGTGCTGTCACTCTTCCTGTAACATATTTTTTTTTAACGGGTCTTATCCAAAGACCACAGACCCCAATAGCAGAATTGTACAAGCTTCAATGAGCTTTGAATAAAGCCTCATATGCCATGGTATATGAGGACATATTATCTAAGTACATGTAATTAAAAGATTACTAAATTTTTCATTTTCTGAAAATTGTTTGGATTACTTAAAATGTGTTTGGTCTTGGCTGCTTTAGGTAATTGAGGATGTTTAGAAAAAACCCAAACAACAACAAAATCCCATTGATATTAGTTGCTGTGGTTACAATTCCATTTCTGCTTGCGGTAGCAATACTGGACTAAAACTTGGTACAATATCTGCTTCTAATAAAAATTACAGCTATATAATGTATGAACCCCAGGGAACCTGGGCTGGGGGAGGTGCTGTGAGCAAGTCATGATAATAAAACTCCCTTAGGATCACTGAATTCAATGTGAACCACAAATCACAAAATCATCTTAGAAAACTGTATAACTGGAAGAAAATGTTGCTAGTGCTCAATATGGGATCAGTGTACTTTTTGCTATAAATTCACATTTTTCTGTGGTAATTTTCCCCTTCCCTTCTGAGTCTTCTACCACATTTCTTATCAGGTGGCCAGAGTTCACCTAGGAGGGGTGAACTCACTGTCTCAGTCAAGCTTCTCTACATAAGCAGCTTTATCAGCTCCTGGTGACTCAGCGTAACCTTTAGTATTCCCTAACCCTACTGGGAAAGAAATTAATGCAATCCATCCCATCAGATTAGAGATTCTGCTAACTATTAAGATTGGAGAAGAGCTGAGAAATCTCTTTGAGATAATTTGCAGTATTTGTTTCTTTTTTTTTCTAAAGCTCTTGAGCAGAGGGTACCTTCATATACATTTATTAATAGAATAAAATATCCATTCAGTCATGCATAAAATGACATCTAGAAAGAGTGCAACAGAATGCACTCTTCCCACTTTGAACAACATAACTAATGTTCACTACTGCTCATGCTTTTCTACCTCCATTTTAATTCTTGCAGTAGAATACTGTTCTGTGCTGTAAAACCAGTTCTGAACATGATGTGATTAACCTTAGGGTCCCTCCATCCCCTCATCTCAAAGCCCCCTCGTACATGGCCTATGCTTTCTATTCGTGTTCAACCATCTGATTTCCATATCCCGCTCAGCCTCACAAGCGGCTATTAGCATAACAGAGCTTTAGTGTGACGTTGATTGAAGCCAGCGCTCGCTGAATGCAGTATCAAAGCATAATTTGCCAGAAATCAAATCTAATTTACTGTGTACTATTTAAATTTCTAAAAAAAAAAGTTTCAATAGAAGTATACTAGGTCTCTAGTCTTAATTGTTCTTTTTTCATATTTTTGGCTAGTCCCCTGGAATCCAAGCAATATATTTCCTTTTAGAGCCATTGTCTTTGACTTTCAAAAGTCAGTTAAGCAAGAGTTTTTCCACTCAGTTTATTCCAGTCCAGGCAATGTTACATCTGAAACTGTAAAGGGTAATAGTCTGATAGGCACAACACTCAGTTTGCTGCTTCATAACAGTTTTTTTCAACAGATTCTTCTAATGACTTTTATGTTTATCTTGAATTAAGCATTGAAGTACCACATAACTTTAACAGCTGAAGCATATCAAGCCTGCTGTTATTTCTCTAACTGTACCTTTTCAGAATGTTTTAAAAATGCACCTACTTTGAGAGAAGAAATAATGGCTTGAATTAGGTTTTGTCCAACATTCCACTGAAGCTGCGCTTTGAGCAAGTCATGATCTCAGTTAAACTTTCTGCAAAATTGGAGTAATAACATTTATCTATCTTTATAAACAGCATGTATATATGAAGATAACAAGCTCTCTATTTAGAAAAATCGAAGAGCCCAAGAAGTTACTTTCAGTTTTCAATTTGCATTATTCAACTAGAAGTTGATAGATAAAACTGATATGGTGAAAACATAGTTTAAATGCTGTAAACAATGTCATTTTTACCAGAGGCTGTCTGTAAACAGAGCTGTAGTTAAATATGACAACAAACTGAAACAAAATGGGGGTTTCCTTCATTATAGAACCTCACCTTCGAATAAATTAAAAAAAAACACATACAAGGTTTTATTTTTCCAAAATGTTCTTTAAAATTGTGATATTAAATAGTTTGGCTGAAGGAATTGGTTTTGTGCTCTAATTAACATAATGACCAATAAAATTCAGCTCCTTGTGAGATCAAGAGATTATATTTAAATAAAAGCTCTGATTCATTTATTTATTTTTCTAGTGAGTTTCTAGTAATTATGACTGCAGAGAAAAGCTAGAAAATACATCCTTGCATAACCATACATCATTGTTTACTGGAGTCTTTAGAAAGTCTAAACTGGTAACTATGAGGCCACATATCTTCTGTTCACTTTGTATGGCAAATGCTGGAGAGGACTTGGTGAGTGGCAGGGAGAGAACACAGCAACAGGGTTAATCCATGTCATGGAGATTATCTGGACTGAGCTACAGCATTAATTACTACTTCTTTTCCTTGCAAAAGAAAGGATCCTTTTTCTGCTCTTAGGAAAGTGAGAGATGTTCACAGTTAGGGGTAGGTCAAAAACTAGAAACTAGGTAGAAACTAGGACATTTATCTCTCATTGTTCCTTGACTATGAAATTACCATAATTTAGTCCTTGGAAAGTCTGCTACAGCAACAAGTTCAGTTCTATTACATCTGCTCAGAGCTTTGAATTACTGACTTACAGTACAGCCTTGTGTGTGTGAGAATGTTTCAGAGGAACCTTAAACTTACCTACCTTGCATTTATTCGGTTGCATGATTTGAAAGATAGGCTCATGGAAATGCCATGTCCTTCTTCCTTCTGTTGAGCTGTCTCAGAGCACTGTCTGCATAACATACCCCCAGTGCACCAAGCATGCCTACGAAGTGATCTTAGGCATTGATCATGCTTAGGTATGATCTATGGAATGATCTCCTGACACCAGGTTTTTAGCGTCACGATAGAAAGATTATGGTCTTGAGGCCACCCATAGTGCAGCATAGGCATAGGACTCATGCACAGTTCCTGTCAAATGCAGATATAACACCTGAAGATGTTAGAGGTTTTCTGCTCTTCACTCTGCCTGAGGTTGCTATTGATTTTATATTAATATCCTGGGCAGTGAACTTCTATGGCTGAGCAGCAAACACTGAACTACTTCAGTGAACTTTATTAAGTGGGTGGTCAGAACTGTAGAGATACCTTAGTGTAAGGTATGCCTATAGGAATGGAGGTTTTTAATTCACGACTTAAAGGTCTTTCTCTCTTTCCCTTCCCATGTGACTGAATGAACAAACACATGCACTGATTACCACGTTACCGTTTTCTGACACCTGTAGGGATTGCATAAAGATATGCTAGGTAAAACAAGGTGAGGGAAAAACAAGTAACTTGCTGCAGTCCAGTGCTTTAGGAATAGTACGACATGAGTTGGGATCCTAGAGTATGTGTAGCAACACCTATGCTCTTACAGAAACCTCAAAACATATGGGTATAAACAGGCAGCAGCAGGGCACCTAGCCCTTCATCCCTGCCCTTTCAGAAGCCTAACACCTACTGAGGCCTGGAGAAGAGGTGGACACTTCTCTCTCCAGAGATGCCAAAACCTGTGTTTAGGAGTGTGAGGCAGAAGGTAGACTCATGTTGTCCTCACTGACTGCCTTCTAAACTGATGGTGATTCATGTTCATTATGTGCTGTACAGTTCTTGTTTTAAGAGTGCATTATATCAGTGCTATTCAACTGGTGATCTTTAGAGTCTTGCTGATCTGTAAAGACTTGGGAAGTACCTCATGAGATAACTGCAAACTATATTTCAAAAAAACCAGATCTGCATACATTTTTATGCAGTTAGCAGATTTGAGTCTGTGCTGTCAGCAGGTGTAATCGGAAGCTGGGTCTTGATTGCTCTCTGTGCTTAATTAAATAGTTTGTAATTATAATGATGAAAATGTGGTTTTCTAAAACACTTAAATTCTGTTTACCTAAAAGCTTAGTGTTCCTAACCCATCCTTCTCCACAACCACCAAACCAATAGTAGATCAGAACAAAAATGAATGTGGGTTTTGGTTTTTTTTTTTACTATTTAATCCCCTTCTTCAGCCTGCCCCAAAAGTTAGCTAGTCATTTGATGAGAATATTTGGAGATACTGCTTACATTTTTAAGATATGCCAAAGAGTATAAATCCAATTCCAGTGAATTCCAATGTTAAACCAAGACTGGAGGGTTTGCATGTCATCCATAGAAAAGTCATTGGCTTTATCACATCATGCTCAACATAGTTGCTGATGTCCATTTTTTTCTTGCAAATCCTCTAACACTGCTTCTTCCCCACTTTCCTCCTGCACGTTAACGCCTTTTCTCTCCCTTCTTGTTCCCACCAACTATTGACTCTCTATTCTCCATCAGTACCCCAGACAAGTCAAATTACGCCTCTCTTTTAGAAATTGTTCACTTCTGACTGTGCTTCCTGGTTCCCTATGTCTGAAAAAACATAGCCAGTTCTGGTTCTTCTTTCTTGTTTTAACTCCACTTTCTCCTTGTTTCTTTTCCTTGTCTCTTCCTGATCTCCTGGATTACCTATTCCTTCTTACTCACTGCTCACTGCTGCACACTAACTCTTCAACTCTTGCTTCTCTCTTGTCTTTACACAAGTTGAAATCTGGATCTCCCAAGTTTGTGTTGTTTTTTTTACAAGTCCTTCTTCACACTCCATTCTTGACCACACTACCTCTAAGAGAAGTTGAGGGAGCTCTTGAACTTCTGTCCTTCTGCTGTCATCCAGACCTTCCTCTCCTTTCTCAATCATTTTAAAAGTCTAGAGGGGCAAACTGAAAAAGGCAGTCTGTATATCCTAATTCATACCTTGCAATACACGATAGCTCCAGCACAACAACAAGCTCTCTGAAGTGTAGAGGGTATGAGAGTGCTGATATCTGCCCAGACGAAAGGTAGAATACACGCAGAGCTGGAATCATAAACACCTGGCTGCTGCTCCCTAGCATTTGTCATCATCAGAGTTTACTCTAGCATGTATGGTTGTAATATTTCTTTCCTTTTTTTTTTTTTTTTTTTTTTTTAAAATTGGGGATATCACATACTGATATTGCTGCTCTTTTTGTTGCTGTTGGTTTTGTTTACGTATTAGTTCTGTCTGTACTAATTAATGTTTCTGGTGTTATGTCCTCTGGCATAAACCAAATCTTCATAACGTTGTCTCTTTCCTTCAATATTCCTCATCTCCACCTTGCAAAATATCCTGAACTTATACCATGATTTTTCTTACATTGTAGCTCCCCCACAGTTTGTGGTGAGACCAAGAGACCAGATTGTAGCCCAGGGTCGAACAGTGACTTTTCCTTGTGAAACTAAAGGAAATCCCCAGCCAGCTGTTTTCTGGCAAAAAGAAGGAAGCCAGGTAAGATATAAGAACCCCGTAAGACTTTCAAGCCTTTCTAAATAGTTATATTGTTAATTTTTTAAGAAAATTATTTAATTACCTTTCACAGTTTCTTTTAATCTTTCACAGGAATTTGTCTTTTAAACTATCACTATTCTCTACCAACATTTTTGTTGCTGTTTTTTTTTTAAATATTAATATTGTGAAGAACTCAAAGGCTATTTAAATTGGTGAAACTTGTGCTAGGTGCTGTATAAACTTATAGAAAGCAACAGTATGTACCTTAAAGACTTTTCATTCTGAAGCCCCCAACAAACAGGTGGGTGAGACAAACATAGTAGATAAAAAAGGTATGACTGAATTTTTAACTAATCAGAGTCAGCAATTACAGTTCACAACCTGTCTAGACATGATCAAGCAGATATATATCTAGCAAGCTGATTTGCATTGACATATTCTCATAGTGCATACAGATATAGGTTTTGAACACGCAGATGCTTTCTTCAGTAAAATTGTCTCAGGAAATTTCCCCATCTGGTTTTGGAAATATTTCCCTGATGCTTGCTGTCATTTTTTGAAACTAAAATTTCTGATGTAGCGATCAACATTGCCATCAGCCAATACTAACTGCTATAGTTTAATATTTTAATGTCAAGCCATAACATTTTTTTACTGCTGTTGCTATATTGGCATGATGTTACAGCAGAAGTCAGTCCTCCTCACTTACGGCATGCAGTTCATGTTAGTATGTTAAATTTGAACACTGTAAACTATGTGCCACATTCTCTTTTGTACCTGAGAAAAGGTTAAAAGGGGCAAATGGATGCCCAAAGACAGTGCCTTCTGCAGCTCCCTGATGGAAGTCTGTCCTGGCTACATCTGTCTATGTATCTATACAATGTACCCTTCTCCATTGGCTACATTAGCCTTTTCAGAGCCCTGTGCTACTTCTTCCCACGTGGTGATATGTGAGTTAACTCAAGTATCCACACTGTGCTGTGCAGTGCAGATGTGCTTTTTGTCTAATCTGGAGGCATGATCTGTACCAGCTCAGTTAAAACGTGAGATAAGAACTGAACCACAGATCTCCCACTCTGTCCCACCTGCTTCTGCTTCACCTTCTTATGAGGTCAGATAACTGGTCCAGAATGACAGGAGCAAGGCTGACAGCATTTTGTGCTCTGTTGCATTTGTGGCTTACAAAGATACAACACTATTACTTTACAAGTGTAAGCTTGTATGAGTGTAAGCTTAATCTTCAGTGTGTTTCTTTCAGTGTATTATTTGGAGAACTTTAGATCTAGCCTTCATGGATCATACCCTGGAAAAGCACAGTATTGTGAGTCTCACTGAGGTGAAAATTGTTCCAAGGGGAAAGTAGAATAGCATATTGAAATTAAAGTAGGAAGTACTGATGTGCTAGCAAACATTTCAAAACCCTTCCTTGTAGAGCATTTTAATAACATGGTAATGTTTATGTAAAGTGAGCTTATAGTGTCACACTTGAATCTAATAAAGTGGACATCCATCATGCTGTAATAAAGAGAAGAGCTTCTAATTAAAGTAGGACATCATTTGCAGGATTAAAGTCATTTAGCGTAATTGAAAAGTGTTAATACTCTATTTTATCCTCTTCCATTGGTATCACTTCAAGGGTAAAAACATTTTAAGGTGAAAATGCATCTTGTGTCTTTAATTGAATGTTATTACCTACTGATTGTACCATGTTGAAGCTGTTTAATTACAAACCTGGAAAATTAATTACCATATTGAGAACCAGATCCCTGAGGGTTAGAATGGTCTTTTTTGGCAAATAAATGCAACATAAAAATTGATACCTACATGGTTTATAATCAAACCTTGAAATGTAGCTCAATGTGATTCACTACACCCTCATGTTAATCTTAATTGACCATCAGTGAAGTAACACAGGTTAGTGTTACCATCTCGATATACAACTTGCCATATTTTGCAATGAGATGCCATAGAATAGGTGAGTTTCCACATACTGTATATAATCATGCTAATCTGAAGGATGGTATTTTGGCCAAATTAGGCATTGTCCACTGGACATACATGACTTTTCACCTTTACGTGCCCGGCTATAAGTTGTTCCTTGGCTTTACAATGCTTGCTTCTGCTTTTACTCAAGGAACGGTTTGCAGCACCACTGTTAGTGTTCAGAGTAATATTATGTAGTCACGTTAGCCCACTCCAGTAATTGTAGGCATTTTTCATTGTGAATCCATTTCTTGATCCTGTGTTTCTGAGCACAACCAGCTGGAAGGGAGGGGAGCTGTTCCCTCCTGAGTAATTTTTTGTGCCAACTTGTTCATAAGAAGCTGGTCCTTTGTGCTCAGTAGCCTTTTCCCCAGAGCGTAACAGCCGCCTGCCAATGAAAGGCACCGGATCAGGGCATGTGCAGCCTTTAGAGTTTCTAGATTAAATTCTTCCTTAAGATAAATTCATTGGTGTTATATCAAGGATGACTCTGGTCCCCCTGTTTGTAACCCAGCATGCCACCGTTGTGCCCAGATGAGCAACCTGACAGTTAATAGAAACCAGTAAAATTGTAAAAAAATTTAAAAAGGGATTGTACTTAAGGGCAGGTGTTGAGAGGATGGGGCCAGACTCTTCTCAGTGGTGCCTAATGACAGGACAAGTGGCAATGGGCACAAGCTGAAACATGGGAAGTTCCATCTGAATATGAGGAAAAACTTCTTTACTTTGAGGGTGACAGAGCACTGGAACAGGCTGCCCAGAGAGGTTGTAGAGTCTCCTTCTCTGGAGATATTCAAAACCCGACCCTGTGCAACCTGCTCTAGGGGAACCTGCTTTGGCAGGGGGTTGGACTAGATGATCTCCAGAGGTCCCTTCCAACCCTTACCATTCTGTGATCTTATTTAAAGCATATCTCCTTTTGTTGCCAAAACCGGAGAGATAAAGGTGTGAGTTTCACTTCAAAGCAGAATTTTTTAAAATCCAACTTTGTTGCTTGTCAGTTCCAAATAATATTTTGTAAACCATTAAGGTCTACTGCAGAAGAAGCAGATCTACAGAAAATTAATTTAATACCCTACTCTATACTTCTAGATTTTCTTTTCAGCCCACATAGACAGGCTTAAAAGTTAGTAGGGAGTCATCATTAGAAAGCACAGCAGAGCTATACAGAGCTGCAGCCATTAGACTGAAAGCTTATCACAGCATGGTAACAGTGTGTTGGGATATTCCTGATACAAACAATTGTACTTTTCAGAGAGGCTTGTTGAGTTGACATAAAAGCCAGACTGGAATTACTATTGTTTAATTATTGTTTAATCTACTCCCCTTTCTGTCTCATTGGGCAATGCTGCTGACCGTTCTGTTCACATTGCCTCCCTTTTCCTGTTCTTTTTCATTCACATCAAGAGCTGTGCCAAATGGTATAACTTTTTCCTTGAAAATACAGCCCTCACCACTAAAAGCTTTTCCATCCTTTTCTGTATTATTGATTCATTCAGTCTTTCATCATATGCAATGACTGCTACATCCATTCCAGTTACTCTTATTGACATCTCTCTTTTCTCCAATCCAGCCCAAAGGCAAAAGCTAATATTCCTGTTTTGTGCTAACTGATGTCTTACCCTACATGAAATTATTTTTTGTCTCTGATGATTTCCACATCAGATTTATACCCTTTCTCTTCACCCTTGAGGCTCCATGCTGCTTTTCTCCTTTGGTATACCTCAGTTTTAATTTCCTTTTGCTTCTCCTTTAAGATCTCATGCTCTGCCAGCTTCTCCTACTTTATGACCTGTTTGTATCTTCCTCACAGCTTTCCTTCTGTGCCATGCTCTTACTTTGTCCTTTGCGCAGAACATATTCACAGTCAAACAATAGTGCTATGCTCCCTCAAGTCTCCAGGATTCAATTCTTTCTGCTAGTTTTCTAATGTTTACTGTAGTATTGTGTCCTCCTGGTTTGACAGCCAACTAAGTATAGTATTACAATTAAATTCAGAATGAAGATGAATGGGTCACAAATACAAATCACTCAAGTGAAATTGTTGGAAAATTTCTCCTCTCCTAGATCTCCAGCCAGAACACACCACTGTGTGCTGTCAAAGGTCTGTTTCTAATTTAAACTGCAAGTTGCCCAAGGCAGGGAAAGCTAGCTCTATGTGTTCATAAAGTCATAACCACACTTTTTCTTCTAGTTTATATATAGTACTTTTAAGGAAAAAACATTGTCTCGCTAGCTGAGGGAAAAGTGGTGGTTTTTTGTTTTGAATTGATGTGAGATGAATTGTCTTTGCAGAATCTGCTCTTCCCAAACCAGCCTCTCCAACCCAACAGCAGGTATTCAGTGTCACCAACTGGAGACCTCACTATTACCAACATTCAGCGGTCTGATGCAGGCTACTACATTTGTCAAGCACTGACGGTTGCTGGAAGCATTTTAGCAAAGGCTCAGCTGGAGGTTACTGATGGTGAGCTATAGAAATTCCTATTGTTTTTTCCTGTCAAAAGTATTTTTAAAGTAGTCTGAATAAAGGTGTATGAGATCAAATAATTCATACAAGTAAACAGACAAGTTTCTACAGAAAATACAATGCAAAAAGGGTCTCTATGCAATTCTCTATGGTATTAAAAAGGCATCGAAGTGTAGTTTGCCTTTTGCTTGCTTTCTGGAGCTTCCTTAATAATACAAACATGGTACAAACCAGCTTAGAACAGGGTTGGTGAGAAAGCAAGCTTCTTGTTTCACTAGAGCTAAGTTAGGACTGCAAAAAAAACCACAAAGGTTTGTGATTAAAGCATTGAACTGGAGTACAGAAAAATCAGGCTCAATTCTCACCTCAGTCCCAGTCTTCAGTATTATCTTAGGCAGCTAGTGTGGGGATGTGTCCTTAGCTCAATTAAATCAACACAGTTGCCTTGAACTTAGTGGAGTGCTGTTGGTTTAGAACAGCTGCAACGTGTAGCCCTTTGGTCCCTGTGGCAATAATAAGGCACCAAGATATTTTATCACCTCAGAACTGTGTTCTAAGAATTTCTCAGTATGGTTGGATGTGAAAAGAGACACGTAAAAATGTAGGTAGGATTTTCAGGAAAGGAAAAGCAAAGCACTCCATGATCTGTCTTGATGCTTTCCATTTCAAAATTTGGGTTTGAAAGTTATCCTGCCTTGAAGTTTACATTACTCGATCCTTTTCATATGTCAGGAATCCTGTTGATATCCCTCTTCATCCCATTGTGGATAGAAGGCAGTTTGCATCCTTTAACGTTAGTGGAGAAAACAACAGATTTCCTCTTATACTAAGAGATTGTTGCATTCCCCGGCGTCATTATTCCTTATCTTAACTGACTCATTAAATATCTCCTGACAGACTTTGATGAATTTTTGCCATTAAAACTGTTGTTTTATGCAGAGGTCTACTTTTACTGTTCCCTTAGAGACCTGCCTGCACCATGAAAGTTTGAAAAGATGTCTAATTCTGAATAATATGGCTTTTCACAGGAGCATATTCATCACAAATGACAGGTAGAGAGGTTCAGGCTCACGTTATAGAGGTTTGAGCATTAATTTGATGCCTTTTCTTTGTTTTCCAAAAGCTGTCTATATTTTTATGACAAGGGGAGATAATTTCTGCCTTATTCTTGCATCTTTATAAGGACATTGCTTTTCTGTAAAGTAATTTCTGGAGACTAAAGGCTAACCTTCGCGCTGCAGTCTCCTGGAGTCCTTTCTCTCATGGTCTATGACAAAATGATGCATTTTCATTCAACTCAAATTTAAATGTAGATTAAAAGATCAATTAAAATTAATGGAAAGGCAGTGTTTTTGAATATCTGTCCATAGTACTGCCTGATTCAGTGCCATGACTGTGATTGGAAAAAGTAGAACACACAAACATTGGCTAAGAGGACACTGAGCTGTTAACGGTTGCACCTGCTGGTGCTGTACAGATTTACTGCAACATGGGCTGAGAGGATCAAATCAGGTTCAAGGATATTAGTGATGAGAAACTCTTCGTTTTGACAGACAATACCTGTGGTCCATCTTTATTTGTTTCTTGGGAGTGGGACCGGGGGGGGAAATAATAAATCCTAATGACATCTTTGGAATTTTCATTAGTTTATTTAACAAGTCAACAGAAAGTTCACAAAGGTGTCCCTGCTAAAATGCAAACTCAACTACAATTACTTCTGATTAAACACGGTGTGCATTCCACGTTGCTAGAGAAAGCATTAGCTGGTGGCTCTGATGCTCAAGGAATGCAAGGCCTGCGTTCTTGAAACACTTTCCAGAACCCACTGTCAGCATAATCATTATGCAATAATACAAGGTTGAATTATAGAAATACCATTTCATCCCTGAGTCAAAGAGCAGGTGAGGTCAGGAGAAAAGTGCCAGAACAATATTGTGGAACTGAGATTATATAAATAAATGTAACATTAGATCACAGATATTTTTTAAATCGCTTTCAGCTAGGAAGTTAACCATAAATGTCTAAATAATCTGGTTTGGTTGATGCTGAGCAGAAGTTATGGAAGCTAATGATTTTTATCAGTAGAGAAATCTAATTTAATGGTTTTAAAAATATAATAAAAGATAAACACTGTGCATACTAGCTATATACTTAAGCATTAGTGTTCTGGTTTTTGGCTGGTGATTTCAGTTTTACTTCATAGCCCAGAATTTTTCTGTTTGGTTAATGATTTAATAATAGTGGCGAGCCATCTTTTTCATTTTGAACACATTTTTGTTTGATCCAGAGTAATTTAGATCCAATTGAAGTTCCAATACAGAATGAAAACATATGTCATGTGCAGAAAAACAAGTGCTTAATTATACCATATATAGCAGTGTTTCAGTCGTTACATTTTTGCACTTACAAGTCTTCACTGGAAATATTTTTAACTCAAGTGTTCACATGAGAAGAGATTACTAGCTGTGATGAAATGTGCTGAGTTGAGTGATAATTTTGCTGATTATGGACTGTGCTAAGAGGCTTCAGTGTATTTGAAATTCAAATCTTGTATTTTCTTGAAAGGCTATCATATAATCCACTGTCTAATGCACATCTGGAAAAGCAAAAATAATTTTTAAAATTGAGACAATCTTAGCAATCCTTTCAAACTCAAGAGTGAATATGCAGCTCACAGTCTCAAAGTGACAGATCATGCAAATAAACCAAATGCTTCCGTCTATGTCTGTGCTCAAGATAAAACGAATAGTTTACAGTTAGCAATTTATTCCATAAATTTATCCATCATGCACAGAGTATTTTGGAGAAGATCTCAGTTTCCCCTAATTTAGTCATTATTTATATTTATTAATAAAAATTTCAGTCACTGCATGCTTAACTGTAGGATCAGCCTACCAATGCTAGTTTACCCAGCAGCTGCAGTTTAGGATGAGTATTGGAATGGAAGAGCAAGCGTAACCTCCCAGAGTGGACGGCAACATAAGAATGAAATGTTTCATGATATTCAATTAATTTAAAAGATCACATTTCTGGGCTTTTGAATGAAAGCAAAAGGCTGGACCTATAAGGAGAATTCAGAACAGATGTTAAAAAAAAAAAAAAAGAGAGAAGGAGTTGGCAGCATACCTCAACAGCTCCCTCTCCACTGATTTGGAATAGACACTTAAGGCATTTTTCCCAAACTTCTCTGCAATTTTTTGACTATAGATCTATTGAATATTCTGGGATATGTCTCTGTCAAATCCTTCTGGAAGAATTTAATATCACTCACAGTTTACTTATCTGCAAATCTGGCCACTGTGATTCCTGTCCCTGATCAAATGTATATTACATGTTTTATAGCAAGGTATGACAGTTTCAAACAGGAGAAATTCAGAACAACTTCACAGTCTCCTGTGAAGCTCTTCCACAAAAAAGACAGAAGAAGGGTTGGTCTCTGCTTTTTCACATCTTAAGAGAGCACCCTGCCCTGTCATGCTAGTGTTTATAATGAGAATTTCAAGAATTGTGTCTGATTTTCCTCATTAATTCACCAGGAAAACTTTTGAAATGTTGATTTTGGAAGTGCAAAGTAAAGACTTCGTTTTTTCCTTCTCTTATTTTTATTTCCTGTTGTAATTTGACTAGTTTTCACCCAAATTTAAACATATGGTTTCAGTTGATCCAAATTGCATTTGTAGTGAATAAACTGTTCGTTAACAAATATAATTTGTTCTTTTCTGATACTCTGCTCAAAATTGAAGCTGCATTTTATCACAAAAGCATGTGATAATTTTTCAGTTACCAGAATATGCGAATATTTGGTTGCTGACAAATAGTTTCAAAACCATTTTTTAAAACTGAATTACTTTTGAAATCAACTTCTCTTTTACTATGCAAATATATTTTAGCCACACAAAATGTTTCTGTATAATGGATATTAAAATTTCCTGCTAGGAGAGAACAACATAAAATTTAAATAAAAAATTAAAATATTTTAAAAGAAACTAACAAAACCCTCAGCCTTTTTGTGGATATTTTTCATTATTTCTGTTCTTCAGAATGCTTATGATATATCTTTTTAAACCTCTAACCGAGTGAGTTTTGAATCCTTGAACAGGAGACCTATGTAGTAGGAATACAAGCAGGTACACACGTTTTAGAGAAGATTTACAAGTCATAGTTGTGAAGACAATACAGTCGTTCACAGATCAGTGAAAACCCTAAGTGTTCATTTAACCTTTAGCCTTAGTGTCATGGAAACCTGTAGTGGTCTTTCACCCGTAACACCCTTGAAAATGAAGATTCCTTCTGGCCAGGAGACTTTCAATTATACTATTGATCAGAGCTATTTAAAGGATTATGAGCTCCTCATTTGGGCTGTAAAAAAACTAATTGCATGCCAAAGAACAATATCTGTAATGCAGTAGGTTTTGAAAATACCTACATTGCTACACCTATGAAAGGTAATTAGATGCAGCAAATAACTGCAATGGAATAGTTTTTACAATAGTAATTATTTTTCCTTAATTTTTAGCTACCTAGAAAACTGGGATTTGCTGTTTTACTTTAAATCTGAATGAAAACTTACACAGATAATTTTTCATTTGAATATACTCGTGCTGCAGGTATGCTGATAGTACATATGATCTGAGATCGATTTTTATTTCATGAAACGGATGAACTGTGTAGTCATAAGGAACCTTAATAAGACAAAAAAATCTCATATCAAGGTGAAAATGCATTACATTTTCTCTTTTCTTGTATTATAGTGTTTCCCGTCATATCTCTGCATTCAGTGGGTGGTATTTCAGAATTTCCAAAATAGCTTTCATGTTCTGGTGTTAATAAGTAATCTCTATTGGCTTTTTGTTTTCAGTTTCAATTTCAATAAATGTGACGAACTCACACTCCAAGGTGCTACTAATACTAACGATTCTATTATTTGTGTATCATCTTGTTAACAAAATAAAGGTAATTAGTATTTTTGCAAGATTACAATTTCAGAAACGATTATTTTGGTATAAAATTTACCACTAACTTCTCCCTACTAGTTTTTATTTATTAAATAATGTAATGAAAACACTTTGGATCTGTTGAAGGCTCCAAAGGTTTGCATCACAAAGAGCTCAAATACAACAAACCATATTACTTCACAATAATTTATTTTCACTTCATTGTTAGAGTCAGTTGTTGTGAATGAACTAGATTCTCAGCTAGAATAAATGATTCATACTCAATTGACATCAGTGGAGGCAGGCTAACATACAGTGGTTTAGGAGCTAATCCTGCCTGTTACAGTATTTAATACCAATCATATAATTGTTCAGTTGTTCAAAGATTTAAAACAGCAGCAGTGTGGCAGGTAAATATATAAAAATGAATTCTTGGTTCTGTTACACTGATTTTATGCAGGAGTCATAGCCTTGTTTATATTCAGGTATTTCACATTCGTTTTGTATAAACACATTCTTTAGAAACAAAGAGTTATATTCTGCTGCTTAACAGATGGCTCAGAGAAAAGATTCAACAGCAGAATTATTTACAAAAAATTGGTCTTCCAAGAAAAGCAAACATGAGCATTTTACCTCAACTTCAAGATATCCTCACTGGTCATGGAATGAGGTTTATATGCAGCCGTGCACTCACTCACTGGTTACAGAGTCCTTTAAGCAGTATTTCAAGCATGTAAATGTAAATTATTAGGTGAAAAAAAATTTAGATTGTTCATGGCTTTAAAAGGTGATGAAATTATTTGATAAGTAAGCTGTTAAATGGCTTGATTGAATTTTTCTTCACTGGAAAGAGTCATTTAGATCACTCAGATTGTGAAAATGTTTTGTATTATTGTTTGATATTTTTGCTGATGAAAACTTGCAAGTTGAGCGTGAATGGGGGACGTGGTTGGTACCCATGTTAGAATGGCTATGGTGTTTTACTTTGAACTTTAATAGGTTTTCTTTTTTAGGCCCTAAATTAGGTAAGCAATTAAGCACATTTTGATGTGACATTAAACATATGCTTTAAGTGCTTTCCTAAAATGGAAGAAATGAGAGATGTACCTTAGTTCTTTTCTGGATCAAGGTCTTAATTTTCATCCTCTTTTAATTAAATAAGACTGATGATCTTTGCTAACGGAAGTTTATATATCTAGGTGTTATCTCACAGTGGTGAAATAAAATTCTTGCCAAAACGCTTTTCAAATATACCAGTTAATTGTTAACGAGTATCTGTGGGTCTTCCAAAAATAATGTTCTTAGCCTTTTAGAGGCTAACTTAAAGCAGTCTGTTAAAATCGGTACTGTGTCAAGGAAAGGGCTAACTGCAGCAAAGGATTGTTAAAGGTGTGGATGCCAATGTGTGTGTCACTGTTTAGTCTTGACAGATAGGCCTCCACCCATCATTCTCCAGGGGCCAGTCAATCAGACACTGGCAGTGGATGGGACAGCTTTGCTGAAGTGCAAGGCAACTGGTGACCCCCTTCCTGTCATAAACTGGTTGAAAGAAGGATTCACCTTCCTGAGCAGAGACCCTCGAACATCCATACAGGATCAAGGGACACTTCAGATTAAAACTCTGCGGGTGAGTAGCGATAACAAAACAAGGGCTACAAGTGATATGTGGCTAGCCTTGAGTTGTTGGTGTGTGTCTCAAGCAGCTCTACCGTCTTGCTGTTATCTTCAAAATTAACTTAATTGTCTCTTTTACTATGAAATTCTTACCAAGTCCACATCCTATTTCATTCTTTGACATTGTATAGGGAAGGGCTGGGGGGCAGGGAAGAAGAGCCAAACTGCCATCAGATATTTCTATTAGAATTCCCTAAAAATAGAATTGATATTTAAAATCTTATGTATGTTGCAATAAAACATGTGAGTTGCGACGGTTAGACGTGTAAAAGGATAGGCCTTCCTTATTTTTTCAGTTGGTCTTACCGTGAAGCCATCGGCCTGTTGTCTCTGTTAAAACTTAGAGCAGTTCATTTTCAACACCTGATCCTAATCTTCCAAGGAGCTATTGTGCTAGCAAGTGATTCTGGAGTTCATCAGGGTTTGGCTGTGCACTTTCTCCATCAATGACCCTTGGCAGTCTTGAGCTGGCTGATTTATTCCGATGTTACGCTTGCTGGAGATGTTCCATAAGGCTGTGGATGGGAGAAGACAACTAATGCTGTAACGTACATGCAGTCATATGCAGAGGGATTTCTATTCAAAACAAATGCCTATTAGAATATTTACGTTTTGACACATGACATAATGCGATATCTTAAAAGTACAAAGAAATCTTATAATACTCCAAATACTATAACGTAGATTTTGTTGATAAACATTGCATCATTAATCTTTGCTTGGGCTTTTAATTTTTTCCTTGTTCAAAGGTAAAAATGTGTAGTTGTTCGTGTGTATGTGGACAAGCATGTATATGGAAAAACAGTAAGGTAAATGTAATTACTTGTTAAGAACTTAAAGACAATTTCAGAAACCATTTAATTTCATCAGCAGGAATTTCTGCACTTAGCTTTGCCATCCAAAAAAATGTCAATAAACATAGCTACTGAAGACAAGACATAAAGTGCAGTTTTGTTTTCTGATACCATCTCATCAGTGATCACAGATGAATTGTTAACTTCATTGGAACAAAATGGAATTTATTAAAAAATTTATGCTAGCTTTCCTTGAGTAAACAATTTATCCTTCCTCCCTGGGCTGAAGGCAGGTTTAGGCCATGAAGGTTAATGCATTTTTCCTGTAGAGCCGGATTAAAGAGTGCGCTTGAATAGCCAAGATTCCCCAGTAGTGTTAGAAAGCAGCAATTAAAAGTGGAAGCTTAGTGATTTCAAACAGACTTTGAAGCCTTGATGATGGGCTTCTGTGGAGTGTCCATGAGGCAGAAGCTCCTGGGATACCTGTCTGCATGCAGCTATGCAAACAATGAAATTGGTTCTGAATCGTGCCAGCGCATTAATCTGGCTGTTAGAGGCACAAGGTCTGTGAGCGAAGGGAAAAAAAATTGCTTGCAAAGGGAGAAGAAAACAGTATTAGTAGTGAGTGTGGTTTTGAAAGACATGAAGCTTTTATTGATCCTTAAGTGGCTTATTCACTAGTAACCAATTTTCCTTAAAGACTCAGAAAGACATTTTTTATAAACCCCTCAATTGCAGTAATGTGCACGGTTTGATTCAGATTTAAGAACAAAGACCACACACATCCATAAAAAACAGATTTCTCCTGTACCTTGCAATTTTTGTGAATTAAATATGGATTTAAATCTAGAATGTTTAACTTTTCTCTCAGGTCTACCTAAGCAAGGACTAGCAACACTTCCTAAGCAAAAAAATGTCCGCAAAATATGTCCAAGTACACTTACATACCCAAGTTCAAAACAAAGTAATATTTATCACCCACATGTCCTCAGCCTTCTCCTCCCATCACAAATAATAATCACTATTACAATCATAAAAGATTTCAAGATAAGGGTGAAGATGAGCTACTACTATTTAAACCTTTGAGACCATCTTCTTCTGCTCTGTAACTCTCTGTGTGTAAATCAAATTATTCAGTCACAGTGAACCATGGGCCATAGTCATAAACATGAACCTAGAGATTTTTCTGATAAGCCAGTCTCCCCAGTTGCTCTGAGGGAGACAACTAAAAACTCACATACGTTACTCACTCAGTACCCTTTCAGACAGCTCAACGCTGATGGAAAACTCCCTTCTGCTCCGTAGAAGTGTACCACACCAGATTTAGACACCTGCATTAACTAAGGAAGTAAGAAAACTGTTTATTTTACTGAATAGCAAAGATTTTCCATTCACCTCCCCTGTTGTTTTTCCATAGCACAAAAAAGAAGTATAAATAATTGAATTATCGATACACAATGTCTGTATCTAATCCATCCAAAGTCTGGAAGTTAGATAATTCACCATAACTTGCAAGAGGCAGCGTATCTCCAGCTTGCTTTATACGTTGAGTTTGCCTTCTGCAAGTTACTCTGTTGTGAATACCACATACTTCATTGAGTATGTCCTACACCATCTGTCACGGTAGTACACAAATGAAGTTGAGAACCATAGCCTTGAGAAATATTCTCCATTATCACATAATGAAGAATTATATATTTAATAAAAGCTCAGAAGAAGCAAAACAATACAGTACTTCAGAACGCAATAAGGCTATCTCCTCTGGAAAATCTGTCTCCTTTCAAGAGTCTTTCTCATTTTATTAACAGTACCTCTTTATTTTGAGTCTCTGAGGCATTGTCAGAGGGGTTTAATTATTGCTTGTATTTCATGGCAAAAGCACATCCTAAAATGCAAGTTATGCTCATTCAAACTATTGAACTGGCATTAATCAGTTGCTTCCTGCCCCTAAGAATGGTACACTGCAGTCCCAGAGTATCTGAAGAAAATACAAACAAAATTAAAACATGACAAAGGTAAAAATCAATTAAATTCTATATCAAGTAATCTAAAGAACATCTCACTTATTTGCCTTGACATTCTGCTTGAAGAGTGAGGTATAAGCACTTTTGCTATAGTGCCAACCTACATTTAGCAGAACATCCATTACAATTCCTTAAAGTTCAATAAAGCTTCTTGGATGCAGTCCTATTTCCGTCAAGTCACCTGATGGTGAATATAATTCTTCTCTTTTATCACTAGAGTCATAACTCTCCCTCTTCTGCTTCCATCTCCAAATTACCATCCTTTATACATAGTGGTAGGAGTGCTCCTCTCTATGTTTTGTGCTTTGTAAAGTTACCGTTTTCCACCCATTTCTGTAGTCTTCTCTAGTTCCTGCCTCAGAAATCTTTACTTTAAATTTAAGTAAGTAATAGCAAAACACTTCACAAATTTTCCAGTAAAACAATTTATATAGCAATGAGATTAATATTGACAATATAATTCAAAATGGTTTCCCCAAATAAATTTGAAATATATGAACTGACAAGGGAATCACACAAGTTTTATACAAATGCAGGTTTTCTTGCTACCAAAGTGCCTTGCAAGCTTGAAATAAAATCTTATGGGAAACAGAAGAAAGGTAAATGTGGTGTAGGATCTGATTTAACTTTGCCATTTGAAAATGGCTTGGAGGACTGTCTGTGTAGAGACAACCGCTGTTAAGTCTCAGCAACGGTATTTGTATGTGTGGTGTACTGTAGAGAAAAACCTTCATCTGTCATAAGAGTGACGTAACATCATAAGATGATGTAACGGCCTTCCTGGCACTGGAAACTGTAACTCTGGGTCATCACAGGATAATGAACAGTGAGATTTTATCCTCTAAGAAGTTAATTGTTGTTATATTGTTATCTGATTTCACGTGCATTTGTTGTAACCAATACAAAGATTGACACTGTCTAAAACATCTATTCTATAGCACTTACATGCTGTACTGGTACCATTAACAACATGAAAATTAAAATTAGAAAAGTATTAGAAGCAAATAATCTTATTATAGTTCTCTGAAAGTAAGCCACCATTAAATGATTGCTTGAAAATTCCTAGTGCTCTCTAGTCTGATGTAAAATGTAGGCTAAGTCCTTCTTTCCAAGAAAGATTTAGAAAAAGATAATTAGAGTAAAATCTGTCAGCTCATTCTAAAAGATTGTTAAAACTGCCCTTAACTGTTTTTTTATGTCTAGCTGTCCGATACTGGGACTTACACTTGCGTTGCTACAAGTTCCAGTGGGGAGACATCTTGGAGCGCCGTGTTGGAGGTGACAGGTAAGCAATGTCCAGGGGCTGTTTTTCAGTTGACACAAAATGAAAATGTAGACTATATTAGAGCTGTCTGAGTGAAATAATCCATTCTAGAAATTCTGAGATTGAGATGGAGAAGTTTTAGATGGGAAGGCTGGATCCCTTCACACACCTTGCATTTCATTGCTGTATCTTTAAATGCCCATTGACATTGCAACAATTTGTATTTGTCTTCAGTGACAGCGGTGTGCTATAGCTCTTCTAAACAGGAGTATTAATAAACTGCGGATTCATCCAGTAATTGGCTTGGGCAAGAAAACTATCATGCCTACGGAGTCCTATCAAAGTCCGATGTGCTCTCTCTGAGTACTGGAGTTGATCTGGATATAGGAACTTTCTCAGCCTTCTAGTAACTGAGATTTTGATATTTTATGTAAATTTCAGCAAAGCTGGGCTTTTTTGTTATTATTTCCTTTATATATATGTATATTTATATATAACCTTTTGAGTTTTGCGGGTTTTTTCTTTCACCATGTACCTAAATAATGATAGCTCTTCATTCAAAAACATACATGGCAATGCAATTGTTGACTTCGTTCTTTACAGATTAAGAACATTGGTTATGCTGATTTTGCAGGTTTGACATTTTTTTCCTTTTAATCTTCTACTTTGATAAATTTACACAACCAAGGAAAAAAGTAATTGTTTTTTATTTGCCCCTTACAGAATCCGGTGGAGCAGCAGTCAGTAAAAATTACGATATAAATGACCTCCCTGGGCCACCATCCAAACCTCAGGTCACTGATGTTACTAAGAACAGTGTCACCCTGTCCTGGCAACCAGGGACCCCTGGAAGCCTACCAACTAGTGCATATATCATTGAGGCTTTTAGGTACGTGAATTATTCCACTTTTAATCTTCCTTTCTAATTTTGCTTAAACCCTGCTACCCACTGTTCTCCTAGTATTGTAGTGTTCTTTTGGACTCTACGTGTATCATTAGAAGTTCACTAAAAGATGCAACTCCTATGGCAGGCATTGATTCTTATTTTTTAAATTGATTTTTTTTCAATTTATCACTTTTTTCTAAATGATTAGTTAGAGGAGCATCTATTTCTTCAGGTCAACAGGAATATAACAAGACAATGCAGTCATTATTTGTTACTTTTCCCTTAGCACTGATGGTCAGTGAGAGTCTCCTGTGGGAATGCTGCAGGTCAAATCATTTGGGTCAGTGTTTTCTTGACTATCATAGTACAAATAATCTGAAAATAAATGGATAATCCTGAAGCCTCTGTGAATACTTTAATTCCTGTTCTTGGTAAAGCAGCACCTATTAAAGAGTCAAAGCACTTTAAATTTGCCTTTTTTTTACTGTTTTAGATAGATTAAAACTTTTAACTGTAAAGGCTAGTTTTGGTAATTTAGGATTTCACACTGCAGCCTGAGGCTGAAGCGAATCCAGCTGCTCCCTTCCACCCAGCAGCGCTTACTACGGGGTAGGAAAGAACTCCTGGGCCCCAGTTCAGCAAGTTTGTTTAAGCACGGGCCATACCTCTCATGTGTATCAGTAATATACACTTCTGCTTAAAAATGTGCATGTTCTTAAATGTTTTCCTTAGTCAAGATGTGCAACAAATGACAAACAATTTAGTTCATCTTTTAATTAAAATTCATACAAGAATTTGTCAAAATCATATGCATGCAAATTTAAGAACTTAAAGTGATAATGCTTCATCCTGCTATGTTAATATGCAAAGAACATTACTGTATGTGCAGACTATTGGTTTTGTTCTGGAACTTGTACTATCCTTTATGCATTACGTGAATGAAACAATTGCAACAACGTGAAACTCATAGCTTTCTTTTTTTTTTCCTTTTAATATATTTAAAGAATTTTTCAATTAATGCTGTACAACAAAACACAATAAAATCAAATTTTCTCTTTAAACTTTTGTGATGTTTCACCCTAGATAAGCTTTAATGACATCCAATCAATAACTCTAACAAAAGCCAGGCATTTTCATTAAAAGCTGTTTTAACAATCACACTTGGAACCTCTTCACAGAGTAGAGAGTAATCTAATTATAATAATGTCCAATGGAAAATGTAGCGACAGAAAAAATATTCATATACTTTCGTTCATTTACAAGCACGTTTTCAGAAATTTTTTTTATAACTTTTGAGTATGAATGTAGTTCAAGAATGCTTTTCTTCCAATGACAGTTTACTGACATAATTTACTTAGCAGTATAGAAAATTGTTCTTTTAACAGCATTTTCTTTTCTAAGGTTTATATTCAAGAGTAGTTTATTTATCATTCAAATTTACTTTACAGCTTTCCACGCTTTCCTTTCGCAGGTATTTATTTTAGAGAGATAACAAAAGCTTTTGCTTCTGTTGAAAGGAGAAATACTTTTGACAGCTGTGTTTATTTTTTATCCTGTCTTGATGAGTTAACTGAAACAAACATTTTTATTTTTACCCTGCTTTTACTACTTTTTTCTGTACTTAGACTTGATACAGGATTACAAAAGTAGATCCTTTCACTTTATTTTTCTCTTGCTTTAGTCTATAATCTTCAATCCTCTTGTCATTGCAGCCAATCTGTGAGCAATAGTTGGCAAACAGTGGCTAACCATGTGAAGACTACTCTCTACACTGTGAGAGGACTGCGCCCCAATACAATCTACCTGTTTATGGTGAGAGCTATCAATTCACAAGGTCTGAGTGATCCCAGCCCTATGTCAGATCCTGTCCGAACACAAGGTAATAGTAATTATTAAGGCTTATGGGCTTGAGCTGAAATAGAAAGAAGGAACTGAGAGCTGACCAATAGGTCAGTCTAGACATTTGGCTTTAGCACTCTTATTGAAGGAATCATGAATCGAGCTTAACCAATAAAGATAAAAAATAGTCCAATGTTTGCTGTATCAATCTGGAGCTTAGGAGAGAGAGGTTAGCTCTTTAATCCTTGGTACATTGTAGATGTTTTGATTTGCAGTTCGGTTAGACTTGGTGTGCTCCTTGATGCCTGGTTTCCATTGAAAGTAATGTGAGTTACCCAAGCTTTTCTGAAAAGTGCTCTGAATACCATGCTCTCCTCAGTATTTATTCTCTCTGTGTCCTTACTTCTTCTCCATTATTATAATAGGGATATACTATAATAAGAAGTGCTTATGACAGACAGGCATCATGTTTAGCATTAGTTTTAATCAAAGGAATTGCACAAAATATCTGTAGAGTATTGATTAATCTGGTCCAACATTTAGGCAGAAAAATCATGTAAATTAAAGCATCTGCATGCTAAGAATGTTTTGAAGTTATTCTAAGAAAAGTATGGGTCTTGTATTCATATACCTAGATTTCTGAATTCTTTATATTAATCCACTGCATAAACCAAGAGGGAAGCCTGAAGCGAAATCCCTGATTTATAGGGTGGTGATATAATTGATAGCTGTGATCCTTCACTGCCATTGAATTGACTATTGAATTCTGTTCGTATTATATCAAGCTCTAACTACATATAACTGCCACAAACAAATTTCTCTTCACAGCATGGATTTTTTTGACTTTGACAACACATTGCTTGAATACTTCATTGAAGACTGTAGTTCTGTTTTAAACAGGTTGGAATACAGGAATTAAGAATTTTTTTGAATCATAATTTTTTCAAGTCCAAAGTAATAGCTCCTCTCACAGTTAATTTAGAATGAGGTCCTCTGTCTCTGTTCATGGAAGTTATAAAAGTGTGCGTGGAGAGTGCATCCTGTGTCAGCCTCCAGCATGTGTAAGTGGTTTGGGTCCTTTGCTGGTTCTAGATGGAAAGAGAGAAACAAGAGTAGGGTGGTATTTCTTTATCACATAACCATCACATCCAGCCTCTCTCATCCCAGTCTATTACTGAATAAATCTATCCTTAATAATTGTCCCCTCAAAATAGTAATCATTGCTGTAAATAGAGAAACAGAGGTGCTTTCTGAAAAGCTGAAGGAGTGAGTTGGGCAGGGATTTCATGGCTTGACTATCCACAGAGTATCACAAGTTTTCTTCTCTTACTCTCCCGTTATTACAGGGTGACTCCTGCTTTTCACTGCACTAGCCTTTCAGTCTGCATAACTTATTGCCTAGTTAAAAAAAAAAAACTTTGTTTGGCATTTGCTGTCAAGTATAGACTTTTTATCTGACATACTGACAAGCAATTTGATTTCAGTAAAAACATGTCTTTTAATTAGCTACAGCATGTGTTGCAGCTTCCATTTCCAGAAGCTGGTTAGCAGTCAAGCACACTGAGACATGTACAGGATTTATAGCTTCTTTGCAAGCCTGCAGTTTAATAGAATTAAATCATAAAATCAATTGAAAATTAACATAATGTTTTGATGTGATTTCTAATTATGCCTGAATTCAATTCAGGCTCACAGAAGAAGCTGATACACAGTAGAAAGCTTATTCACGGTGGCCGTGGAGGAAGAAGAAAGCAGCTGTAACAGTGCTATATAATATTAATTTGCAACAGGTGTCTGTGGTAGCTTTAATAGCTGAGCATTTCATTTCCTAGTATTAAGTATAGCAAATACAAATAATAGGATTTTATACATATTTTCACCAGTGGTCTACAATCAGGCATTTTCGAAAGGTTTACCTTATACGACTTACATCAAATAAGGACAGAGAAATCAGTAATTACTCTAAGAAAAGAGTTAATTTCTTGTTTGGATTATGAACAGACCAAACCATATATTAAAAAACACTTTAAAGAAAGTACATGTAGTCCTATCCCTGGAATTTAAATTCCTAGCAACTAATAGTAAGTTCACTGGAAGCTGTTAAAAGAGAGGTTAGAGAAAATACATAGCCAATTTAATTTTGGAGACCTCTTAACTGTGATCAGAATATAGCTCCTTGAGCCAGTTTTGCTTGAGTCATGATTTTATTATTCCAGCACTTGACAATATCCTTATATTCCTTTTCTACCAGGAGTCTACTAGTAATGTGAAAATGACATTACAAGATGTTACACTGTGAGCATCACATATGCATATGTTTCCAAGTGTACATACCAGAAAACAGAATTCCACATGTACATCTTGATACTAATTTCTTACTGTTATTAGCCCATGTTATTCCCTTACTTGTGGACATATGTCCCATTAAAATGATGAAATGCAGTTCATACAAACACACTATGTAGAAATGTCTTTTCTCCTGATGGAATGTAGGTACTTGGTTGGCTGTGTACCACAGGAGAACTTAAGCTAAAATGTAGCTGTGGGTAGCTGTAGGTATTTTGTACGAAAGATCATAGCTTTTTGTGGATAGTAGCATAAATTACCATCCTGTAAACCAGTCTAAGTTGCTGCCTTACAGATTTATTTTATTATATCTCTCTCTTTCATTCAAAAAGACTTTGAATAGGCGTAATTTGCTAGACAAGCTCCTTCACTGACATCCATATTTGGATTATATTTCCCTTGGAGATCCATGGAGCCATTTTCATTTGAATATCAGTAGAGGCCTATGACAATATTGTTTATTGGTGGCTCAGAACCCATAACAGTCCAGAATTTTGAAGCTGAAATAGTGATGATCCAAAACTACTTCCTTTCAAACTCCAGAGGCATGCGATTCATACTCAGTTGTTATATGTAAATGTTTCATTTTTAAGAGCAGTATTATTTCTTCTTAATATTTAGAAGATAAAAAGAAATCACATGCTGCATACTCCCATATCTAAGACCATCAGAGGGGGGAAAAAGACCTTTTGTGTATGTATGTATTCTCTTCACAAGGACATGATGTCGATCCAAAGAGAGGGAAAGTGCTTTGGTTAGTGAATGGCAAGGGAAAACCAAGCAGAATTCAGAGATGCCTAGACAGACATAACCATAATATATTGGACCTTTTTGAATATAATCTGTACTTGTGCTCCAAATCCCCTTTTCTGGAAAAATTACAAGCAAATTCCAGCAGAAATAATCAGTATGTGTATTTCTAACAGGCATTATGCAATTCACGTAGACAATTGACATAGTGAGGGCATCTCTAACTGTTGACCAAGAACAATGTAAGACCCTTGAAGGATCCATTGAAGGTATCCAGACTTCACTGGCTCCTAGAAAGTACTTTCATTCCTGTCTAAGTTGGAGGGAAGGAGCATGCTATGGTGATATATTAGCTAGGTGATAGCTGTAGGCCCATATTCTCCTTTTGGCGCAAAGTAACAGAAAATTATGATTTCCAGGAACTATCACTAAAAAGACACATTGCACCTCTCTTCTCCATTTTCTGACACATATTTTGTATTTGCAGTTCCTATTTAGCAAAGGTAATACAGCTTCATTCAGTTTAACACAATGGCATAACCCAAATGTGGTCCTTAAGGACTAGGTACTAGGGCCACATGTGGTACTGGAAATGGAGTCACAGTTTTCCATAGATGTATACTAAGTGATCAAAGTCCTTCAGATTTTGACTAGAAGAAATAATTTCCCCACACACTTTAACGGAATCTTTGACATAATCTTGAAGAGAAAATTTTTGTGGTAGAGTGTATTTGTTGGTCTTTCATTAGATCAGAATCAGTTTGGCTTAATAAATTAATTCTTTCTTCATATTTGCACTGGATTTCATTATCTATATCTGTAAAGGGAAAATTTGCTTTGCAGAAGAAAATGCTATTTTTAGTGTTTGGTTTCTTGTTTGCATGGTGTGTGGGGAGGGGAAGCTTAGTGAAAGTTTAGAAACATATAATGACTTAATGTCATGTATGCTCTAAGAAAAAAAAACCTGTTCATTTTCTTCAATTATACTAACCAATTTGGTTTCAGACATCTGGGCAACAGTATTATTATCTGAGTATTTTGGAACTAGTGAATATTGCATCTCTCTCATCACTTACCAGATCTGTGAAAACTTTGCCATTGAGTCTGAATACTCATTTAAACATCTTTATATTTCATTATTTCCTAAGCAGCTAAAGGTGAAAGGTTTGTTTGCATTACTTGATATGCTTTGGAGTTCATATTTAAACCTTAGTACTGTGTTGTTTTAAAAACAGTACTATAAAGGGTGTTTAAATCAGGTAATTAAGCTATTCAGTGATTCTTATTGATGCCATATATAACTCTTCTCATTAAAATAATGCTTTCATGTGTGTGCCTGGCCTGGCAGATATCAGCCCACCAGCACAAGGTGTGGATCACAGGCAAGTCCAGAAAGAACTGGGAGACGTCATTGTACGACTGCATAATCCTGTTGTGCTGACACCCACGACGGTTCAAGTCACCTGGACAGTAAGGCTTCTGTTATTATCACCTTAATAGTACTTTAATTTTGCCTGTTTATCCCTGCAGTTTTTTACTACCCTGAAAAGTTCCAGTCTTGACTTCAAACATTATACAGGTGTATATATGCAGTAATGGAATGGTCTTTTTATTTTCTCTTTCAAGTCAGGCAGGTTCAGTCTTCAGTGTTCAGCTCAAAGCAAGCTAGCCACCTGACTAGAAAAATATTATAAAAATGAATATGCTTAAGACCATAATCTGAAGGATAATTGATCTGTGGACTCATTACTGTGCATGTCAAAAAATAATCAAAGTTAAATATCAACATGAAATTGCTGTATGAAAAAGCACTTTCCACTTCAAGGCATAGGGACCTCTGACAATACCCTATTTCTTGGTGACCCTAAAATGCAAAAATAGCTTTCCTATTGGGCACTTGTAGTGAAGTCAGAAGCACATAGTGCTGATGCTTGATCCACTGTGTAGCATCTGGTTTTCTAGCCTTACCCGCAATCAGTGGATATTCTTTCATTATAGAAGACCAGAATCTTTTTGGCAGTACTTAACAACATTTCTATTTGAGGGGTCAAACTACTGGGTAGAATTTCTGCTATAGTATTTGGCTTTGAAAATGCTATGTTTCCCTTCCTGAGGCTTGAAGAAAAGGATTTGTAACTGTAGAAGGAGAGAGAGAGAGTTCCCAGGGCGCTGCACACCAGAAAAGAGTGCTTTGTTCTTGGGGCTTCTGCCCCACAGGAAGGAGAGCCATGGGTGGAAGAGTGTGAGATATAGTACTGCAGCACACGTCACTGAAACAGTTGTATTATATAGGATGAATTCTGCTAACGGGCTATTCACAATACTCAGTTTTTCTTCTACATGTAATATTGCTAAAAGGTTAATGTGTACAGGGGATTATACAACAGGAGATAAGAAGTGTGGTGATAGGTTTTGTATTATAGGGATTACTGTTGCTTTTGCCCAATTCAACCATATTTACGGGGGCTTATGCGCCATCCTTGTTCTGACAGATTGCAACGGCTGGGTGGGGGGCAGATTAGCATAAACAGAGAAACCCACAAATTTGTCTTTCTTAGAAGATTATTTAGAAAATATGTCATTGCACTTTGCCATTGATGATGTCAGCTCAGCTTGCTTTTCTAAAAATGCTGTCAGTTTCAGCTACAGAACTCCAGGACAGGCTGACTTTCTCACTCAGGCACTCTTGCAGCAAACCCTGTTGCCCAAGCAGATGGGTCAGTAGTTTAGAAACTTTGGATATTAGCAGCCAGTAATTGTAAACCTGGATCATATCTGTGTGGTGCTTCTTCAAGTCCTTTCTTGAGTGTGACAGCTATCAGAAATACAGTTTCATAGGCTTGCCCTTGCTTTAGCATATACTACAAAAGGAATGCCCAGTATAACTAGAATTCAGTTTTGTGCAATGTAACCAATTTCATTATATTATAATTAAACAAATATATGTATATATATGTGTGTGTGTATATATATATGCACATCAAAGAGTCTCTTGGTGCCCCTAATGAACACGTAATGAGTGAAGAAAACATGGTAAGGTAAAGGTAAATTCTTAGGGATGCTATGGATATATCAGCTTATTGGGAAGATCCCTCAAAGCAGTGACCCTATGCCACCTGACAAGCGTACAGGCCTCTGTAGAGAATTGCCCAAGGGAAGAAAGACACAAAAAGATCTCTGGAACAGCTAATTAGAAACTTTCCAGCAACCAGAACGAAACCAATTAATTAACCATAGTCTCTAGGAATAAAGCCACTCTATCCAGAGAATAAAGTCCACACTGTTAATATAAAAGGGTTAGATAGTGTAACTATCATACAAAAGGACAGAAGTGCCATGAGAGTCCTAAGACTCTTTGTTTTGACTTTCTGCAATTCAATGAGTGAACACTAAGGAATGTCCTTGATTACTCCCAGCAAATTAACACCAGTTTCTCCCTTCTTTTTGAGATTGTTTTGGCTTTGCTTTCTCTTTTTTTCTTTTTTTTCTAAATTTGATTTTAAAATTTCACAAATAGTTCTCTGCTACTCTGTTGCAATTTTAAAATATACACATACATATACACACATATTTTGTCTGTTTTAAAAGAAGGTCAGGCTTATAAAGTCAGTGTTAAAAAAAAAAAAAGAAGAGGAATATCAGAAGTTAGGCTTTCACTGCCATTTAAATTTATCCCTCTTGTGCATAAGTGTTAAAGTATACCTGTAATTATCTGGTCACATACAGGATCTCTTCTTCATGGAGCTATTCAACATTTCTTTTTATCTTCTTTATTCAGTGTGTGGTGCCAGGTCTTATTAAATTCATACCATTGAAACCTTGCATTGAATAAAAAATTATTAGTTTGTCTCATATGCTTGCTTATCTGTCATGCTCTCAACTGTAACATTTGGGTACTTCACAAATAATACTGAATTTAACATCACAATGAAAAAAATATGTCATTATCCTAACTTTACACATAGAGAGGTGATGTGCAGAGATATTTACTGCTGATGAGACTTACAGAATCAGATATGCCCACTGTTATCAAATGGCTAATTTTAAACCTTGTGCCTGATTTATTTTCACTTTTATCAAAGCATTTTGCATTGCAACAGCATATTGTGTACTCCAAGCACTTTTTTTAGCTGACCTCAACTATAGGTCAGCACTGCTAGCCTCACTGGGCATTAAACTGAGAGTTTCATTAATGGCCAAATGTGAAAAGTTTCCTAGCATTATAAAGGAGCTCTGCGGCACAAGCAGGAGTATAAATCAGTTCTTCAATATGGCAAAAGAATTGTTGCTTTGAAATCCAGACTGCCTTTTAGGAGGCTACCAGCCAGAAGGATAATTTATTTACTTCTGTCTTTTAATTTGACATTGATTTTAAATGAATGTACTTCACTGGAAGCTTCAAGAATCAAGTCCTTTAGACAGTCTTCCAGTGTATCATCGCCCTTTGTCTTGTTCCTGTAGGACAGATAAATACAGTGCTGTTTGAATTTCCAGAGATTCCTGCGAGTCTGTACTAGTGAGTTCAGCACAGTGTGCAAGGCATTTTTAACAACCTAATAGCCTAACCAAGTGATCTAATAACTATCGAACCTGTCTTGTGTTCAGCTGTGGTATGCGTAGATTTGAACATGCAGGGAAAATGAGTCTCCTGTTCTGCAGAAATGGAGAGCTGTTGTCAGTTTTGTAGATATCTCCCACACTATGTATTCATTGTAAAAGAATGTGAGAAGCAGCATGCAGGACCACCTATACTTGTAGGTCACCTTAAAGCATTAGATCAGTGCTGAGCAGAACCTACACAGTAATTGCTCTCTTCTGTCTTTTAAAGGTGCATCTGCATTTTCTGCCATCTTGTCTTTTGAGGGAGAAAGTGTATCTTTAGATCAGCAACTGTTGTAGCTCTTTTACGTGGATGTCACTGCTGCTTGTACAAATTCAAGAGTAGTTAAGAGTGTCACAGGAAGACTAGAAATATTCTCTGATAGCAGTATTCAGTGCAGAGAGTTCCTGCAATCTCTCTAATAATGCTAAATATTTAGTATGAGGAAGTGGCAATTATTTACCAAAAAAAAGAGAAAGGAGAATACCTAGAAATGATTACATTCTTTCATTAAATCACATTTCATGTTTCTGCAACTCTGCCTGTGTGGGAACGTGTACCAAACCTATAGAGTTGGTTGATGCTTAGCACAGCTGAATGCAGCTCTTTAATGCTAAGCATATTTTTAGTGGCCTGCTGTTGGCGTGACACATAATTACCACATAACAAATGGTGAAAACGATGAAGTCACGGGCTTTGTATTGTATGTTAGACTGTGTGTGCATATATATAGACATATACACATATGTATGTATATGTGTATACATACATGTACATGTACACACATATGTCTGTGGGTGTATGTATATGTGAAATATACCTGTCCTATACCTCACAAATATCTCTGGTTAATCCATGTAATTATCTAAGAGTAATTTTTTACTAATCAGAAAACTCCAAACAAAACAAAAAAATCCACCTTTCTCAGTAAGTGAAGTGCCTTCTGGTTTCCCAGTGTTCTGACCATGTGAAAGGCCCTGTTCATGCAAACTAGCTTTAAGTGAGCATGAGAGAGAGCATCATATCCTCTCCTTGGTACTGAATGCAATTGAGTGTTTATAGAAAACATTAAAAATGCATAGTATTTTTTTTCATAAGTACCCTCCCAGACCCTGAACAATGGAATCACTGCCAATAATCTGAAATTCAAGCAGATCACTCAGCCCTGTTGTAATCGAAGTTTTAATTGAAAGCTCTGTGAAACTTGTGTGAGCCCCAAATCAAGCTGGCTTATAGCACCCGTGTACATGACAACCTTGTACTTCTGCATTCTGTTTTAATATTCTTTGTATTTAGTCTTTTAGGTTAGGACCTTAGAAGTCTAGGAGGAAAAGAGATGTATGAATACTTTGTATATTACCTATATGTAAGTAGATACAAAAGTGTGACAGAGTCAAAATTAGTATACTATAGGTATACTATAGGGGTCCAGTTCTTCTCAGTGAATTGGTGAGTGCTTTTGTGTTTGTACCATGCCATACAAAGCAGTTTCCATGCTGTTTTGTAGCAGCATACTGTTACCGTTCAGCCTAGTCAATTCTGAATTTAAAGATGTTCTCCAGTAGGCAGCAGTCAGTCGAGCTTAAAAGCACAGCAAGGTAAAATGGAAAGTTCTAAGAAAGTTATGCTGTCTTTCAGCATAGCTTGTAACTCAGAAGTTAGGCAGGAATCAAACTCAGCGTTTGATTATTAAACATCATAGCCTTATATTGTAATTTAGGTTGAGAATCTGTGTTACAAAGTGCATGAAAACGTTATTCTTCCTGAATTTTGTAGTAAACATGAGGTTCATAAAGTCTTTATGTCCGTGAAACATTTAATTAATGAAAGTCAAACATGGATAAAAACAATTTACTCTGATTTACAGACTCCCTTCATCTGGAAACAGCTGCTTAATGTTCTTCTTAAAAACACAGCTTGATTCTTTTGGTATTAACAAGCTATTATTGTGAGTTATATCCCTCTTTCAGTGCATAAATTCACTTAAAGTGAATGTAGAGAAGTTTATAAAATGCAGGCTTAATGTTGTTGTAACATATGTTGCAAGGTTTTTAACAGTGACAGTTTTGATGAAAGACATTTCTGCTTTGCTCTCATAAATAAAGCTTTCTTCTTGCTTGCCCTGATTTTTCATGTCTTAAGAATCTGTGTCCCCTCTGAATGCCTCAATAAACTGTAACAAGATTGTAAGAGAAGCATAATAGACCCTGGTTTGTGTTTTCAGCCTTAAATTCATTTATTCTTAAGAGAAGTCAAACAAATATGTCTCTAATTCTGAAATATCTTTGAGCTAGCAAACTGACAAGAACAGAAAAGAAATCCTACTTGTAGAATCTTAGTTATAACCAAGAAGTTTACCAAACAGCTAGTCTTGTTATTTATGCTGCGCTTTCTTTGGCTCTTTATTTGATGGCTACAGAAACATCTGGGTTTGGTTTGCTTTTATCCATCAAATTGTTTTAACTGTTTTTTTCAGGCAAAATTCATGCAAATATCATAACAGCTCGAATCATTGTTTTGTGCCTTTTTTTTTTTCCTCCAAGAGAAAGAATGCATGCAGCCTCCCCAAGATAAAACACAAGTTTTTCCTACAAATAAAAATCCTATTTATAGCTATGACAGGTTAGAATTGTTAAACTTTTATGTATGGTTCAATCTTGAATTGTGCTTGCCTAGCAACATATAAAATATAAACCAAAACCAACATTCCGTCCCCATCTGATGGCCTGAGAGCATCACAACCCCAGGATGCAAACAGACTGCTTAGACTGAACACAAGAAACAGCACATGTCCTTGGAAGTTGTTTTCTCTGCATCTGTCTTATGTTTATTTTACTTTCCTGAGCATCTCATGAAAAGATGAGCTGTGAGCCAAGTAATGGACTAACTGAAAGCATGTAGGGTATCTTCAAAGACTTGTCCTTTTCTGAAAAGAATTTGTTTTTCTTTTCTTCTCATGTTTGAGCACATCAGTAGCCAAGATGTGCTTAATAAGTTTACATGCAGTAAGCATTATGCCAAAGTTCTCTTTTCATGATTTGTTGCAGGGGTGGGGCCTTGTTTTATGACTGGTGGTATTTGTTGTGGTATACAGAGCTGGAGAAAGTAAAATAGAAAGAAATGTTCTGTAACAAGTAATGTGAGAAAAGTGTTCTTTATAGACAATTAATCAACAGTGACTTACAAGGAGGGAGTTTGATTTTTAAATTCAGCAGCTTAACTGTTAATATTTTCTTTTTCGTGAGGACAAAAGTATTCCAGGCAAATGGTTTGTTTTCTTTTTATACATTTTTGTTACTTTAATATGTTTATTGACCTATTATTTAATGCCATTTCTAGGTTGACCGCCAATCCCAGTTTATTCAGGGCTACCGAGTAATGTATCGCCAAACATCTGGCCTACCTTCTCCAGCTGTATGGCAGAATTTGGAGGTCAAAGTCCCAACTGAGCGCAGTGCTGTCCTTGTCAGCTTGAAAAAGGGGGTCACTTATGAAATTAAAGTTCGACCTTATTTCAATGAATTCCAAGGAATGGACAGTGAATCAAAGTCTGCTCGTACCACAGAGGAAGGTTAGTAAAATGGTCAGAAAAGCAACAAGCTTCCATACCTAGCACTGGAGGTGAAATGAAGCGTGAGCATTTTGGTTATTGTGTGTATGTGTATGTTCATCTCTATTTCTTCCACATAATTTCTGTTTGTTAGATATAGGGTTGGTATTAGAATTTGACATAATATTCAATTTTGTGCTGTAAGGATTCCATAAGAAAGCACTGGGCCAGTCCGATGTTCTTCTGGCTGATACGCCCTTCTGATGTACAGGTGGCTTTGGATCTTCCAAAAAGTGTACACACAGCCATTTGTTTATATGGGTAATAATATAGATGAACAGTTTGGTTGGGAAATGGGGACTAGCAAAGGATAGATATTTAACTAGTCTGAAGGAACTCCAGTCTCAAGGGCATGCCACTTTATCATTTCTGTTAGCAAACCTTTCATGAAACTTCCCTATTTAGTCCTTCAGAGGATTTCCTTAATTACCTTTCAAGCCTCTGCAAAACATGCAAAATGCAGACATAGTAAACTGTTCACACTACTGAAATGCACAAGCATTTATATCTATAGCACACAGAGCAGTTGTCTTCATTTAGCTCGCACCAGGGCTAAACAATAAACAGTTGTTCTCTCACCCAATGTCCCTTCCCTGACCGAGGAAGGGAATTGGGAAAAGGAGGGAGACTCGTGGGTTAAAGTTAAAAAGATTTAATAAAATAAATAGACCAATATCAATGATAATACACAACACACAAAATTATACTTAGCTACAGAGTGCTGGCAAGCTACTCCAGTAATAGCAATCATTGAGAATGCAGAAAAGTGATAAGAAGAGAGCAAAAAGAGCCACCACCCCTCCCCACTAAGCCCTCCCTTTTATAGTGAACTTGATGTTAATGATATAGAATATACCTGTGGGCCAGCCTGGGTCAGCTGCCCTGCATTTAACTGCTAAGGGCCTTGATCACCATGGTTGGCCACAAACTGAAACTAAATCTAACAGAAACTTGATTCTGTAAATTTTATCCCAATGAAACCAGGACAGTGGTATATAGTTTCACTAAAGCATATGCACTCCAAGACTGCTTTTTTTAATTGAAAAGTAAAGGGAGCGAGGTGAGATATAAGTAATTTTTATCTTTTTCTCTTAGAAATGTACAAGGGACCTATCTTTCTACCTATTTAATGAAACATTTGCCTAGAGAATCTCTCCTGTAAATGTAGAGCGATGATCATAACAATGAGGGCTCATCTTCTTTCTGTTTCATCTATTTCTTTCAAAGCAAGGGAAAGAAATACTTCTGAAGTTTCAAAATACTCGTATGGTTTCAGTGGGTTTTGAGTGCACTTTCCTTCCTATTGAAGATGCATCTTAATCATTTACAACCTCCAGAGGTTTAATTTATTGCTGATTGCCAAGTACTTTTTAGTTCTAGAATGGACTCGCTTATTACTCACTTTTCTCTTGGATTTGTTATGATTATTGCCCAACAAGTAAGTAATCCTGAAGATAACCTGATTGCCATTTGTACTTTATAGATGAGGAAATTCAGTGTCCTGCAACATATAGAAGAGCATGTAGGAAGGCATTGTTCGAATCTGATTTAGAATTTGGTACTTTATTGCTCCTGTTTCTTCATTCAGACTATAAAGCCTAAATCAGTCAGTAAAGAATATCTTTGCAGCAGCCTGAACAAAGCTTTTTTTAAAAAAAAAAAAAAAATTGCAAAAAGCTTTCTATAAGTGAGATTGCTGTTCTAGAGTTAAAATGTAGGATTTTCTCCCCTCACTAGCAGATTTTCTTCTTGTCCAATTTGAATTGATTTTTATTGTTTATTTAGTTCGTCTAACTGTCCCTTGCTAAAGGTAAATTAAGAACTACTGAAAAAGAGAGAAGATTTTGTACTTTCTGTCTATTTCTATAAAATACTTGAGGAATGACATTTTCTTTTATAAACCTCTTCTCCGAGCAGAGCCAGTCAGGTAATTTCCTACTTTAAAGGCCACTTTGTTCATGTGGAATAACTTTCCACATAGTGAAGATTTAAAAAACTTTTCTTGCCCACAGATATGTATAGCTCACAGCCTAGGATCTGCTTTGTAGATTAATATAACCTTCAAGGAGACTGTTTACAAGTATCTCTCTCAAAAAAACATCAGCCTATAACATGTAGTATTATCATCAGACAAATATCAGCCCCTGTAAATAATTCTTCCTCTTGCTTGGGTGATAAAGTTAAGTACTTCCATGAGAAAATTAAGGCATTCAGTAGATGCAGTTCTACAAATATTTCCTTTAATTCCTCGCATTATCTTTGTAATTATATTGGTGTTCATATATTTCAAAAAGTTAACATCAACTAAGTGTTTAATGATAGTGGTTTACTTCTCATCTAATGAAGAAAGATGGCAGTCTGTGTAAAGGTATCTCACTTACTGTGTCGCTTATCATTCCATTTCAAAAATGAGCTTTTTTAGACTTGACTTTTAAAAAATGTCAGGCATACTATTTTTAGAAAATAATTTGGAAGAGTGATACGCACATTGGAAGTTTTTTGCGACATCAAAACAAATAGCCCTGGTAAAGGCAAAGTACAACCAAAAGGTAGTGGCAGCTTTCTGCTGGATTGAATTTTACATGCAATGTTACTTCTGAGGCCTACCTCCAAAAATCAATTTTGCTGCAGTTAGACTTTTCCTCTAAATCAGACATTTGTCACAGTTCAGTATCCATTCATCTCCTACCTCTTTGGCCTTGTGAAGGTAACAAATTGAGTTCTGTTTGGCTGCATCTGGAAAAGATGAGCAGCGATTTGGGTTCTTTCATATCTGTAAGAAGAAGCTGAGCACTGGAATAATTGACCTGTCAAGAAGCAGGCAAGGTGTTCTCCACAAGCCAGCAGCAAGGGAAATGAGAAAACAGTTTAAAAAATGTTATTTTTTGATGTGGTCTATTTAATAACTGCAGCAGTGTCAGACGTGTGGCTTAATTTATATCATGGTGCCAGCTTACAGAGTGATATTATCAGAGAGAGGAAGCAGAACTGTTATATACATATATGTGCATGCACACACAAAAAGGAGGTACATAAAATATTTTATTTTATAATTTTCACTATTTCTTTCACACTTGCTCTAAAGATAGATTATTTTTTTTTCAATTACATCCACTTTTTTAAATCTCTTTTGGAATAACTTTGTGGAGTAGTATTTGTTCTGCATATTGTTTGTCACCACAAAAATATGACAGTGGGTAATGGACGTCTCCTTAGTTTTTATCAGCTGCTGTCTGTCAATTCCTTCTTGCCTTAGTGCAGCTCTTAAGATGATACTTTCAGCTGCATTCATCAGCTGCAATTTTAATTTTGCTTCAAACTTACCATATATCCTCCAAAACCCAAAAAGACAAACACTGGTAGAATATTAACTAGAATATTCATGCAGTTTAAATGGAAAGACAAACAAATACAGTATGTTTTCCTCTGGTATGTTAGAGTATGGTATTAATTTTGCGTTTTTTAGCATTTACTCTCCTTTCTCTCTCACTGTGTTTCCAGGTATGTGTATATAGGAAATTATATTTCTGAATGCCCTTTGTGTTTAAGGTTGAAAGCAAATACATTTCAGCAAGTTTTTCCGTTGTACTTAAAATCAAATATTAGTTATACAGGGTTAAGGTTTGCCATTTTTATGATTATTATTTTCCTGTAAAATGTTGTTCTAATGAATATCGCACACATACGTTTATTCATGGTTTTGTTGTTATTGAATAACTTGAAGACTTCTAAAATGCTAATTTTTTTACTGTGTGGCAAATTATTTCACTTGCCATAAAATACACAATGCAACTATTAACTTCACCAATTTTATGCTCTGCACAATTGCAAGGAGTAGCCCAAGGCCACCTTTCTGTGCTTCACTTGAGCTGGCTAAGGGTCAAATTGTCCACAGTACAGCTCCATTTCTCCCCTCCAGTACACAGTTTCTCTGCGTCATTCAAGGTCACAAGGACTCTAGCACTGTTTGCTTTGCAGCTGAACCAGCATCTGCAAATGTAGTTGTCACAATGTGCAGCCTCACAGGATAATAACACGTGTCTTTTTTTCTCTAAAATGTGTTTTCTAATGCAATCTTTTATGATCCCTTGCCCCCACCTCTGATACCCTGGTTTTAAGTTGTGTGATTCATGCAACAGGCTACTCCAACTCTTCAGGGTTATCAGGCTAAGGATTTGAGCTCAGTTCCTTGAGCCTGTGCCAGGTCAAATGCTGAGGAGCATCCGAAGTGGGAACATAGCCAGTCTCAAAGAGGCCACAGGGAACAATAAGGAAATCTGAATTGACTTAGGAAACTTGAATACTCCTGATATTTGTGGCTGTGTTTAGTTGTATTAAACCTTCCAGACTTTAATACAAAGATGCCAGTGGCTCTTTGCTTTTCCAAGAAGCCTGGTCCAAGGTTGTTCATGCAGTCAGGAATATCTGTTAAAGATAAGGCTAGAGTCCTGTTGCTATAGAGCTTATCAGTGAAGGAGTCCTCTCTGGATAGGAATACTCTAGAGCAGGGGACTGGAGTCAGGGAGCTGTGACACAGGATGAGAGATGCCCCAAACCAGAGGGCTCTCTAGATTTGAAACTGGGGCAAGGGAAAGTGATAAAAATTTTAGCTTCTGGTAGAAGGTCTACTATAAGTCTTCAAAATAAACTTTCATATTTCATATTAAATGTTTTAAGATCTTATTAAAGGTGACGACAAATACGTGGAAGAAAAATTCCGTAAGGAGTTACTAAACACAAAGACGTCATCTTGGAACAGAAAGTGTCTGAGCAACAGGCTTCTGTGAATTGGAAAATTGTTCTGGAGAGGTATCACTATATGCTCACTTTATTAGTTCACACTTTCCTAGCCTCTTTCTATTAGTTTTGTTGAAGACTGGAGAGATGTACTGGGAAAGTTGGACTAGATGGATACTAGGACCGGTTCAGTACAGCTGTTATCAATAAATTTTTTCCCCAGGGACTATACCTTTATATAATACACTCGACTTTGGTGGCTTAGCTTGCCACTGCAGTGGAGTTTCAACACTTGCCTAGAATTAAGGGAGTGGAGGGGGGAGCACAAGAAGTTTTGGGTGACTGAGGAGGGACATATGCCACAGCCCTCTGCCGTGGCAGCTATAGCTATGGTGGGAGAGCCACCGCATAGAGATGCAGCAGATGCTCACAGAGGGGACTTTTCCATAGTGGAGCTGCTGCGCCACTTCCCAAACAACATGTCCTGAGCCAACAAAAGCACCCTGCTGCTGATATAGCTACAAGAGGGGCTTTGCCAGAATATCTCTGATCACTAACAGCTATGATTTTTTTTTTCACGCTTCTAGCCAACGTAGCAGAGCTGTCAAACAATTGTCTTGTAGATATGGCCTTGATATGCAGTGACCAGCCAAACAGCTGTGAATGGTTGAACTGAACAGGACTCCGAAGAGAAAGCAATTTGCTTAGGGAAAAGAGGATATAAGTATATGTCCTCTGACCTAACTTAGCACCTCCCCTATTCACTGGCATTTGATGTAAAGCCCTGAATACTTTAACCCTTTTCCACCTCGGAGTTGCAAGGCTTCATGTTTAAAGCTGTTAAATTAATGTCTTCTTGGAGAACAAATAGGAAACAAAAAAAGATCCTGAAACATCTGCTGCTCATATTATTATTAAGCCATGTGGGGAAAGAAGAATCAAAACACTTTTCATGCCAGGTGAAGCAGCCTCACATTATGACTTAGTTGATATATCCATAGCTTTCCATGCATATTATGTAAAACTAATGCAAGTGTGAGAATAATTCCAATGCAAACTTAAGAAATGCTAAATATAAATAAATGAGGAGTAATTTCTATTGATTCTCCATTGCCACAAATTCCACATTGTCATTAAGCACTATGCTCCTCTTCAGAAAGGCATTTTTCAAAATTGTCAGTGCCTAACAAAAGGTGCATGCCTAGGCCTGCAGGGAGTGTGAACTTTGTATATTCTCTGCTTGTTCTTACACCGTTTCAGCAAAATTCATGCTCTAGCAACTGCATTAATGTCTGTCTTCTGTTTGTTCCCTCTTCTTGATGTAGCTCCAAGTGCCCCTCCTCAGGCTGTTACTGTCCTGACAGTTGGAAACCACAACAGCACAAGCATCAGCATCTCCTGGGATCCTCCTCCTCCAGATCACCAAAATGGAGTCATCCAGGAGTATAAGGTAGAAACGATGTGTAATGGGAGGGTGGTTTGTTTAAGGAAACAGCCTGCTTGAATTACAGAATAGCGCTGTTTATGGATTTAGATTCTGACAGCATTTACAGCCACCCATATAATTATATGGAGAAAGAGGACTGACTGCTTATGGATTTTTTTTTTCTTTAAGCACTGCTACTGTTATATTGAAAGCAAAAATATCATGAGCTAAATCCAAAAGAGAGCTGTAATTAGCAGCTAGTTTATAGTGCTTCTCTTTCTTCCTTTTCCTTACTGTGGAAATAGAAGAAGGGTTATTTTGTTAAGGGCTTCTGTATTCTCAAGATATGTGGTGAAGTCCCTGTCTTAGAGTGTCTACAATCTGGCATAAAAACTGGCAAGAAAGATACCTCTTCTCTCCCCTGCAAAAATGCAAATCCTAGTGTTTCAAGATCAAAGTCAAGGCCTGTGGCTCTGGGAGAATACAAGACTTCTTCTGACAACTACCTCTGTCAAGATTCACAACTTAAAGTGCTAGGTTCTTTGCTCTAAGGAACAGGTTGAACACCACTACTATATCCAGAGTTTGTTATATGAGAGTTGCCTACATTGGTTGTATTTTCTCCTTTTCTGTTGCTGTGATGGCTCAAAGTATCTACTCCTTATGTATTATCTTAAATTTTGTTGTAGTCTATAATTCCCCACTAAGCTTACTTTGCACAAGTATATTTTCACAACACGGAAAAAGTGCGGTGTATTATTGGGGTAGAGGACTATGGAGAGTATATCGGGCAAGGTTCAGCATTGTCACAGGCTTGTGACCATGGAACATACTGTTTGTTAAATAACTTTGCTGTGGTTGGCTTGTATACCTAGTGTGAAATTTTCAATTGAAATAGAGCAGGAGAGCTTTCTTGACAGTCCCACAAAGGGTGGAAGTGGTGGATGCAGCTTATTTAACACAAGAAGATGTGGGGTTTTTTTCCCCTGCTGTATCTTGAGGGAGCACAGCATCAAGAAGGGAGAAGGTACTTGACTTTAAAATCAACTAATGGTTTAACCTCTTCCAGCTTATTGCCTGGTTAGAGGGATGCAGTAAATGCTCACAATATTTATGTTTAGCATAGCACTTCTTTTGTTTTGCTTTTAGTCAATAGCGAGATTTATTAATCCCAGTATTTTATTGATCTCATTTTCATATCAATTAATAATTATCTTTTGGCTTAATTAATCTTGATACTGACTCCAGTGTAAGTCAATATTAACTATCAAGGGCTTATAGGCAAATAAGTAAAGCACACTCCTAAACCACAAAATATGTAGTTATGAAACAAAGTGGGCTGATGGTTAATAAAAGCCATGTTCCAGGTGAGTGCTCAGACCTCTAGGCTGTTTATAAAGCCAGCTGGAGTCACTACCTATTACATCCCTTCTGTGTTAGATTAGGTGGCTGCCTGATTAGTGAGCTGGCTACAGTGAATGCAGTGCGAAAAGTCTAATACTTCCTTGAGTATAAAATGACTGCTGAGGTTTCATAGTACATTTTCTGACAATTTGAATGTAGATCTGTTGATTCCACTTCAAGCATCAGAGTGCCTCTAAATTCATTTATTAATTAAATGCCTTTAATTAGGGGCATCTAGTAGCTGCTGTAACCGAAGACTAGGACAGGCAAGGATTGAAAGAATGAATGCAATAGTTTCTCACCCTAATGCATTCTGGCCTGCAAATAAGATCCACTTGAGCTTAGGAGAACAAGGGTTTCTTTTGCCCTCCAAATCTTCCTCAGTGTTTCACAGTAAAAAAGATAAGGTGTGATAAAACACTGAGCAGGGTCAAAAGTAAGGGTAAAGAGAGCATTGCTGATCCTTAGACATATCAGTTGGTTTCTGATAGTTGTTCCACCAACAGTGCTTTCTGCTGCTACTATAATTATGTAGTGTACACGTGGTATCTTTATGCATTGATTTTCTCGGGTGGTAGTAAATGCTTTCTTTAATAATGTGGAACCAGTATGTGCAGATAACATTGAAGAAGAATCCCTAAAAGGTCTTAGTTTTGAAACATCTTGGGAAAAGCCTATGGAAAAATGCAAGAGAGACATAACACTCTGAAATCATAGACTGTTCTCATCACAAAATGCCAATTGAGATTATAGAGTGGTTTTTCTGTTTAATTAGAGAGTAATTGAGTCAGGAACTGATATCTGGATTCCTGAACAATGTAAGTAATCACAAAAGCAGCAGTAAAAAGTGAGTTTATACTTACTCCATTTCAGAAATTTCACATATCCTCATTGTGCAGTGAAAGGAAATTGAAAACAAATTTGAAAATTGTTTCTTCTTTAGTACTTTAAGAAGTGTTTCAACCTGTGCTTATATTATTTGGTGTCCTGTTGCTATTCAGTGGGAAATTAAGAATGAAAAAAATGTGGGTTTTTTTTAGGAAGGGTTTGATGGTAATCATGTTACTGAACAAGATTTCAGTTAATGTATAACACCTCTTTTTCACTTTGATGATTCTGGACTGTGCTTCTAAGAAGTATAACTACAGAATTTGCACTTCATGGAGAGCCAGAGTCCAGAGAGGTATTTGCAAGCTATCTTTGCAGCTGGCTTGGTCCTGTGCTAATCTGGGATAGCTTGCTGAGCTAAATCATCCCAACTCCAGATACTCCTGAACAGTAACATTATTAAGAAGTCCAAAATAAATGATTGTCATGCAATACCTTGATGTGTCATATCTTTGCACGATTGTTTATGAATATGAAGAATTTCACATTTTTTAACACATCAACTTTTGTCCCAGATCTGGTGCCTAGGTAATGAGACTCGATTTCATATCAACAAAACAGTAGATGCAGCCATTCGGTCTGTAGTAATAGGTGGCCTATATCCAGGTATTCAGTACCGCGTGGAAGTTGCTGCGAGCACCAGTGCAGGTGTTGGAGTAAAAAGTGAGCCACAACCCATAATAATTGGTAAGTGATTGTCTGCTTTGTTGTTTTGTTTTGCCTGTTTTGACTTTCCGAAATGCTTTCATAAATCACTTTTGGAAGCATAAAAATCCATGGAGCAAAAGATGAGATTTGAATAGAGCTAGTTAGCTTTTAACATCCCGCTGCCTGCTAATGTGTCTTCTCTTTGTGCAAAGTTCTCACAGCCAATGGAGGGAAATATGTTCCCAAGACATATGACAAAACACAGATTATCTAGTGAAACTGATTTTTTTTTTTTTTTATGAATTTACCACTTCTGCAGGTTGATGGATTTATGGAACTAACAGCTCAAGCTCCCTTTTCCTCCTGTTCAGATGACTCTAATATTTCCTTACTCGTACCGTTGGTGCCTAAGGCACTATTTACAGTTGGTTTTCTGAACATTTGAAGTCAGTGTTTCTCAGGTATCCCAAGCAGACGAGCTTCCTCTGTCAAAGAATAAGTGGCCTCTGGTCCAAATAGAGAGCACAGGTGGTATTATCATCCCTGCCTTTGAAATGTCTGTTTCTTAGTAGTAGTTTCCATGCTGAATTAATTTCCTGACCTGAGGGAAACAGGGATTCTGTTTCTTCTAAAATTCTTTTCAAGTATAAAATATAAAGGCAGGAACAATATGGGAAGGGTAAGAATAGGAGAAGTAACCATATTTAGCAAAACTGAATTGAGCTGTGCAGAGCAGCACTTCTTTAGAGTGCGTGATATAGGATTTTTTTTGCTTTTATCTGTATGATCTAATTTAGCTATTACTTCAATGGGCTTTTGTTTGTTTGTGGGTCTTTTGTTGTTATTAAATATTTTTTTCTCTAGAAAATGTTGTCAACACATTGTTGCAAACATCGACTATTCTGTTATATGTAGACCTTTAGAAAAGGCAATTCCCTAAACATTGCTTAAATGTTTAATGATATTCAGGTTCCCTGGGCATCAAAACAGAAATTGGGGTACATCAACTTTGAATATATTGTCATTAGAGAAGGAACTATAAGAGTGGAGGTGAAGGTAGTGCTGGTTTTAGAAAAATCAGCCACAGAAACACCAAAGAAAAGAGGGGAAAAATGTTTACTAGAACTGAAAGCAAGAAACTGATTTTTGAAAATGCAAGAAACCTATCATCTAATAGGCCTGAATTTTGGACCTCTGTGTAAACAACTGATGTTGTGAGACTAGTCTGCCATTGCATTTGCTTTGAGCAGGACTTCTTTTTCTTATTTCACTAGGGAGTCCATCTAGCTAGGCACTAAACACACTGGGCTTGTTCCAGCAAAATGCTTAAGTGTGTTGCATTTTAAGTACGTGAGCAGCCTTGTGTTACTTAACATATTGTGAGTTAAACTTGCACCAAAGTGCTTTGCTGGATGATTCCCAGAATGCTCAGCCCCACATCTGGGTACAGCCCTTCATAGTGACTTTTTCCTTACAAAAAATGACTAGTATAATCAAGAGTTAAATGTGGAGCAATCTGTGTTGTTGCAGGAAGGAGAAAAAGGATATTAGGATGCAAATAAAGTATAAAAGAAAGAAAAAAGTTATTTGGCGTTTAGAGACTTAATTTTGCATCATTAAACTTACAGTGATATTTATTTGTTCCTTAAATGATCCCAGAATGTCTACTTCAACAAGTCTGTCTGGTGTCATGTTTGCATATTTAAGAGTCCTTTGCAAGAAAGGTAAAGGAGAGTCTTTTCTGTTTGGGTTGTGCTTCTGTTCTCATTTCTGTTTTCCCTTTTGGGAGCCCAAAGCTGGATGTGGTTATTACTTGTATGGTCTGTATCTCCCTTTTATTTAGGTCCCATTTTTGTATTGCTTATGAATTGCTGGCAGTATTTCTCGGACGATAAATTTGCTTGATAAAGGTAACAGTGTTTAAGTGACACCATTTTTGGAAAATTTGAGTTGATACCACTAGATGTTTGACTGAGAATTAAGCACATAAGATAAGAAAATGAATTTTTTAGGTAAATTTAAAAAAAATTACATGGATTAAAAATGGGCCGGTTAATAAACCTCAAAACATCATCATGAATAGGAAAACATTATTAAGTGATTGTATTATAATGGAGTCCTATATGGCCTAGTGCTTAGCTGTACTGTTTAACAGCTTTCAAACAGAATGAACAACTGCAGAAATGCTGAATTACAGAGAGAGCAGGTCAATGATGAAGAAAAGTTAAGCCTTGTTGCTAAACAGTACAACTTTCATTGTCATGAAACAGAGAGTCTAGTGTATAAAAAGAAAGATGATGTTATTCTTAGATATAGGATATGTTCTCCTAAGAAGCAGCTTTTTTCTGAAAATAACTGATTTTCATGGTGGATAATCAACTACTGACTTCTCAGACCAATTCTAGAAAACAGACCCGTGACAATCCAGAAAGTAAAGCCTGGAGAATACGGAGCAGTAGGAAGTATATTATTTCTTTAATTAGAAATCATGTCACTGTTACAGGAATCCTGTGCCCATACTTCAAGGAGGACATTGAAAAATTTTATGGAAGACTCAAAGAGAATCAAGAATAAAATTTTTATGATCGCTATTGATATGCTAAAAAATTTCACTTGGAAAACCAGAAATAAAATTGGCAATAAAGGCAAAGTTGGTTAATGGTATAGCTATTATTTCTCTTCATCAGTTGGCCTGTTCACTCTTACATTCCATCGTTGGCATAATAATATGAGGAACAGCTGCAAACTTCCACAGTAATAGGTACAATCGAATCTGATGTATCTAATTAATTTTTGGTCTGACAAATTAGTTTTGTTCTTCATTACTCTCCAATGGGAGGAAGACATTATATTTCATTATGTTTTTGTCTTCAGGAACAATGGAGCGTTACAGGTCACACACTTCCCTCGTCTATGTTCTAATTAGTTGAACGGACAGAATTGTTACAGAAACACCTGCAGTATATGAAATGGTACACTGGTACCTTGGATGACATATTTATTACTTCAGCTTAAATATTATAAAAGATATAAAAAAATAATGCCATTTGTTTCCCCAAACCCCAATGATCATATTAATTTTATCAGACGTGAGTGGGTAATATTCGTCTGTATCCATTCATTTTTCAGTCACCGAATTCACAAAGTATACGTTATTTTGACATTTAAATGAATTATTACTTTTGAAGTTGTAATTGCTAGGCATTGAAGGGTAAGAGCAAACATCCACACTGCCAACTTTAGACTGTAATTTGCAGACAGATTGCACCTTCCCCTGGAAGAGAGGGAGAGTGTAAAGTCCACTAAAAGCTCTCCCCAGGTTCTCTGCAGTTTGCTCTCACATCCTCCATTCTCAAAAGACTGGTTTTTGACCTTAGAGAAGAAAATGGGATCTTCGGACTTTTTGGAGGCTTTGGTGGGAAGCAGTTGTTCTTTTCTTGAGTGCAGGGTCATCTGCTCCCAAAGCCAGTGTCTCTGAAGTTCTTCCCTGCTTGCTCTTCTCAGTGGCAGCAGCCTCTGAAGCAGCACCGACATTACCTGTTTCTTCGCTGTCCCGCTGCTTTTACCTCTCCTCCAAAGGGCACAGAAATTAAATGAAAGTTAATGGCAATTAGAGCAACATCAACTCCCGTGCTGATTTCTACTAGAAAATCAGTTGTGAGCCTGGAAGAGCATGCCGTAGAGTGCCTCTTTCTATTAGTTTTACTCTTGGTACTTCCCTTTTCAGCACTGGGGTGCACCTATGGATTGGTTCCATAGGCAGAAAAATAGGGGAAAATCCAATAAAGGAGCTGCTGCTGCTTCCCTTCTTTGTCACAGGTGCTCAATGAGTTTTATTCTCACTTACTGCATCAGGAGTAGAAACCAAGGCAAAATAGGAAATTATGGGAAAGGACAGCTGCAGTTACCAGCCCCTGACTCTAATAAAACTTACCAGCGTGGCCAGTATAGACTGGTACATGACACCAGTACTGGTGTACTGCTTGTTTATACATTAGCAGCTGTAGTCTGTCAGCATCCTTCTGCGGGACCTATTTTGTTTGTGGGAAGCCTGTTTTGTTTCTTGCTCAGAACTACTGAAAGCAAGCCAAGCTCTAGCACAGTTTCAACAGTCTGTTTGCAGGAGCAGACGGTCACCATTACTAAATATTGACATGGTGCTGAAAGAGGGAAAGCTTAATAAAATCACCAAGATCATTAACAGTGTGATAGCAACGTAATGCAGTGCATTGCATTTCTTCCTGCTTAATTCAGTCCAGCTCTGAACACAATTTAGTGGCTGAAGCTGCATCTTGGGCTGGGGCAGCGCTGGGGCAGAGCTGGTCCCTGCGGTAGAGGGGTGGGCTGGGGCAAGGAAGGCATGCTCAGCCCGACAGGTCCTCTGGGAGGGATCCTCATTCGCAACTTGACTGGTGTAAACTCTGTGTCTTCTGGAGAGGTGTCCATGGAAATGAAACTGAAAGTGTCAGACTTGTCGCGTCTGCTTTAGCCAAAGACCTCTTTTGTTTGCTTTAGGCTGAAGCCCGTGAGCTGACACAGGGACTGTTCTGTGAAAGAAGTGAGCAGTAAATTTAACTGTTGCTGAATTATAGAAGAGGAATATGTACGTTTTCACAGCAAGGTGTAATGCTACAGCACTTTTAATAATTTCTTCTGAATAACCATTTCAGTGTTTTATTGCCATATTCTACTACCTTTGCGTGTGTACGATAGATTCTCATAATTGAGAATCATTGTATTTGCATCTTTTTTGTCTCAGCTCAGTAGAGTAGCTACTCTTGCAGCTTTTCAGCATGCATACAGGCATCTGATAATACCGCATAAACATTTTAAGGACTGAGCTATATAAATGGTTTTACCGGAAATGATGGATAATTCTTTCACCAATTTCAAAACTGCAGATGTGGGCAGTTTATATCAAATGTACATATAATCAATATTCATATTTTTTGCAGAAAAATATGTTCTGCATTTCCTAGTTTTAAAACTAACCATTTTTGACAAGAGAAGGCTTGTAGTAGAAAAGTGCTGGCCCTAGAACTATATGCTTTAGCATTTCCTGAATTTCCATTCACATTTTCTATGAGCATTTATTTTCAAGCCAGACACCAAGCTTTTCCTTCTAAAAAAGTTCCCTTTTAGAGAAAGAAGGGGAAAATAACAATGGGAATATCTACTGAAATTTACAGTTTTCTAATATAATATGCACAATTTAAGATCCCATATAGTAATTTTTGATGCACGTCACTTTAATTGGTATTCCACATCATAACTATTTCTTACAGGTTGATGTTAAGAATTTTTCATGCCTATTCTAGGTGAAAAAAATAGCATCTGTTGCTGTGATTTTTTAGAGCTTAGAGTTAAGTATGCAATTTTCTGCTTTGTGTCAAAGCTAGTGCACTTAGGATTTGTACAGATTGTTTTCCCCATGAAATAATTGCTGGAAAATGCATCTTTGTCCAGTTGAAAACATATATATTTTATTTTTTATTTTAAATTTGGAAACTCTAACGTGCAGCAAAAACAAATAAGTTAAGTAAGAATTTTTAACATGCTTGCAACAATAAGAGAAGGAACTGTCTTTTGATGTTGTAGCATATTTTGGTTTTGGATTTCTCATTTGGAAAAACCTATTTATTTATTGCTTGATTTATTTTTTTTTAATTGGTTTTCTATGATCCATTTTCTCATCATTGTATTCTGTCTATAATTATGTAAAAACAAACCAACAAACATGTATATTGTTAAAATAAAGGCTCTGGACTGTCATTTGTTAGATTACTTGAGAGAGTGCTATAGAGCTATCTTTTCAAATATATTTGCAAAATCACTATGGATTACAAATTTACTTTCTAGAAATATTGGTTTTCAGGTGTGCATTGGTACTCATTAAAGCTCTCCTACTGTGGGTAATTCTTTTGAGGTGCATTACTGTTTTTTTTTAATTTTCATTTGCGGTACTTCGTTCCTGTTTGTGTTACAGAATCCATAATAACAATGTTCTGTTCAATTTGTTTTGTGCAGGAGGTCGTAACGAAGTTGTCATCACTGAAAATAACAACAGCATAACTGAGCAAATCACTGATGTTGTCAAACAGCCTGCCTTTATAGCTGGCATCGGTGGTGCTTGTTGGGTAATTCTGATGGGTTTCAGCATCTGGCTGTACTGGCGCAGAAAGAAGAGGAAGGGGCTCAGCAATTATGCTGGTAAGAACAGTAACTGTTTATTACCATCTCATCAGGTTCTATCATGAAGAGAACAGGTGCTGTTAAACTTAAAAAAAACATGTTGAACTTACAGCAAATGTGGCCTGGGTGAATTTTGTATGCTGGTTTTAAATGTATGCTGTGAAAATGCTGGTGTATGAGAAGCTTTAAATGCATTGCTCGGTACCGCATTTCATCATTATCATAAGACAGTCTTTATTTTTACATCTCCAGTGCATCTAGCACAAAAAAGTTCAAAGAGGATTAACTGTACCTCTTGCTCCTCACTCAGAAGGCACTCTGTTAGCAGTCCGGCTCCATTTATGTGCTCAAATGTGAATTAGACTAGATCCTTACAAGGAAGGTTAGAAAGAGTATTTGATTTTCTCCTTCTTCATTCCCATGCATTTCCATGTCTTTGAAGGCGTGTGCATGGGAAATGAATGGGGGTACTTAATCAGTGGCTCCATATGTATAGCTGGAGTGATGTATTAGAGAAGTGTGGTCAAAATTTACCTATGGCAGAAGCCATAAAAAGTTTTGTCTTGGAGGTAGAATACCTTGAAATACCCTCACAGTGTGGTCCCTCTTGCTCCAGTTACAAATTAGTTTTTGAAAACTACATTTGGAAAAATAAATACATTTGCCAAATGAAAATATTTTCTTCCACCCCCAACCTGTTTTATGTATTATTCTGTGCTTCAGGATTCTTATGGATTTTTAGGAAGTCAGATGAATTACCATAAAATGGGTCACTCTGAAGACTAATTTAGCACAAAAAAAAGCTGTTCTTCAAATATTGGAGTAGGTTCTCTTGTAGTGCTTAATAACATTTAAAAAGAGAAAACATTTCCTTTTTGAGCAAGATTTGCACAGTTGAGGACACAGCATATTTAATGTTGACATTATATCGCACTAAAGTTACACTAGTACTCTTTTATTTACCAGTTAACACATGCGAACCCAAGGACACAGGTTCCCTAAGTGGCTGAGCATCTCTAACAACTTGCCAAAAGCCAATGTTCATTGCCTACTCACTACCCAACAGTCCTATGCCTCCTCACCTTGGCGTTAGCCATCATCAGACTCCTCAGTGTCCTGACTGGGCTCGCTAAACCAGAAGGAAACTATTCTATGTTGTTTTTCAATCCTTCCTGCTAGATTAGATTTCCACTAGCTTAGTGAAACAAGGCAGCCCAAGAAGAAATCAGATGAGCAGTGGAAGCAGAAGGAGGAGAAACCCTTTCAGTGGCTCTTGGACTGACTTGGTTTCTGTGGAACCTCACCTTCCATCACCACATGGCCTGTATCATTCATAGGTTATGCTTTTTGCCAGGGTGTTTTTTTCTTTCTTTTAACAGCAATGACTTCTACTCTCTGAGAGGTGGGGTGGTGTTAATTGAGAAACTAATATATATCACGCATACCTACACATGTGTTTATATGAAATATCAGTCTAGATCCCAAGATTTTTCATATTAAGAGACAGCTGTACTGTTATTCCTCTTAGGAAACAGTCTTATACATAAACTTCGGACACAAGCTAAGACTACTTTTTTTAAAAAAAGCAGAATTATTAGCCCTGTATGAGAGTTGGCATGTTGGCAGGGGGAGATTGAGAGCAAAGTCTCTTATACCTTAAAATGTATATCTGTAAATATTTATAATAGTCATTATAAACAGTGTGTCTCCTGCAACTCATCCCTTCTCATGATGTTTGCTGCATCTAAGTGTGATGTGAACATTGCATCATGACACAGAACTCCCATCATCAGAATTATGAAATAGTGTATGCTTTCAGCAAGGAAAGTTTATAACAGATCATGCTTCAAAATTCATCCTAATGCTTACAATTTGGAGAACAGCATGTCCACACAGAAAGTCTTAAAATGTGAGTGTCAAAATTCACTGCTTACTTTTCCAACCATCATTTCTCATTGGCTGCTGGCTGGTTAGTGCTTTAAGCTCAACTGTTATGTCCTGCTTATGTTATTCAACCACGACTGAGTAAATTCCAGAGGAAGCTCCTGCCCTGCAATTAGTGCTTATCATCAGGGTGTATAACTCACAATGTGTTTGCTTTCTTGTTTTGCAGTTCAGTCCTTCACCTTCACCCCTGCAGGTACTGTCCATTAGTCTGTCTCTTACCTTGCCAACATGTCATTGCAAACATTAGCTAAGTGTTTATGAACATGCCAGATATGCAGAATTAAAACCAAATACAAGGAGAAATACTTCTACTGCCTATCTGTGATAAAAATGTAGCATTCATTCTCCTAGTGATTCCAGGGGAACATAAAGTCTACCACCATTAATGTCTCTGTCATTATAATTCTGCATACTTCTTACTCATCTAACTCCTCGAAATAATGCAGTTTTAAAAGTAATTTGCAGGGAAAGATGCTTGAACTAACTTAACATAAACAAACATTAGTCGCATACAACTGAATTTTGATTTTAAAACTCAAAAAATTATCTTGAACATTTTTGAAGATCTAACTGGAGAAATGGAACTTTCTTCCACTTAGCTGTTAGTTGCGTATACATTGGCCTTACCGTGAGGTGTTCAGATCTTCAAGCAATCTAGTGATTAACCTATGCACACATTGCCTTTACTGTGCTTTTGAAATTGAAGCATTTGCTTTTTTTCTGCCTACCCAATTCAAAGCGATATCCTAGTTTTCATATCTTTAATAAACATAGCATACGGTAGACCATTATCATAAGCGTGATTAAAGATATGTGAAGAATAAACGAAGTGTGGCTGAAACAGCAGGTTGCAAACAGCTTAGTCAACATATGGATAGCTTGGAAAAATAGAGCATACAATTAATAGTAATAATTAATAAAATAATTAGCTTCTGCTTTTATTTGTTCAAGTTAGGGTAAGTTGTGGCACAATGCATCCTGCCTTAAACATTTTACTTGCTTTTGAGACACAACATAGGATTTTTTCCAAAATGAAATAATGCATCTTTGCATTTGGTTCCTATGATTATGGCACTGTCAGCTGTCTGTAACTCTGGTGAGTTTTTTCCATTGCCTTTGTAGCATACATTGGCATGACACAGGGTTGTGCTGGAGCCACAGTGACTGTTCATGATTCAGTGCAGTTGGTCCACATGTGCTGGGCAACTAGAATATGTCAGAGGCACTGCCAAGAATTTGCTTTTTTAAAAATAGTTTTGACATCTCATGGACTTTATAGAGCCATAACAGCACATAGTTCTATTTCCTGGCCTATAATCGTTTCTGGAGGCACTGAGAACCTAAGCCATCCAGTAGTCAAGTTCAAAAAAAAAAAAAAATTAATTAAAAAAGTCGTTCTTATGAAAGAACGTAGTCCATGTTTTTTATCTTTATACCCAGAGTTCCCTAAGAAACATCGTTAGTTCTCTAATATTTGAATATGCCATTGGTAACATCATTTAGTCAAACATATCTATGCTTGTGGAGGTTTGATGACACTCACAGTTGTATGTTGTTCCCTTTGAAGTTATGATTCGTAAACAGTTTGGTTTCAGCTCTAAATATTTAGACAGTGTTATGCAGCTTTCAGCATCTCATCAGAGACAGCTGTCAAAGATGAATTTATCCTAATATACTCAGATTTTAGAAGGTGCACAATTTTATTCAGACATCTGCTTTAAATTCTTCCTTCAGAAACTTGCAGAATGTGCAGATTTGACTGTGTAATAAAGAGAATTGAATGTATTAGTGGAACATTCGTATACTTACTCTATTTCAGACACAAAACAAAAAACTATTTTTTCAGTTATTTCTGATGTAAATCTTTTTTTGTTTTGTTTTTCTTCAGTTGTATTTGCATATGTGTAGAACTTAAAACACTAAAAATAGTTGTTTAAAAGTCTGGATTCTGCAGTTGTATAATTACTTGCTAAAAATATTCTTTTGGGTCATTTTCAGATTATGGGTCATTCACTGGGACTATTTGTTATTCTGTTATTAGGCTCCTAAGAGGTATAATTTCTGCTGTGTGACTAAACTAGTGTAACGCTCTGTGTAGGAGAGGAGCAAACAGCAAATGTGATGCAATTTGGTAAAGATTTGTGCCAGAGAAGAATAATTGATTGAGTTAAATTCATTAAGCATTCTGTCTTTGTGAATGTTTTCATAAGCACTGATCGACTGCTCAGATGGTCACAAATAAAGTGACATTGAAAATCATACCTAAATCTTTTTACTTATTTTCAGTTGAGCTGACTCCAGGAGTTACTAAGCCACAATTCTGTACATCACTAATCCTCCACTTCCCTTTCCCCCATCATGACTCACCAGGCATTGATTCTCAGTAGTATCAGTACTACAAAAAATTATTTTCAACAATGTTTGTTAGATTACTACTGGTAAGTAGTAGTGTCATAAAGAAGTATATATTTTCGGGACCACGACATACTATCAGCAAAACCAAATCTGGCACAGAGACACTAAATATAAATGTTACCTCTTTTCAATCACCTGTTCTGCAATACAAAGGATGTATTGGTCTTAATTTTGTGAGTTCCTGTAAAAGCTGAAGTACTGCTGCACTGTTTTTTTTCTTTTTATGGTTACCCTTTACTGAGATTGCCTGGATATAAAATGTACTGTGGGTTTCTACATGATATAAGAAAAGATAGATGCTCAAAAGAGATATCTGACCACTTCTCGTATAACAGATGAACTGTTCCATTCCCGTATTGCAATGACGGAACTGAATTTGTTTATTTTGTACTGGAAGTTGAAATTCTCTTTTCACATGTTGGTATAAGGACTCATACAACAAAGGCATGGAATCCATTTGTAGAAATAAGAGAAATTTCATGTATCTGCTTATCTTTCCTGTGCCCTCAAACTCATCGTTGTGCCAGTACCCATTCACTTGAATACTCAGGTGTTTTCAAGTGTCTAGGTCATCAGTCATGCAAAGAAAGTAAACAGGTATTTTCACTTATGAGTAGATAAGCTTATTTAGTGACTAGTGCTCCTTGGGACTAAAGATTTCATGAAACTGAGTAAACAAAAACAAATTAAAAATAGACAGAGAATTATGGAATGCTACATATGTTATCCGCGGCTCCTGAAACTGTCAAATGAGGATAAATTATTTGACAGAATCATCCAAAGGTAGACAGAAGATTTGATGGAATTTTTATATGCTGATTATCTGTTCTGAGTTAATGCTTATTAAAAGAGGATTAATCTACATTCATGTTTGAGGAACAGTTTGTCAGAAAAAGGAATGAGACTTGGCTGGCAACATTAAAGTTTTCATTTGCAGTAGGAAAATGTGGCCTACTAGAGATAGGCATGCAGAAAGCTTTCTAAAGCTTTCTAAAGCTTTCTTGCCGCAGAATGTCAACTTACTATACATTTGTATTTTTCCAGTTCTAGCAGGCATGAAGATTAAGTTTAACCTTGTCAGATAATATTAGTAAATGGTTTGGGTACCTCCTTATATATTTAATAAAAAGCATATGAAAAGCTCCTTAACGTATGCTGTTCTTCATACAAATCTAGACAATATAATTTCCTTAAATATTTATGCATTTAAAATGCACTTTGGATTATATTTCTGCATTTTTACAGTCCTTGAAGTATAAGCTGGTAGGGATTCCTTCAAAATCTCCCTATGCAGAGGTTATTTTTTCATCTTCTTTTGAAAACCAATCTCATCCCTGCAGGTCTTCAGCCTTTCTAAGAACAGGTATCAGATGCAGAGTGCTGAAAGAGCTTTTTTGCTTCCTTGGTGATAAAAAGCAAGGGAGGTGGGTGGATCAGTGATAGGGACATCCTTCCCTTCCTCCTCTTACATTGCCCCTTGAAATTGCTCTGCTTCTTTTTGAAGTGGAGACAGGATGAATAAAGCCAGCTGTCTGTGCGTTTCATTTTTACAGTGACATCTACAAGCCTGCATTGCATTAAATATGCTCCTATTCAGGCGTTTAGACTTGTTTTGTAATTGCAGAAATCAAACTGCAGGTAAAAATGCTGACAAAACATACTGCAGGGAATGATAAATATAGTGCTTGTGTTGGCAGCCTGACCATATCTTCTGTTGTTAGCTGTCTTTCTTTTCACAATATTGATGGTAAAAGAAAGGCACCTTCTCTATCCAGCCTCATGTAGCCAATTTATGGATGGTATCAGGAATATAATTTTTTTCTGTAACATCCTGATGACACGTCCACACTTCAAGAGGAATTTTGGCTAGCTTAGTTGATATTCTGGAGCCTTTTCCACTAATAATAGTAACTAAAATACTTTCTCGTTTATTTTCTCATTAACATTATAGCCTTCCGTGCATTGGTAGACAGGGCAGAGGGTAAATGAAAGAACCTGTGTTCCCTCCCAGCTCCATACACATCACATAAGCCAGGCACAGTCTTCCAATGGAAAAACAATGTCACTGCAAGACAAGTTCTTTTTTTAATAAACTAAGCTGAACATTTCTTCTAAAACCAGTGTTCATATTGGGAGGGTGTACGATTATTTAGTGTAGGAAAAAAAACAGGAAACAGTTACTACCACCAGGATACACAGACAGAAGGAAAAAGAGTAAATCTGTGATACCTGTCTCTTCTCAAAAAGCTCATGTGCCACAGCCAATCTGCAGCAATTATGGCTCTAGCAAAGAGGTTTTGATGTCATATCTTCTTGACACGTTTCTCACAGCATGCCTTGGAGTTTTTTCCATACCTCACTACATGGAAAATCAAATGTGTCTGGCAAACATTGCTGCAATCTCCTACTAGCTCCCACATTTCAGCTTTGCTTTATAAAGGTACGGAAGGGATATAAATATTTTGAAGAGCACAAGTATTGATGCATAGTTAAAATCTCACAGGATCAGAGAATGGTAAAAGTTGGAAAGGATCTCTGGAGATCATCTAGTCCAACCCCCTGCTAAAGCAGGTTCACCTAGAGCACATGGCACAGGGTCACATCTAGGTGGGTTTTGAATATCTCCAGAGAAGGAGGCTCCACAACCTCCCTGGGCAGCCTGTTCCAGTGCTCTGTTACTCTTAAAGTAGTTTTTCCTCATATTTAGATGGAACTTCCCATGTTTCAGTTTGTGCCCATTGCCCCTTGTCCTGTTACTGGGCACCACTGAAAAGATTCTGGCCCCATCATCTTGACACCTGCCTTTAAGGTATTTGTAAGTATTGATAAGATCTCCCCTCAGTCTTCTCTTCTCCAGGCTAAACAGACTCAGCACTCTCAGCCTTTCTTAATAAGAGAAATGTTTCGGTCCCCTGGTTATCTTTGTGGCCCTCCACTGGACTCTCTCTAGTAGTTCCTTGTCTTTCTTGAACTGGGGGGCCCAGAACTGGACACAGTACTCCAGGTGTGGCCTCATTAAGGCAGTGTAGAGGGGGAGGATAATCTCCGTCAACCTGCTGGCCACACTCTTCCTAATGCACCCCAGGGTACCATTGGCCTTCCTGGTCACAAGGGCACATTGCTGGCTCATGGTGAGCTTCTTGTCCACCAGGACTCCCAGGTCTTTCTCTGCAGAGCTGCTTTCCAGTATGTCAACCCCCAGCCTGTACTGGTGCATGGGGTTATTCCTCCCAAGGTGCAGAACTCTACACTTGCCTTTGTTGAATTTAATTAGGTTCCTCTCCGCCCAACTCTCTAGCTTGTCCAGGTCTCGCTGAATGGCAGCACAGCCTTCTGGTGGATCAGCCACTCCTCCCAGTTTTGTGTCATTAGCAAACTTGCTGAGGGTACACTATGTCCCTTCATCGGGGTCATTGATGAATAAGTTAAACAAGACTGGACCCAGTACTGACCCCGGGGGAACACCTGTATGCGCAATACAAATGGTGACAATATTATTTTAAAATTACTTCTGGTCGACAGTAATCTAAACAAGAGCATTAATCCAAGAAGTTTTCAGAAAATATGTTTTAGTGGAATTCCCTTAAATCTGTAAACTTTATTTATAAGGGTTGTTACCAAATGCATCTTTGTTTCTCATTTTTCTTGTTTCTTGTCACCTTGACAAGTTGGAGGAACGGAGTATTAAATTTGAAGAGGAGGAGGAGAAAGGAAACAGCATCTAATGTACTTTCGACTAACATACTTTGAAACATAGCCAGGCAGTACCCACCTCTTTGCATATTCACACGATATCCACAGCACTTCAGATTATTCACTTTTAAGCAACAAGAGATACAATCATTTGACAGCCTGTTAGAAACAACGTGAATGAAAGTAGCATTGGCTCTAAAATTAATTAGCTGCAATGTTTTACCATGTCTTGTTTTTCAAAGCAGACATTTAATATTTCCCATACTTGCGTTCTGATTTTCTTTTCATTAATTCTTTTGATCACATTCTTTCAAAATGCGGCTGTTAACCATTTTGATGTGACATATGACTGCAGTGATTTTCTGATATTGATACTAGTCTGTTCTTCAGTGAAGGGTAATTAATCACCCTACCCAAGCACTACTTCAGCAGGGCTTCCAGAGGGGCCAGTTTTGTCCCCTTTGCTGAATGTAGACTGTGAAATTATCCTAGGAGTTAATAAAGTGACAAGGATTCTATAAGGTTTCAGAAGTATTTTCCCAGTGGATTTATGTCATTGATAATTTTTTTAATGATCACAACATTTATATCGGGTGTAGTAATTTTGTCTGATTAGAAAGGTGTATAATAGAAAGCCTAATCTGGAATTAGTGTAGTTTGGACTATTATTTGGAAAATCTGGCAAATACTCTGGTAGCTATAATTTAATGATGGGAATGTCTGTCTTACAGAGGTAAATAATACTTCCAAACCAAGGTCTATTTTAAATCAAACTGGCCACAGACTCTTCCATTCCTCTCTGAAATTTGAACCCTCATCTTGTCAGGGGCCTGTAAGGATGCAGGTGTCCATGACATTGATATAATTTAATAGTTTGCCTTATCTATACCTGACAATAAATAATAGGATATTGCCACTGAGAACAAAAGTAGTCTGTTGGCCTTGATTCAAAATATTTACCGGTGCTTCAAAAAAGGACCATCAAATGTTGTCAATTAGCATCTCACCAGTAATGTGGGTTTATCTATATTGCACTGAAATATAATCCTGTTAATAAGATAGATAAGGGATAGGCTGGTTTTTGTCAAACACCCGTGAATGGAGCCATAAAAACTATTGTCTCCCTCTGAACGTATCCTTGGCATCCCCTGGGGCAAGACTGGAAACACTTTTTCTTCCCAGTGATACTGGCGTGTATGCATTTATCTGTGGGTGCTGGCTCTTATACTGTACTTTTAATGGAAACGGTGCTGCTGTATGCTTATTTTCACCCCTTCAGCTCTAATAGAGCTGCCACCTCTTTTCTTGCCTTGGGAAATGGCATATTTGTGTGGTGACATTATATTACTGCATTACGACATGATGTTATTAACTCACTGGTGCAATGTCATTATGTACTGAAGCAAAAGCATGCCAAGAAAACAATTTCATCACATGGCACAGTCTTGTAACACAAAGTCACACGAAGGGGCCTGTGGTAAATTCAGGCCTTTTACCCAGGCGGCTGGTTTGCCTTGCAAGCTATGGAGCAAATTGATGTTAGTCAGTAAGATGTAGTGAAATCCTAAGCAAACTGTAACCCTAATGTGTTTGATCCTTTTCTCATATTTTTCTGTACTTTATTATGTGATGCCAAGAGGCCTCCGATCTCAGACACTGAGCAGTTTGAATTGTTATTTTTAATTATTACTAATTGATTTTTCCCTGTCTTATATGTGTGTGCATGTGTGTGTGTACGTTTGTTTGTTTTGTTTTTCCAACCAAAACACAGTCACTTTCCAAAGAGGAGATGGAGGACTAATGAGCAATGGAAGGTATGTTTCTTTGTATAAAGGTCTTTCCATCTTATTTATTTTTAAAATTAGGAATCTGAAAAATGCTATAGGTGATGCACTTGGGTAATAACCGATCATTTGGAAGATTGACAATGCTAGGAGGAGTTAAGTAGCTTACCACAAGGTTTAATGACCTATCTGTTGTGCATTTTGGAGGAATCAAGCCCAGATGTTTCATATCTCCCAGATGCCCTGAAAGAAATGAGTAGTAAATATCACAAGGAATGTGTTCATTTGTTGTCGGGATGTTTATTGCATTAATTAGACATTAGCAAATGAAGTTGCTGTTGTTTAAGACTCCTTATTGGCTCCCTCTAAATTGCTGTGAGTGAACAATTACACTTGATCGATCACGAAATAAATGATTCATGGATGATGAATAGGCTGTAGATTGATAGGACTGGATTCCACAACTTTGGCTACTCAATTGAAATTGATAAAAGCTGATAACGGGCCCATATATCCTCATCTATTTTCCCTTTGCCAATATGGAGATTGTAATTAGGCCCTGGTAATAACTTCCAATCTCCCGTTTAATCAATATTTTAGCAAAAAGAGATTAGGGCTAATGAGAGCAAGTAGATGTGGCAAGAAAGCGGCTGGGTCTTGTTATTGCCGTTTCCATAGAAACTGATGTTACTCTTAGGGATTGTGCCAGGCGGGGGTCTATAACGTACAATGATCAGAGATGTTGCTCCAACTTTATGAGTGCATTAATAATCTAGAAAAGCTGCAGAACTGTGGATGGTTTTTCATTTTAGTTTGGGGGAAAGAGGGGTCTGCAGGAAATTATTTGTTTTCCCTGTTAAATAAAAATACAAGCAATCCACCTGCCTTGCTAAATTTCTGGCTGTTTATCCTGGGGTGAGAGAGACACAGTGCCTTGTGGCCCAAGTATACCTTCTCTTTCAACATAGTCGCTGTTTAATACTGCTCTCAAAGCTGGGAATTACAGGGATATAAAAGCCGTGCAGTAGCGGCAGATAAAGATAGCTGTGGACTTTCCATTAATCCTACTCAAACCTGTTTACCTCTAAGCCATCCAAGAGTGCTCAAAGAAAGAGTTACCAGCCTGTAGAAGACAGGCGTGCATTTGGGATGCAAGGGAAGGAAGAAATAGTAGCCCAAAGTCCTGGAAATGGCTGATATGGAGCAATCAGTTTGAGTGATGGCTCCCTTGAGGTAGTAATTTATCATGCAGCCCTGGTGTAGGATCCCGTGATGGTGCTGCATAGCCCATGTTTCACACAGAGAATGGAGTTCATTTGGATTCTGGAAGAATCACGACGGATTCCCACTACTGACAAAGTTGATTTGTGTATATCCTTAATTAACTGCTCAAGGTCTTTAAATCATCAAAGGCTACACAATTTTAATTTGAAATAAATTAAAGTCTCCCAAACTGTTTGTTACCTACAATGTTAGGAGGACAGTGATATGGTCTCTTTAATCACTAGTTGTCTCACAGATATTTTAATTTTGTAAAAATATATATATATATTTCTGTGTATATCTTTTTTTCTTATTCTGCTTCAGTCGACCAGGTCTGTTGAATGCAAGTGACCCCAGTTATCCTTGGCTTGCAGACTCTTGGCCTGCCACAAGTCTGCCGGTAAATAGTGGCACTAGTGGACCCAATGACCTTGGCAATTTTAGTCGTGGAGGTAGGTTTCATTTTATTAAGTCACAGTATAGTATACAACAGACTTCTGTTAGTTAACATCTGTGATAAACACTGTGTAGTATTTCTATCATTATGGTTCTTTCTATGTTTGACTCAAGATTTGATTTAAAATTGACTTTAAAATATTCATTTTGCTTTGTCTCTTTCTACTTCTTTAAAATGTAGGTCTAGTTTGTAATTTACCCCACAGCGATAAGACAAGGTCTGCTTATCTTCTCAAGAGAAATGTATTTGCTGCTCAGACTCATTCCCTTTTGTGTAGAGATGAGCAATCTGCTGAGCAAGGCAATGTAGCCAGGGATAGAGCATGTCCATAAGAGCAGAGAACTCGGGAAAGATGTTCCCTCAGCAGAAGGACAGAAGAACATTGTTTCTGTCACCTTACCCATGGCCTTCCTGCTGAGGGACTACTCTCAGTTTCAACCACAATCCATGAAGAAGGCCTCAAAGGTCTTCAGAAACTTTCCTTCGTGTTGGAGGAAAGAATACATAAAGGGGAACTATGTAGATTTTTTAGGGTTTTATTTCCATTTTGAATTGAGGGAGGCCCTTCGAGGAGATGAAGTGATGATTTATAATTATGGTGATGGATCTTTAGAAGGGTTATTTTCTTTGAAACATTTTACTTAAATGGGAGTTTCAAGATGTATGATTGGGATTTTTAAAAATTGTAGTATTATTCACATCTCTGTTACTTCCTTGGTTTCTGTGGTAACGCTGCTAGTTCTGCATAGTGGTGTTCAGAACAAGACTGCCTAACATAAATGAGTATATAAATATTTTTAAGACATAAATAAGAAACAAAAATCAAGACAACTTTATATATCAAAAATACATTAAAATGTAAAAAATCTATAAAACCATCAAACTGATAAATGTGAAAATAATTCAGTTTTGAAGTGTACCAGAATCTGCTTCTGAAAACCATCCCTCACATCAGTTATATGTTCCCAAGCAAAATTTCTTGCCTGTGATTTGACTACTGTGACTTCAAATTACAACAAAACCCTCTAGATTTATTTCCATATAAAATGTTGTAAAGCTTTTGTCTTACAAAATATTATAAAGTAAGCAAACTTTGATAATATTTAGAAGACAACTGAATATATGGCAGCTTCTTTGTTGTGAATATCTTGAAAATAAAACCCTTCAGTACTTTTCCATCTTTCCATAAGCTCACATAATACAGAAAAACTACCATTTTCTTTTAGCATTTGGCTCTATATGACTGAAATTGGAAGCATGTTTTAAATCTTTTGGTTTCAATGTGCATTAGGCATAGGTCCAAATCTGTCCAAGAGATGCAACAATTATATTTGGAATTCAGCAGCTTAATTCCACCCATGATCCTTACAGCTGAGCTCACACTTTTATTCTGGCTGGTTTGGGACCACTTATCCCTATCTGTTTCGGCACTTAAGTTTGGATGCTTTTGCATTAAAGATGGATTAGGAGTTGAATGTCTTTTAACATGGATTAACTGTATAGATAGAAGCTGGGCCTCTCTTACTGGTTAAAAGGTCTGTGAAAATATAAAAAAAGGTCTGTAAGAATTTTGAAAACAGTACAGTGGCAATCAGTCACTCTGGAAACTCATAAGCTGAGGCAGGCAGTCCTAACATTGCCTTTAAGAGTGAAATCCATCTTATGTCCTAGATAGGCATTTGGAAGCAAGGCTGTGAGTGGGAAGCACAGGTTAGGTTTGGAGTCGTGTAAGGCCACAAAATGGTACTGCGTCTCCAGAGGCAGCAGAACTTCCCTCAGGAAGTACTTCAGCACTATTTTATTTATCTCGAGTTACAAAACAAGTTTGATTTTGGAGAGTTTTGGGGAAGTGTCCAGTGGGAAATGTGTGTTCATCTTTGGTCTGAAACATACAGTGTGGTTTTTTTTGCTATGACGACTTGGTAGGAAAATCACACTTGATTTTTACTAGGTGATTATGGCACTTTGTAAAATGGCACTTTAATAGCTCTTTGAGTGCTTAGTGTGTACTTCTCATTGAAGGTCAAAAAAGTAAGCCATGGTTATACTGAAAATTCCCAGAATGTCTGGAGAACTTCAGCTTATTAGTTAGAATGACTGAAAATTCTTGGCTGGTGGGAAGCTATGCAACTTTCCTTTCAAGTGTGTGCAAATGTATAGTTCTCCATTTTAAAATGACCGTATAGAGATGATACCTCTTCAGTTGCCAGAAACACGCCCTAAAAGATATATGTACATCTGGGTACTTGAGAGATGAGCATTTTGCTAGTTTTTACTTCAGTGATTCTGCAAATCCAACACAGACAGGTTGACCTGGACTTACTTCATTTTATACATCAACAACAGAATTTATTTACTAAACTTCAATCCATTATACTTTGATGAAACCAATTGTGGAAAGGAAAAATGTTCATATTGTGGATGAAATGCAAGAAAGACATGACTCCACTTGTCTCTCACATCTCGTGCTGTATTTGCACATAGATGCTTTTATGATTGTGTACTGCCCCTAGAAAGCACATTGGATATGTGCAGATACATAGTAATAACCTGATTTTGAAATAAGACCTGTAGTTTGCATTAATTGTAATTTTTTTGCACTTACAATTTATCTGCAGATATAAGTTAATACAATTAAGGCATTTTAAATACTTGATTGTGCCTATTTCCCTGTTGTTGTTGTCTGCAAAAACAGATCATACTGATACACCCAAATTTAATCTCTGTTTCTGCAGTCTCTCTACTGAGCACTTGTTATTGCCATATTTATTGTTAATATTATGTTGTTGACCTGAGACTGCAGATGTTATTAGGGTCCATATTAAAATGTTCACTTTTGCATACATGAGTGCAGTAGAAAATAGTTCTGTGGTCTAAATGTTCATCCCAAGGAAAAAAAAAAAAAAAAGCAAAACAGTGGGAGGAGCCCATGGTATCATATCTCATTGCTGGAGAAGTCTTGAGACAGTGAAAGAACAATTGTATTCCCTGAGGTTGCACAAAACCCGTGTCTGAGTCTGGAACTGAGCCTAAACCCTTGTCTAGGTGGAATAATCATCTTTTCTCTTTGGGGCTTAAGGTATGTAAAAATGTCAGTAATACCTAGAATGGGATCTGAACATCCTCACTATAGGAGTATGCATTATCTCAAATACAATCTAACAGCTGGAATCCACATCTACCATCCGGCTATATAAAGCAAATGACATATAAATGATGCATTTTTCTAACCGATAAATTCCAGAATGGCTTCAACTTTTCAGAGTCTAAATAAATTGTAAAAATAGAGCCATTTGATATATTGACCTCTGAGAGAGCAGGAAGAGGGTCTTCTGCTGGGCTGTAGTTCTCCTTGGGATATCATGCCAGTCATCATTAGATTCTTCACACTTCAGTAGCCTCAGCTTCTAAATCTAGTATTCCACCAGCAAAGGCCACTACAATGTTTAGTAAGGAGAGAGATTGCCAATCTAACTGATTAAAGGTACAAATTGCAGTGTGTGATAGGATTCAGAAGATGTAGAAAAGTCAACAGATATTTAGTTAAATATGCTGTACTGTTTCCAGGTAGATGTACTGTTGTATTTGAACAAGTTGTTTGCCATTATCAACACTGCTTTGATCTTTTAAGAGACTGGTCACTTAAATCTCTTCAGAATAACAGATTTTCTTTCACATACCAGGAACAACTTGGTTTTGTCAGGTTTTTTCTTTTGTTGAAAAGGAGAAATGTACTAGCTAATGTCAAAAAGAAAATTCCATAAGCTAATGCATAAAACTTCAAGGAAATCAAGGTGATGCCCTTAAAAAATTACTTGGAGAGCTTTGGCATCCATTTAAGAGTTTTGCTACATATTTGCTGGGAAAGTTTCCTCTGTGGTTTGTAGATTCACTCCTTTCATCATTTCCCTGAAGCCCAGACAGTTTCATTGGTTCTGACACAGAGTGAGCAATTGAAAACATTCTTCAGTAGAGAAATATTCCAAACTTCACTTTCACAGTTGAAGGCATGGAAAAAAAAAAAAAGATGGTTTTAGGCAGTGAGACGTGAAGGACAAGTGGTAGGCCTGTCACAGATGCTGATAGCTTGGCGATGGTTGTACATCATCTTCCCTTCATTGGCTCATGGACCTGTCTCAGCTGAAATGCAAACGTGCAAAATGACACATTTATTTTTCATTTTAAACCTTGATACTTTTAGGCTTCCTGTGCATCAATGATTTGTTTCATTCTCCTATGTTCACCGCAGATGTGCTGCCACCAGTGCCAGGACAAGGAGATAAAACCGCTACTATGCTTTCTGATGGAGCCATTTACAGCAGCATTGACTTCACCACGAAAACTAGTTACAACAGTTCCAGCCAAATAACGCAAGCTACACCATATGCCACCACCCAAATACTGCATTCCAACAGCATCCACGAGTTGGCTGTTGACTTACCTGATCCTCAGTGGAAAAGCTCAATTCAGCAAAAAAATGACCTGATGGGATTTGGTTACTCTCTCCCAGACCAAGGCAAAGGCAATAATGGTAATTGCAGCTCTTATTTTCCAGAGCCCTTGGCTTTATATGGTATCATCTATGCATGAAGTAGAAAAATCTTTTTAGTATGTGAAACACTGTTCTTATTTACTGTAATTAATGCGTATGTACCTTGCATGCGTGCTGAACCTCACACAGTCACAAAATGTATTGTTCTGGGCTTTTAATCCTCTTTGTCCTGCGCTCACCACCAAGCCACCTGCCTTCCATTAGGCTAGGATAGGTATACATTTAAAAAAAAAAAATTAAAACTTGCTGCCCCACCACATCTGCCATTGACTTGCTAACTGCATGTGTTGCATGTGCTTGTGCTGTCAACTAATCACACGATGCCACTGTGACCTTTGCCCTTTAACCCTTAGCCTTGCTTTACATCCCTGACTACCGCGTGGCTGAGGGATTGGCTAATAGATTGCCACACAACCAGTCACAGGATTTCAGCACCACCAGCTCCCACAACAGCTCCGAAAGGAGTGGCAGCCTCTCAGGTTGGTTCCACCGCTGTGGGTGGGTGAGGGACGGAGGGGTGTTGGTGAGCAGCTCGCCAGGGAGGCAGAAAACCTCCCAGGTGCACTTTGTGGATAGCTATGAGAGTGCCTGCCCACTGGGACGTCAGCAAACAGCATCACGTTGGCCTCTACTAAAAAAAAAATGCCTTTTGCAAAAAATATTTGGAGATAATTGGAGAATCCTCCCAACCAGCACTTGTCGGCGCATTTGCAAACTTTGCCTTGTCACATCGTTTCCTTGACAGCATAGTTCGTAGAGCAAATATATTTCCGCATCAGTCCTCAGTTTATAGGCCTCCCCACACTGAACTTCATGAGGAGATTAATGTTTTTGTTGAGCTGTTAACAGATTCCCCACTCCCACGAGCTGTTTCTAAATGCTGTTTTTCAGTGAAGCACATCAGAAATAAATGTAGGGCCCTGCGAGATGACTGGGGTTTCAAAAATTGTGCCAAGTCTGCATACAAACAGAATGTAAATTTTATGTGTATGCTGCATGTTATATTGGAAACATGACGCACTTTCATTGGATGAAAATATTTGTAGTACATGTGGTTGTGTATTATATTTAAACACACCTTTTTCTTGATTTCTTTCTTTATTTGTCACTTATGTTATGTATAACCATGTCTTTCTTTTTTCAAGATAAAAACTGAAAAGCCAGCAATTAAGATGAAAGTCTGCTATTTCACTTAACTGAAATATGAGAGAGTTAAGGGACTTCAATTTCAAATTCATGCAATATCTGTAGTCTTTTGAATTTCCACTATAAGTTGGAGCAATCGTAACAGTAACAGATCAACCCTAGAAATGGCTTCTTTATGTCAATGTAAATGACTATTCAAATTGAATGTTGAGATTAGAAGCCTGTAATCATTGGCCCATAACTCAAATAGCCAAATGTGTTTGCAAGTCTTGTGTTCTCATGGGGAGTATTAGTTGTTTTGAGTGAGATAGAAAAATAGGCTTATGGCATTGACAGAGAGGTGTCTGGGAGCTAAGTTCATATGATATTTCAAGAAAGGTTCTTGTTCCTTATATGTGAGCTGCATTAGCAAGTAGCTTAAGAAATCGGCTTGCTCTTCCAACTGCATGAAAATGCAGAAATTGATATGGTGAGGTACATATGTGCCAGTTATCAGAGGGCAGTATCACACTTTAGATGTGTTGACAGCTACAGCTGCCTGAGAACTTTCTGAGAATTTTCTGAGTTTTAATTAAAATTTCTGACGACACGCAGAAACTTCAAGTTAGCCAGTCTTTCTATGGCAAGGGCACTCCTGTTGTGATCAAAGCAGCTCGCACCTGGATGCCCCAATGCTCAGATGAGAGTCAGAATATTGGACTGCAGAGTCAGTATTTTACTCTCTCTTGCCCACTAATTATGTCTTTAATTCAGGCTAATTATGTCTGTAATACATGAGAAACTGGGGGAGACCTTCAAATAATCCAGTAATTAGAGCATCACTGGAGTCAGAGACCAGCTTTGATTGCCTGGTCCCCATCAGGGTGAGCAGGGACTTGTTCTCCCACTTCCTTGGTTAGTACTTTAAGTGCTACTTATTATTCTGACTAAGTTTCTGTCTCTCTGGAATATCATGAGAAATCCTTTCCCACTGTGGAATGGTAAATAGCTAAAAACTCAACTGCTTTGTGAGGCAGGGTAATTTTGTAGCTGTACTTTGCACAGCTCCCAGCTTATGTCAGTGCTATGATCATCAGCCCAACTGGCAAATTCTTTTTCCAAGACCCAATTCATCTAGAGATTTAAACAATATAATCGAATTTCAGTGTGAGGAGACATTGAAACATCAAGCATGATTGCTACAGGGAAACAAGACTGCTGTGCCACAGTTTTCAAACACACATCAGGCATTATGTATTAGGTGTCTGTTCCACTAATCTGGCAGTGGAGTAACTCTGCCCATGGGGACAGAAGAGAAATGTCCTGCCCAACTGTACGGTGTAGGCTGCTTTCCCTACCAGTAATGACCGCGGAGTTCCTTTCTTTTATTTCTTCGTCTGAACAGTACATCATTTCTCAACTTTAGTCTTTCCAGTACCTCCGTTATCTTGTCTCCAAAACCCCCTAAAACCAATTGACTCCATACTAGCACCCCACACATTCAACCTCTATTTTACCAGTTTCCTAAGCTTACCAAGATGCTACACTTCCAAAATCTCCCTCTCCACCTCATCTAATCTCTAAACTGAAGTTCTTCTCTGTATTTCTCTTCTCTGAGTACTCCCAGTTTAAATCCCTCTGCAACTCTTTCTCTCTCTCTCTCTCTCTCTCATGCATGTGCTTTCCTCCCAAAGTAGTCCCTACTGCCTTAGCTCTTGTTGGTTTCTACTCCTGCTGACTTTTCAAAACTTACCCCATGTTGCACAAATTAAAATTAACGTACTTCCTTTGTACTGTTCTGTGACCCTATTTCTAACTCAACTTTCCTCCATACCTGTGCTTTGAAAACTTCATTTTCCTTCCAGAAGTTTCATGTATTTGTTCCTCCCTTGCCCCCATCACTGGCGCTTCTTTTCTGTTGATCAAAATGTTCTTTCCCTTTTCAAGAAAGCCTCCCTCTCTGCCAGGCTACAAAAGGAGGGAAGAGCCTGTCTTGCATCCTAATAGATGGAGTATCAGCTCAGTTTGCACATAGTGAATGATGGGATCTTGGCTGAGCTTACTAGAAATACTCCAAGACAAAGAAGGAAGAGCTCTGGTCTGGAATTGAGTAGTGGAAAGCACTTTGAGTAGTGGAAAGGCTTTGCAAACAAAGTCTTGTTTGCAACACGCTGCCAGCCAGGCTGATTAGAAACCTTGCCGGACTTGTTGCCTGTGCCTAGCAGCCACAACAGAAGGTGAAAAGAGAAGTCTTGGCTACTTCTGAACCACAGAATCACCTTGTTTCTTCCCTCTCTATTCCTTCCTTTTTTGGTCCAGCTGACATTTGGAGGTAACAGAAGAAAGCCACTGTCTCTCAGATGAACAGTCCCATGACAAGTACTTGTCTCTATTGCTAGAATAGCAACTCCTTCTGGATGTCTCTATGCCTAAAGCTAGAGCGATGGCAAAGAGGGTGATGCCTGCCAGTGCACACCCTGTCGCTGTGCCTTGCAAGTCAGTTGTGGCTTTTTTGATTCATTACTGTTAAGAACTTTGTACCTGGTTTTTTTTGGCTGATCCTTATGAATCAGCAAGAGACATCAGCGAGTAAGATGGATTAGACTGTGCTTTCTGCAACAGGTGAGAGATGAGTGACTGCCATCTGGGTACCCCACTGAAAAAGCAATAACAAACCATTCTTCCACCCAACAATCCAGAGAGTTTGAAAGCTACAACAAAATGGCAATAAATAGATGGGTCTCCAAGCAGTCAAGGGATTTGAAATCTTGTGCCATTCTTCCTTTTAATGAATTCCCGACAAGAGAAATGGGTCAGGGCAAAATAAAAGAAGCGAAAAAAATGGGAAGAGAACTTTTTCTCTGAGGTCACTTTCCCACAAATGGAAGTGTCTCAACTGGAGAACTGGGTACAAGGACAATAAGAGAAGAGGACTTAAGCAAAATGCATTGCTCACCTCATTTCTACTAGCCTCCTCCATTAGAGTTGTACATCAGAAATAGAACCTCTTCTCTATCATGGCACAAGATATTTAAATCCTGTGAAACAGACAGTCCTAACACATTGCAGATGACTTCCTGATGTTTTAAAAAATAGAACTTAGTAATTTCCTATCAGCAAAACCTTGTTTCTTTTTGTTTTGACAACTTACACTTATCATTCTGGCTGAAAGATATTGAGTCTAATGACAATTTTTTTAGATTGTGTCCTTAACCTCTGTGTTTTCCACAGAAAGAGATTATGCAAAACATAATCACATTGGATAAGCACACTGCATTCTGACATTTGAAATAATTTGTTATGGTCTATTATATTTTTATCTAACAGTGAATTCAAGAAGTCATAAGGCAGACATGAATAAATCAGTAAATATATTTCTGATACAGCAAAACATGCCTTTCCTTGGTTGTGCATTACTGTGGTGCAAATGTATAGAGTTTTAAAAAGAAGCAGAATGTTTTTCCATTCCATTCTGTGATTATCTATAACATTGTAACAGCATTAGCACATTGATTCTGGTTCTGCGGAGATAAAAATACATCATCTTTTTTGGGGCATGTTATCTGGAATCAGAATTCTTTCAAAGAAATGTAAATAGCTAGCTTTTTTTCCCACATTATATCGCTAACATTTTATTTTTCTTTTTGGATTTGCAGGTGGCAAAGGAGGGAAAAAGAAGAAAAACAAAAATACTGCCAAGCCCCAGAAAAATAATGGTTCAAACTGGGCAAGTGTTCCCCTCCCACCCCCTCCCGTGCAGCCACTTCCAGGCACAGAGCTGGAACACTACGGGGTGGATCAGCAAGAAGCAGGGTAATTTTTTTCTTTTTCTTTTGAAGAAAAATCTGTGGTTTGCAGAGATGAGGCTTTTCTTTTTCATTTTGCTAAGTGACAATATTATTCTGTTTTGTTTAAAAAAAGAAAAGAGAGCGCACCTTATCCTATAGGCTTATTCAAGGCTATGGAGGAGGAATGTTTGAATAGCTTCTCTTGATAGTGACTGAAGATGGAAATAAAAGTGACCTTGCTTCATCATCATGTAGAGCTTCTCTGCTTACTCATGCTGAGAAGTATCTCACTTCACATGTAGCTTAATTGAATTCTGTTGGGACTGCTTGCAGATGATGGGACTCAGAGTGAGTAAGGATAACATAATCTGACTCCTTGTATTTTTTTGCTGCTTTAGTGTTTAAAAATATTAGAGCCAACAGAACAAAAAAGCCTACACTAAATTGGATTACTTTTAGAAGATCAACCAGTGAATAATAATCTTCTCATCAGCTTTTAGAAGAAATTTCACAGTTGAGGAAAGCATGCTATTTATAGACCTTTTTTAATTATTGTTTAAACAACTCTTGGGTTTCTGGAATATTACACTTGTTTTTGGGTAGCTTAAACTTGTTCTCAAGGACACAAAATCACAGAAAAAGCACTAAATGAGAGGAAAGAGACATTACCAGCACAGAACAGTTATGGAATGCCTTTTATAAAGTGAAATTATATGAAATACTAGGTTATCAAACTCTGGAGGAAAATTAGAGTACATATAGAAAAATAGTTTACTGTGGTCAGCTCTATTGGAGACTTTTAGAATCATTGTTCTGTTAGAGACAAATTTCTGCCTGTTTAAATACATGGATTAATCAATATTTCCTAAGGATGAAACATATGTCTTAAAAATCATTGTAATAGCTTTAGTGAATAAAAATATTTCAAGTGTTATCTCTTTTATAAGCATGTCAATACTTTTATAATGAAAATTAAAAGAATTAAATATTAAATATTAATATTTGAGTTTATACCAAGTGCTTCAACTCTTAAAATGAATAATAACTAACTGTGTAAGTCAGTGGAGTTCCTTTTAAAATGAAAGTCCATTCAGGCTGTATTAGAGTCAGAATTTCAAAGCAAATATAAGGGAAAATTAACAACCTTACTGATTGTAAGTGTTGAAATCTCAAGGCGAAAAGTGCATATAATTATTATGTTCTGTATTGTGTTCTGAAAAGCCAAAATAAATTTGAGATGGTTTCACCATATAATATTTGTCTTTATCAGTTTATATCCTTAAAACACATGTGCAGCCATTTCACTAGAATAATTATGCTGTAGAAGGCAAACAATTTGGATTTCTTTTCAGGACAATGAAATAGCATGAAAGGTAAATGGAAATACCTTCTAGAGAAATCCCTTGTGACACAAGGCTTGACTCCTCAGTTGCATAAGTATCTGTTATTTAGCTGGAAAGAATGATGTTGGTCACCAAGACAACACTGGTTATTTAAGGATAAGGTAATCACCAGCCTTACAGGTTCCCAACAATTCAGACTTAGTTTTTCCTCTGATTATCTTTTGAATTACCCTCCTCTGATTTTGTAATATCACATTAATAGTGGTCATAACATGACATTCTAATGTGTATTTTACCAAACACACAATTGAAAATTAGACTTACAGTGTCAGTCTTGAGCTACAGTAATTTACAATCAACTTCGCTGAACCCAATGAATCTGCAATGCCCATACTTCATGAGGATGTATCCAATTCTAATGGTAGTTCTGTATTCAGGGGTTGATCTTGTTTCCATGGTTTTCAACATGCTAAAATGGAATGAATCATAGAATGCATTCCTTATGTTGCTTTTAACATTGACGTATTGGGTAAAAAAAAAAGCAAGCAATTTTTTTAAACTGTTTTGTTTTTCTTGATTTGCTTTGATGTATACTATGTATGACAACTTCAATGTGATTTAATTTTAGAATGCAGATGTAATTATATTGTGAATTACAATTGGAAAACAAACTTCCATTCAGAAAACCTGAAGACTTTAATAAAGTCCTCACAATGTGATATGAAAGATGAATGTTTAGAGCAATAAAAGAAGGAAGCTGGCATCTAAACAGAGACTTATTTTTCTGTGCATGTCTTCCTGTAACTCTTGAATTCAAGTTTGAGTTTCATTGGCATAAGTATCCCAAATAACGTAAACAATTTTGACACCTTATTTTGCTTACCAGACATTAACACTAGTGGCCTACTGACTTATAAATTGTAAAAGAAAATCCACCATAGCAGCAAGTGAAAAAAAAAAGTCACCTAAATTAATCATAGGTATACACTCTTAGATCTCTCTATACCATCTTCTGCCCAGAAGAACTGAGGTTTGCATTCACGTCCAGTTTTCCATGAACTGCAACACACACAAAGAAAGATGAACACATTAATCCAAGCAGCCATTTTATATAATGTGGTAGCTTTTAGGATGTCCTAAATTCCTATTTAATCTGTGCAGAAAGTCTGTTTATAGTGTTGTTTCCCTAGCAAGCTCTTTCCTGTGAAACTTTCCCCTTTTTTTGTGGTTTTCTACAAACTCTGTGCTTGTTCCTTGTTGCCTTCCTTAATTTTCTCTTGTGTGTACCGCAGCCTTTGAAGCTTCTCTTTTCCTGTGGTAGCTCTCAATCAAGCATGTTCCCTTTCCTTCCCTTTTCAGAGAAGTTGTTTTTGCTTGGTTTTATATAATAAACTTGACAGTAAGGAAATGCTTATTACTTATTCATTATCATCTACTTACATTTTTTGACCAATAATATGCATGATCTTGGTTATTTTTATTTCTTACTATTGATTACATCATAAAATGGAATATTAGCTGCTGGTTGATAGTCATTTTCTGTCTTTAGAAAAAGAAAAGAAGATAATACCTTTTACATTAAAAAATCCTTTCTGGCAAAGCTTGGAGAGGGAGGCTTGCTTTGTTGCAACAATGTGTGTAATGAAACAGATTTGTTATCTAATGTGCCCCTTATCTATCACCTCTATTTTTTATTTTGAAGAAAAAAACCTATCAATCAATGTAATTATGAATGAAGCTTTTTAATAGCAAAATATTACTATAGAATAAAAGTGCTGAGAAAAGAATAAAAATTATTAGAAACATAGAGAGTCATGTTTGCTAACCAGAACTTATTTAGGGACTTAATTGTCATGAAATTACAATCAGAGGTCCCTAGTGAAGTTAAGGTGCTTAGATTTCAAGAAGTACTTGAAAAAGGTTGCATGCATTTTCACCAAGTTGTATTTACTCAGAGAACCACAAAGAACATGGATGTGATCAATATCGCTATGCTGGTTCCAGAAGTTTCAATAACTGTATCATTTATACAAGGTGTAGTTACTATGTAGTCTGTTAGGTTTGCTAGCTTTTTCTTGCAGCTTTTTTTTTTTTTTTTGGTAAAACTCACGTTAGAACTAGTGGCTTTTCAGACATCTTACATTACGAAGACAAAGGTTCTTGTACCTGAAATCTTGAATCTCAATGTCCTGAATTTCAGGCTTAGGCACCTTTCCATTTCAAACAAAATCAAGGTAAAGATATGGTACTTGTGCAGAATCTTTTTACTAAGAAGTCTTTTTACTAAGAAATCTTTTTACTATCAAGCTGAACATTTGGGGATTTGAAGCAAGTCAGGTCAAAAGGTGAGCACATCCAAAGCTCATTTATGCATTACTGAAAAGTCGCTAAGGAGTGTCTTTCTGCCCTGTCCCTTTTAAAGAAGAAGCCATTATACCAAAGCATGAGGTTGAGAGAGTAAAATAAGTGATAGAGCTGTTGCACTGTACATTTTTAGCACCATGAGTTAGGATGGTCCCTTCACCCTTGGGTGTCAATGACATGAGCGAATATTGCAAGTAAAGACAAATTGGAGCTAGTCATATCTTAATTGTCTCCTAAGGAACTGAAAATGTATCATATAACATTTTCTTAAATCTCTCTGTCATGAAAATGGTAATATTCACTCAAAAGCTCCTAAATGCCAAGTGTTAAGATGCGGAATTTATTTGCATCTCTGTACACGAACGTATGTTTGTGTATCTATATGTGGTTATATCTAGATATAGATTTAAAATGATACCAGCCTTAACTACAAGATATGTCTTCCAGACTTTTGAATGATTAAGTCAGATTGTTTTAGCTACCCTGAATCTGTAGTTTTAAATACAGACTACAGACTTTTAAATAAGGAAAAAGTAGTTTAGTTAGCTTTAGAAATCTTTGAGTTTTGCTTAAATGTTCTGTTCATAATGTAGGTTTTGAAACTTCTCAGTCTCAGTTTTCCCAGCCCTTTTGTAACCCAGCTTCACACTTGAGAAAATTGGCAGTGATTCATTTTTCTCTAAGAAATTGGTAATTCCTTCCTTCTAAATCAGGATCTTTAAAGGAGCATTTTTAAACTGGTTTGAGAAATTAATTGTATAATGCAATGCATTGCTTGCCTGTTTTGCAGAAAAAAAGGGGTGTACCTTGTCAGGAGTCCTTGAAGGTGGAAAGAAGATAAAATGACTTAGATGATGCTTGGGGAATGGCCTTTAGAGCGTGAGATGGTTTGACAGTGAAGGAGCTGTGAGAGCTTTTGGTTGGTTGCTTTTTGAAAAGAGCTGTCTATCCTGAGGTATTTTGGAGTACACTAGGAGTTAAGAAGAAATGTGTGCAGATGCTCAAGGGGCTGCAGACTGACTGGATGTTTTGAAGATGGGAAGAGTAGACAGTGTTGAGATTTGAGTGGTGTGATCATCAGCAGAGCTGTGCACAACTGAAGTTGTGTTCAGATTAGAGAATTACTCTGGGGAGATAATGCACAGGGAATGACCACAGTCACTAGGGCCTTCATGTCCTCGGTGATGCTGAGGTCTCTGAAGGACAGGGTCTTGGGATGATATTGTAATACAACACTGAATTGAAAGGTGCTGTGATGAGGACAGAGACAGAAAAGGATTGAATTGCTGGCAAAGCTTACATAAGTGGTAGCTGAATATAAAGCTTCTGTTTCTAGCCCTGATCAGACATAGCATCATTTCTCACACCTTTGGTATAAGACTAAAAATTGAACCACAAAAACCTATCAGAACATCTCTTATATGTGAAGAGAGAGAATTTGATATTGAAGAATATTGGTAGTTGTTAACCTTTTAATTTACTTTAGGCAGGTGTGTTGAAAGTGTTCAGAAATTTAGCACTGCCTAACTAAGTCCCAGTAAAGACTGGTTAGGAGGTGCTGGCAGAGCTGTCAATGTGTGTGCTAATGTATGTTATCAGCTGGTGCCGTGACATAGCATATGCTTAGGGTCAGTGTTGCTGTGACATGAATATATTACACATCCTAGCAGATACCTATATGCAGTGTGGTAAGACCAGAATTTGTGTGGAAAGTATAGTTTTTATTTAAGCTACAAAATAAAAACAAATAGTAAATTTATAGACAAATAAATGGGAGGATGGGAGTAAGAAAGTGCGTAAGTACAACTACGTGAAGCTTGCTCTGTGTTTTAAGAATGCTGCTGTTTTCATGTCTAGGTCAATCTTCAATGTGTTCTCCTAGGTTAATGATCCAGGAAGTGAGTTAGTTCATTTTTGTTGTTGATTGTAATGTAACATTATCTAATCACCATTGACAAAGGTGATAATGGATCAGTAACTTTTGTGTTGCACATCTTGTTCAAGTTGCTTAGCAGTTGTGGGAAAAATTAAACAGACTCAGTGAGGAGAATTGCAGCAATCATGACTGTGTTTTCAATAAATGTTAAAGCTCACACTGTGTGCGAGGGTTCAAACTGTAGCAGAAGTCCTGTATACCCTCTGCTGCACATCAGAGATGAGATTTGAAATATACTAAGTTTACTTTTTATTTTAGATATGACAGTGATGGTTGGTGTCCGCCTTTGCCAGTTCAGACCTACCTACATCAGGGCATGGAGGATGAGCTTGAAGAAGACGATGATCGTGTTCCCACACCTCCTGTCCGAGGAGTAGCTTCATCGCCTGCGATCTCCTTTGGGCAACAGTCAACTGCAACCCTCACACCTTCTCCACGAGAGGAGATGCAGCCAATGCTTCAAGCCCACCTTGATGAATTAACTAGGGCTTACCAGTTCGATATAGCAAAGCAGACATGGTAATTTGAAGGGGTCACCTGCGGTCTGGGAAATGAAAGCATAATAATAATTTATTCCTTGATGACATAAATGTTGACTGTATTCAACAGCATTTCAGTAATGTTTCCAAAGCAGTAAAATGGAAGAAGAAATAGCAAAACTGTATCTACAGTGTGAAGGCCTTAAACATTAGTAGGTGCTTTTAAAACCATAATGCTTGGTAATATGTTAAATCTAACTAATATTCCTCTGGAGTTTTGCATGTATTCAACTAAGTAGTTAACACCCACCTACTGACAATTTTTATACAGTTCAGAGTACTCTCTTTTCAGGCTAGCAAAAGATATGAATTTTTAGGATTTTTCAAAAATATTGAGGTTCTAAATTCCTGATTAAAAGTAATGCTAGTCACCTGAAATAGCAATGTAGTGGCTTTTACCCTGTGTCACACGAGAATGAAGCATTTGCATCTCTGACTGTAGTCTGAAATACCATGAAAGTTTCTGATTCATATGGAAAAGCCTAGAAATGGCAGGAAGGAAGTTGTTAGAATTTACAAAATGGATCTAGCGTTTTAGTGTGCTTTAGGCCTGTTTAAAGGAAGCGCAAGCAAATACCACAGTAACATTTCCCCTGCAAAACAAACAGAAGCAATCTCTTCAGGGACTGCAAAAGAACTTGTCAACTGCACCAGACTGGGGATATGGTGAAGGTCAGTTGCTTTCTGGATGTTCCCTAAGCGGCAGTTGTCCTTTTACAACTTTTCTATCCAGACAAAGCCCGTGAATCTCAGAGGAGAGGAGCAGAGCTAGTTACTGAATGGCGCGCTGCCAGCGGAGGAGCAGCCTTTCTTCACTGGTAAATAAAGCCACAAAGTTATTCAGCTTGAGTTACCATAAAGAGATCAGGCAGGTAGGCAGGCGGTGCCAAATCAAAGCCAGCTGTTTTCCCTGGACACAATCGAAGCCTCGAGGCTTGTCTGCAATCTGCACTCAATCAACAGGGTACTTTGGTCCCGCTGCAGTGCCATGCTGCCAAGCACGGACCCTGGCCTGCCTATGGGACAGACCCAAATCCCAGGCAGCAGCTAGACCTGCCCTATTGAAGATAGCTGACTTCTGAGCCAGCACACAGATGCATACCCTGTCTGCGCAGTCAGTCGCTGCTGCATTTTGCAGCTGTTACCCTTTCTATGCCCTACAAACTGTGGGTGCCAGTCTGGGAGTGGATAATGTAGTAGGACTTTGTAGCAAAGCCGCTTGCAGCTGACAGGAAAGGTCTTGCTCCCTTTTTGGAGGAATGAAAATTCATTGGGATCTTTCATAATATGCTTAGGAATATACAGATTTTAATGTCACTCTTGTGTAAGGTGACAATAATTGAGCTAGAAACTCTGAAAAAAATATAGAGGAGATAACCTATATTTTCATGCTAGGACCTTATAGCAGATATTAGGGTAAATACCTAGAGCTGCAAATGCAAATGATTTTTGCAGTAGTTGTAACATGGAATTGTATAATGCTTTGACATTTTTTGGCTGGAGAGATACCATGCTGTTCAGCAAGTGCTGTTCAAAGCCAGTGGAAAGTCCTCCATTGTCTTAAGTGGGAAGGAAGATTTCTTAGTTTACTTTTCACAAAATTAACCTGTCCAGTGTAGAGGGGGGAAAACAAAAGAACAAGATGAGACCTGTCATATAGGTTTCTATAGGAGTAACACAAGAGAAATATAGAGACTAGCCAACTAGAAATTTAAGAAAGAGCACATTAGAGATTACTGGAAAAGTACATAATCATTATGGCCTTGATCCAGCAAATCACTTAAGTATATGCTTAACTACAAGTACATGAGAAATTGACTTCAATTGTTCTATCACATGCTTAACATTAAACATATACTTAAGATTTTGCTTGATTGGGAGCTAATCACACTGTTTATTGAGGGTTAGTTAGATGGTAGTGCCCTTTCGAGCAGTGTTTTGAACACTGCATAGCTAAGAATCTGGTGTCCAGGCAGAAGAGTATTCAAGAACTGTTAATCAGAGGGGGTTGTATATCAGAAGGGAAGCATTTGTTCTGCAAATAAGCTTCAGAAAAAGCAATAATTTAAAACCTACACCAAGGTGGAGAGAGATTCTAGTGGTACATTACATTTACTGTGACTTTCTCAGATCTGATAGATTTATATTATGAAAAAAAAAAAAGACTGAATAAAGAGAATTACTGCACTTATCAAGTGTAGGCAATAATACAGCACAAAATTTTCACCGAAAATACATTAGAGCTAGGTGACCGAACAGGTGACAGTTGTAATTTTTTCTGTTATGCTGGTGTCCAAGCAAGAGACCAGCAGAATTCTGGATCCTGTCCAGAGCGCTGCCGATTCAAATCAGGTCATGGCACCTCATGACCAGCCACCCAAAGATTCCCACATGCCTAAGTTAGCAGTTTAAAGCGTGGTACATGCCTTTATGCCAACGCCAGTCATGCCTGGATCCCCTGGCACAGCTTGCTGTGTACCTGTACTGCTGCATTGAAAGCTGATGGTGGTTCTTTTTCTCTCTACCCACTCAGAGACCATGCAAATGAAACTCCAAGTTCCATGCTTGTCTTTGGCCATTTAGCTATCCTGTGGGTGTTTTTTATCTTTGTTTTTCTTTTTTTAACTGTGATTGCCGCATGCAGTAATTTCACACATGCATGCCCTAATACTGCTGCAATTAAACCAACTAAACTAATTGGAAAGAGCAAAATAAAAAGGCCTTGCTGATAATGGGTTCATTGGACTTGAAAATTTCTTCTGTCCTACTGGTCATTTCCTCCTTTTTAGGGTGAGTTCTACTTAAGAGCACTGAGTCTGTTTAAGCAGGAGTGAAATTTAATTTTGGCTCAATGTGTGATTTGTAAGGTGGAATACTGGGTGAGACACTTACATGCTAGGTTGGGATTCAGAATTGTGCTTTTCCATGGACTTCCTACCTGATTTATATAGCTTCTGTGTACATTGTTCCTCATCTGTAAAAGGACAGTCTTGACCTTCCCCATCTTGCAGGAGGGGAAGTATGTTTAAGACTGGAAAGTGCAGAGGTACTCTGGTATTAGAAGCTATGGTACATAACTGAACTGACTTTTCTTGAGTTTGACCTAACAATCACAATTTGTAAATCTGCTACAGGACTTATTGAAAGGCTTATCTTCTATTGACCATGGGGTACAAAGTCTCACCCATTCTGACGACGTTTTCCTGTTTGTTTATGTAGGCACATCCAAAGCAATACACAACCTCCTCAGGCTCCAGTTCCGCCCCTAGGATATGTATCTGGAAACCTTATTTCAGATTTGGAAACAGATGTTCCAGATGATGATGATGATGAGGATGATATTGAAGAAGAAACTGTAGAAATCAATAGGCCGCTAAGAGGTTTAGAGCATACTCCAGGCTCCAGTATGGACAATCTAGACAGCTCTGTGACAGGTAACCAAACACAGTTAACAATGACACCAACTTGTTCCTAACAGTAAAATACATCATCAATCAAGCACTTTCTAAGTGAAAATTTATTCCGCTATATTTCTGTAACATTTAAAATGTGTTAATATTAAACACTAAAGTTAAAGGAGGATTTGAAAATACTTTGCTTTGCTGCAAAATGATAAGAAAATTCATGAATTTTAAAAAGCTTCAAAGACTTGAAAGAAAACTCAATTATATCATAGCTTTCATGAAAAGTTCACTTTAATGGAGAAGCAAGCCAGTTACATGAAAAGGAGGGGAAAGACCTTGGCTTAGGAATATATATTTCATTAATCAGGAGCAGCATAAAGATGTTATCTTAAAGCACTTTCAGATATTTTGCTGGGTCTGTGCTTTCACAGATGAATACAGGGAAGTTAAAAGACTTCAAAATAAGTGTAGTTAGATCACCACAACATTATTTGTAGAGTAAATACAACTTTTATGTACAAAAACGTGTATTTTGAACGTACTTTGTATTGCTGAATTTAGTAATTGTTCCCTTTCAGTGAAGATACATAATTATTCTGACACTCAGTGCTTCTCGCCCTTTGAATGCCTTGGGAAGTTACTACAGGGGTCATCAAAGGGGACCTAGAAAGGCATGATAAATTAATGCACAGAATGTGAATGAATAAAATTGCTGTTGGTGAAATGTAGGCAGTGAAAGATATTTTTTGAAAAATACAAATTTTATATGGACATAATGTACTTTTTATAAGTATCAGTATATTTCACTTTAGGTTGAACTTGGGCCTCTGTATAATATACTGTATCGATAATGTACAGCTGTACTGGAGACCCAGATGTACATAGTGTTCACAGCTCATAAAAGCTAGTGGGTGCTTCTTCAGTCTTTGATTTCAGTGGAAGAACACTGATTGTTAGTGGTACCTTAAGGGAGACTTGCTCAGTACAACTTAGTAGTGTAACACCACTAAATTTCATCTCTTTGTTCTGGATCTTTGAAATTCCAAGGATTTTGCACCCTTACTTAAACATTGCTATTCTGAAAACGCTGCAGGAATATGACAGTGATGGAGCATCAATACCTATAATTTTCTTCCTTTTCCTCTGTGGAATTAAATAGTGTATAGCTTAATCCCACTTTCCAGTTTTTCCTTCACCCTAGGGCCAGACTGCTTGCCAATCTAATTAAGATTTAAGAATTGTATCTCTGCTCTGCGATTTGAAATCCAAATTCAACTGAAGGCCGTAAAGTTAAAGTTTAAATCCCTGAATTGAGAAGGTTAACTTATTAGTGCATAAGTATGTTAAGTCACTTCCCTTGAATTTCTAGTGTAATCTCCTTCAGGCTATAATTCTGCATATTTTTGCATATCTCACTAATGTCTCAGAAGCCTTTCCATTAGGAATGCAGTAAGGGTTTTGCACTGGTAATACAGAAATAAATAACAACACCCTCCCCCTCCAGCAGCCCAGGTCGCTATATATTTTCCATTTGTTATGTATTAATATGTCAATGTTGATATATCTGTAAATCAGAAAATGAATGTTTTTCACATTTGCATTTTCACCTAATATTTTGGACACTCTACCTAGTGCAAAGTAAGGAATAGCTGCATTTCTGCTCCAGTTCATAGAATTATGTGCTTATTACAATTTATCCTTTTATGAATGACATTCAAGCTTGTTATAATAGTTATAAATCTTGTTTAGTTACTGGAGTGTTAAATGTTTAATTACTGGAGTGTTAAAAACTTCCTGGTGTACTTTTTCTGAAGAAATTAGGCAGAACCTGGTAATCATAGAATCATAGAATGGTTTCAGTTGGAAGGGTCCTTAAAGATCATCTAGTTCCAACTGCCCTGCCACAGGCAGGGACACCTTTCCTCTAGATCAGGTTGCTCAAAGCCCCATCCAACCTGGCCTTGAACACTTCCAGGGAGGGGGCATCCACAGCTTCTCTGGGCAACCTCTGCCAGTGTCTCACCACCCTCACAGTAAAGAATTTCTTCCTAATATCTAATCTACATCTACCCTCTTTCAGTTTAAAACTATTACCTCTCTTCCTATCACTACATACCTTTGTAAAAAGTCCCTCTCCATCTTTCCTGTAGGCCACTTCATGTACTGGAAGGCTGCTATAAGGTCTCCCCGAAGCCTTCTCTTCTCCAGGCTGAACAGCCCCTACTCTCTCAGCCTGTCTTCATAAGAGAGGTGCTCCAGCCCTCTGATCATCTTCATGGCCCTCCTCTGGACTCGTTCCAACAGCTCCATATACTTCTTATGTTGGGGGCCCCAGAGCTGGATGCAGTACTCCAGGTGGGGTCTCACAAGAGCAAAGTAAAGGGGCAGAATAACCTCCCTCGACCTGCTAGTCACACTTCTTTTGATGCAGCCCAGGGTACGTTTGGCCTTCTGGGCTGCAAGCGCACATTGCTTGCTCATGTTGAGCTTCTCATCAACCGTCACTCCCAAGTCCTTCTCCTCAGGGCTGCTCTCAATCCATTCTCCATGTAGAATGTAGACTGGGAACATACTTAAGGTGATCTAAATGCACTCCCACTCATCTCCACCACTATCTTGATGTGGCCTCATCCAGATGAAAATTAAGGTTTTTCTTTTTCTTGTTTGATTACTAGCTGGATCTGTTCCTTGATCTGGTTCACTGCATGGTAAGGTGTTTGCCAGCACTGCAAGAAGGGAATGTGCAGCTGGAAGGGAAGCAAAATGACAGACTGCCCCCATAGCTTATAGCCAACACTTAGATTGACTTGAAACAATTAGGAAACTATAGCTTTACAAAAATAGATTGAGAGTGTTAGCTTGTAAAATGACAAATTCTTCAAATAACAAAACTACTTCTGTTTTCCTTGGTTACCCTGTAGGTAAATCCTCAATTTTCTGAGGGCTTGTTTTTTTCTGGGGGTGGAAGGAAATTGCTTATTATACTTGGGGGAATTGTTTCAAAAGAGAATTTTAATTTTTGTATATCTGTTTCTGTTAACTCTTCCAGGCTGTGTTTACTGGTGTTAAGGAGGGTATATGACAAATTGCATTCATTGTTTCCAAGCTGTTTCCCATTCTTTAATTTGATTTCTTTTAGAAAACTGTAGAACAACTAAGTTGTTCTTTCTTGCACTGAGAAAAGATAAGGTAATTCTTTTCATAGGGCTTTTAGTGACTTAAACCAGCATTTTCCTAGGAATTTATATACCACATTTTCACTTCTTTAAACATTATATGAAAAAATGGAGGCAAATGAGAACAGCTGACCTGGATGAAGCAATATTTGTGTAAATTTTGAAGTATGTCCTGTGAGTCCAGTGTTTGTGAGAAATCTAAATTGACATCCCTCAGTCCAGACTCCTCTGAATAGAGTTGCCGTACGGCTATCAGGGTGAGTCAATTCACCCCTCAGCAATGACTTGAAGATACCCACTCTCGGAGTGAAATGGTACTTTTTGTTCTTTATGGTTGAGCTGAGACCGAGGTTTTCATCCAACAGCAAATGTGGGATTCTCTGAGTGGAAACACCAGCGCTGTGTGAGCCGAGCTCAAACTGCTAAATTCCTCTGAAACCACAATGTTGCTCCTTTAAACTGTTTAAAAGTGAGGTTGTCTTCCGGGCCCTCGAGTTTTAGTTACAGCGAACTGAAGATTCAGACAAGGATTTAATCTGCATTATTAAGCTTTTGTCTTTGCAGGTGGCAGAGACATAATGTTGACATGTATAATAAAGTGAAAAGAAAGGAGGAGTGCACAGTAACTGTATCTTCACATTTTCCAGATATTGCAAAGAAAACTTAAGGAGGGAGGTTTAGATTTGAATGTTTGTGGGAAGGAATATGAAATTAAAGCCAAAGTTTTACTTTGTTCCCAGCATGGTTTGTTAGGACACTGAGTTACTGATTCTGATTAAAAAAGAAAAAAAAAAAACCAACTGAAAAGCAGTTGTACAAATTCTGCTCACTTAACTTTTAATTCACAATTACTTAGGGTTATTTTTACTTTCAGAGAGACATTGAAATATGTTTTTTTCTTTTGCTTATGTTTAATATTTGCCTTTATAATGAATTACTGTGCCAGGTTATGGCATGAATGGTCACAAAGAGTCTGTTATATTATTCTACTTTAATAGACTTAATTAATTGCATATGATGACTGTATAAGAAATTAATTTGCTTCTGACTGAAATCACCAAGAACAATACGAGGTTTTGTGAGATCAAAGTATTATGGTTTAGGGATTTTCTTTGCCCTCTCCTTATCTTCTTCTCCCCCAGCACCACCAGTGAAACTGGTAGTGAGAGCTGTTTTATCTTCAGTTCTGGTGCATTTTGACTGAGGGAGAGAGATACACCAATTAACTAGTATGGTAATTAGAACAAGCCCTTTTCTACCTAACTGATACAAACTGATATAAGCAGAGAGATATTCTTGTGAACAGTACCACTGCAAATTGATAACAATTTTTTTTTTAATAGAATTATATAGATCAGAAATTATAAAGTTCTCCATAGGTTGTATAGCTCAGCAAGGAAGAAAATCTCTTATTTGGCATGTTTTGGTCACGAGTAAAAGAATCACTGATCACTGTCTGTAGGATAAGAGTTGTTCATTCCTTGTGTCTGAGCACAAATGGAATAATTCTTGAAAATTACACAAAATCATTTTCATGAGCCATATTTTACCATGGCAGCGTTCAATATTTATATTGATTTGCTTAGGGATACCTATTGCAAAAGTTTCTATTTTATAACCATTTAGACAGATTGCATTTAATAGGAAGAATGTGTTTCATGGATTAAAAATGTGCTCAGAAAATAGGAAACTACTACTTTTTGTATCTCATAAAAATGGTAATGCAACAATTAGCAGGGTCATATTATAAAGCACAGACTTTACTCTAGCTTAATGGATCTAGGGATATGCATTCATCAGCAAGGATGGATTTAGCATAAAATGACATGTAAATGAATTGATGACTGATCATAAATTAATTTTAGTGCTGAAGAAGTAATAGAGACACAGCAAGATGCCACTTTATCATAGTATTTTACTGCTCAGCAACATTTGAGCAACTACTTAATGTTCTGTGTGCATTTCTTTTCTAACAGCTTGAATAAATTTGAGAAATTTTTGTGCCTTTCAGCAATATAGAAACCAAAAAAATCTAGAAAGATTGAAAATGCAAACACAAATAAATTTGGCTAAGTGACATAAATTCATTTTTCATTAAATGTTTATGAAGGGCATTAATTATGGTTGGACCTGTGAAGTGTCAAATATGTATGTATGATTTTTGCCTCCTTTTGTTTAGTGTTTCCTGCCCCAAAATAAAAATTTTACAACTTAAGGGTTTATTTCAGGTCTGTACATTTAAAAATTTGGGCAATTATGGCAAAGAATAATGTGAAGTATAAGACCAGGTCTAATTTTTGAAATGTGATCATATTTATATTCTGCATTCAGCCCCTTATATTATTCTTTCTTACTTTAATGGTACAATGACTGTTGACCCCATCACTTCCTCCAAAATCAGTGGACATTCTTTCTTTGTAATCACAACAGTAGTCAGATATATCCAAAAGACGATAATGTCTTTCTCCTGTACAAAGGCTGAAGGAATTCCGTAGCTGATATCAGCTGAAATAGCATCAGTCCCCAAGGACTTCATCTGTACTTCACAAACTTAAGCAATCTAACCCTGTTCCATCAAAAACCTGCAGAGGAGCAGGGGCTTAATATTAGCATGCGCTTAATGGTCTTGTGAAGGAAAGCACATAAGCATACACGTACAAGTCCCAGTGACATCATTTGTTTACTTCAAGCATGCCCATAGAGTTTGGTGCATACAGAAAAGTATCTAATGGAATTTTCAAGTGTTAGGTTTTTTGTGGGCAGCTTTTACTTCACAAGTGCATTAGGTTTTTTTTCTTCTAAAGTAAAGGAAGAGTACACTTTACAAAGAAAAATAGCATTTTTATTGCCTGCAAAATGCCACTGAAAGCAGTAGCATGCAGTCTGCAAGAAGCTAGCACCTCTCTTTCCCTCACCTTTCCCTAAGAGCAAAGCAGCTTTCTGTTTGCATTAGCACCAAGAGATATTTTATGGAGCAAGAAAACAGAGTTCAACTTTTCACAGAGTTGATTTTGTTCTGCATAAAGCATTTACTGCTTCTGTCAGCAAGAGTAAAATTTACAGTTGCCGGAAAGCGTAAAAACTCAAATGTGCTCTTGAAAAACACATAGCGAGCTGCATGTAAAGGAGACACTAAAAGCCTGTTTCATTCCATTTCAAAATGCACAGTTGATCTGAAAGGGACATCAGCATCTCTTATTCTGCCTTAATTCAGAGAGAAACAAATGCGCATCTGATTTGGAAAACAAAATGCCAGTGGATGGATGCCTTTAAACAAGCAGTCACCATGTGTGCTACATTAACGCAGCTGTGTGGTGGCCTGATGTGCCCAGGCTAGACTGCAGCACTCCCATGCCTTCCGGGCAATGTCAAAACCTCTGGAGGGCAAAGCAAGCCAGGGTTTTACTGCTGCAAGTTTTGGTGGGGAGAAAGTTGTTTATGCAGGGAAATTGAATAGCTCAGGAACCCACAGAAATAATGCAGAAATTTCACCATTAGCTACCTGGTCACATAGAGCTGTGGGTGCTGTATCAGTCTTGCTGACTTTAGCAGTTACAAAGAGTTTTGCTTCTGCTTCCAGCAACCAGAATATCATAGACTCATAGAACAGTTTGGGTCAGAAAGGACCTTTAAAGATCATGTAGTCCAATCCCCCTGCCATGGGTAGGAACATCTTCCACTAGATCAGGTTGCTCAAAGACCCATCCAACCTCACTTTGAAAACTTTCAATGATGGGGCATCCACAACTTCTCTGGGCAACCAGTTCCAGTGTCTCACCAGCCTCATCATAAACGTTTTTTCCTTATGTTCAATCTAAATCTACCCTTTTTCAGTTTAAAGCTGTTGCCCTTTGTCCTATCACTACAGGCCTTGATAAAAGTCTTTCTCCCTCTCTCTTACAAGCTCTTTTTATATATTGAAAGGCTTCAATAAGGTTTCCCCAGAGCCTTCTCTTCTCCAGGCTGAATGACCTCAATTCTCTCAGCCTTTCTTCACAGAAGGGGTGTTCTAGTACTGTGATCATTTTCGTGGCCCTCCTCTGGACCCGCTCTAACAGGACCATGTCCATCTTGTGCTAGGGACACCAGAACTGGATGCAGTACTTCAGGTGTGGTCATTTTTTGCTTTAGTTGTCAACTGTGTTGACATCCTCACCCAGTAAAGTTCACGTCCCTGTGAAAATTGAGCTATGCATCCAGCCTGACAGGCGGTCCCTCCTAACACAGCTGCTCGAGGACGGGGAAAGGGGAAGCGATCCATGGGCAGAGCACACTGCTCCTAGCCTTGCTAATGCGTGCTGTCCATGGGAATGCAGAAGAGTCCAGGAACAGGGCTTTCCTATAGGGCTAGCCTGAAAAATTGAAAATCTGAAAACAGCACTTAACGGATAACTAACATATAGCTATTGTTAAGAAAACCTGGCATGTCTGTGAGTGTGTTGAATGATAGGTATAGGCACACACATTGGAGAGAGCGTTATGGACTTTTGCAACTTTTTAGTATATTTCATACTTAAAACATGGATTTTTTTTTTTTTTTTGGACTGGATGAACTTCAATCCAGCCCTTCAAAGAGCAGATGAAAAATAGCAACTGTTACTAGACATACCCTGAAAGCATCCCATCCAAATTATGCGTATTATATGTTGTGTAACAAATGAGTGACTGGTTAACAAATGGACAGAGCAATGTGAGCAAATGGAAATTCAAACTTAAATTCCTTTAAAACATCCATAGTCTTGTGCCTATGATACTGAAAACCATACCTATTCTGTTCCGTGTATGTTTTTATATGTGTCTACGTAGAAAATAGAATGTATCATACAAAACCCTCAGACCCTGAAACTAACAAGATACATGGTAAATTTTCAGTGCCCGAGTATCGTCCTTTGATATCTGTAGGTTGAGTCATGTTTTTATGTTTCAGCTTGTGCTTACATATTTTGCAGAATATGTCGATAAGGAATTGTTTGAAAATGTCCTCAGCTATAGCATTTCATTTTCTTACATCTCCATGAAGTGTTTTATCCATAGTATCTCTTTTCATACTTCATTAATAACTGTTGTTAAACATTTTTACTCTCCATTCTCTATGATGTCCTATCGCACTTTGGTTGTTAGTTCAGAAACTCTCTTCTCAGAAGAAATTCAATTTTAGCCTTCCCTTGCTGTTATCTAGGCTTCCTTCATCTGCCTGCATCAGGCTGAGTCTGTTTGGAAAATAACAATTTTATGTGTGCTCTTGGCAAGTAGAATCAAACTCTGTCACTGTTGCACTTAACACACTTTCTGCTGTCAGACCTCCATAGACCTCTTCAGTTTCTTTTCTTGTATCTTAGGAGTGCATTGGACTTTTGTTATTATAGCCTGCCACTTTGCTGACATTAAAAGGTTTGGTCACTGCAGCATCACAAAATAATCCATTGTTCTTGGGCTTAGTGGTGCAGCGTGCTACTGACTAAATTCCAGTATTCATTTGTTGTACTGATTACTTATTTTTGCAGATATGTTTATTATTTGACACCACTGTTAGTTAATTAGCCTATCAATTTGGTACTAATAAGCAGGTCATTATTGATTTACTAGTTAAAAATTTTGAACACAATAATACTGTCTTTGACATGGATTAAAAAAAGGCTTTGAAGAACATGACTTACTCTGCTACAGATCTTATGTACATTTACATAAATTCACCTGTGCTAACTGAATAGTAAAGACAGGGTCATCATGTATCTCTCCAATGTGTCTTCATATCTTTGAAAACCACTTCTCTGCAGATTCTTATGGGTTCACTGCGCTTTTTTTTTCAACATATGCATGCCACTGTTTTTAAAAAGCAGATTTCAGGTATTTCAAGATAGATGCCTGTGCTATCTCAGAACAATATGCTATGTCTACACAGCACCATGCAATGCCATGCAGCAGCCCAGGTCCCAGAAGCAGTCTGGTGGCTCTACATCTCAGCTGAACATGGTAACTAATTAGCATGGCTGCCCTGGTGCTGGAGCAATGTTAGGTACTTGGTGCTAGCTAAGTTTCCTTTGCCTCCTGCTCCACTGCATAGTGTAGAATTACCCTGTGACATTTACCCATGATTTTTAGAAGTACAGAAGAACATCAGCCCCATCTGAAGCCACAAAAGAAACAGAATTTCAGTACTTTCAAAAAAATCTGAACTGAGCAATAGCTTTTGAAAATATATTGTACTGCCACATTGGGTAGTTGATCGATGCTTCATGCATTGGAAAAATTAAAAGAAAATATAATTGAAGAGCAAATAAGATGAATCCTTCCTTCAGTATTTTGCTCCTTACATTTTATTTATGTCAAGGTTTCTATATTTCTTTCATGTGCTTTTTCTGATATCTGGTTTTCTGACTGCATTCTTATGATGTTATTATCACTTTCCTCTCCTGCAGTGACGGTAATCCGTAGCTAGAAGGTACCATGAGGTCAGCATTGGCTTAGTGACTTACTCAGTATTAAATTTGAGTATATATTTGCTCTGATCTTGAATGTTATTTATTTCTAACCTTTTAGAAAAGTAACTTTAATCCACTAGAATGAGCTACTTTAGCTCAGCTTTCTTCAGGCCATTAAGATGGCTCATCTATTTTAAAATTTTGGTTGAGAAAAATGACATAATGCCAGTCTTGTTCAGGGTAGCTCTTGAAGCCCATGTCTGACTTCAGCCATATCTACTGAGACTTATACTTGTGCTGTCCTAAATTAAGACTTTGTTTTGCAAATATCAAACTGGATACTGATTTATAATAAGTCAAGTAAAAAAAAAAAAACACATTCATTTCAATTCCAGGGAAAATCTATTAACTTTCAGAAGAATTTATTATGGAGCCTTCACATTTGTACAGAATATGTATCATTTTGTTTACAGGATCAAAGCTACATGGAGCAAGCTATGAATGAGATCCCACTTAGCTTTGATAGTGCTCTTTTATACCAAACTCTGTCAGACAAACTTTGCGTTTCCTGTTGTGAAAGGACATATTAATTGGGTCTTTAAGCTTAAGATGAATACTGCTTTTTTTGTACCAAGCTCTGTCAAATGAATTTTGGGTTTCCTGTCGAGAAAGGACATATTAAGTGGGTCTTTAAGCTTTAGATGATCAAAAAATATCAAATGTGCACAACTCACTAGACCCCTACATTTGTTTTTAGGTTCAATGGTAAATGGATGGGGTTCTGCGTCTGATGAGGACCGTAACTTTTCTAGTCATAGATCTAGCGTAGGTAGCTCCTCAGATGACTCGATCTTTACCAGCGGCAGTTTTGCACAAGCACTGGTTGCAGCAGCAGATAAAGCTGGTTTTAGGCTGGATGGAACCAGCCTGACAAGAACAGGTTTGTAGACTCAAAGTTGATGCTTTCTGCATGAAGGGTGTCTCTGCCTATTCTTCTCTTCTTTTCAGTGAACTTGCGTCTCACACTTGTCTAACATGCATGGAATAAGGTGGATGGAGATATTTTTATCAGTATATTTTGAATGTAACCTTGCATTATGTTTCATTTTTAGTGATCTGAAGTAGTGAATAGCACAAGCTTTTAATCTGCACCTTCAATCTGCTGCAGTTTCCCTCTGTGCTGACCCTACTAGAGATTTACTGACATAAGCTCCATTTAAAATTTCAATGAAGAGATCACTAATTCTGCCATGCAGTCTTTGATGATTTCATTTTTTTGCAAAATCTCCTCACAATCGTTCGTATTTCCAATGATGAACATCATGTTTAAACTATTATCTCCATCCCTGCTCTTCTGTTGCATCTCTTCTCGCAAAAGTGTATTTTTGTGTGAAGCTTTTCTAAGCATGGGGTGAATCGGTGTGCTTTTATTGTTAACAATACAAACTGTTTAAAAGCCTTAGTAATAGCTGATTTAAAAAATAATTAATTCAATAAGTTAATATATTTTGATAAAATTTAATTTTAATTATGCCAACAGAATATATGAAGTTAAATTTAGCAAAGGTAATGTGACTATTGCTTTTGAAAACAGCCAATCTTCTAAAATTAATTAATGAAAAGTAAACATAATTTAGTTCAGATTTTTAAAACTCCATGTGCTTTATTTCTAGAAAAAAAAAAAAAGACGTGAATTTTTTTTTAAATATTCTAGAAAAAAGAATGTATTTGCATTTGCTTAGTCTTATCAAAATAGCAAAAATAGCTAATTATTTAAATCCACAAATCTAATAGCAAGGTATGAACTTGGGTCATATTTTGTTATGTTTTCTCATCTGATTCCTGCCCACAGGTCCCATAACGTTCCTATCATTTAAACTTTTTTGCTATTAGTCTGGTATGAAGTCTATCCTTCAGTAAAATGTGTGCATTTACGAAAAACGTCTCCACATGTTAGGGCTGAAAACCGCAGGCTTTCTGCGTGCAATGACTTCGTGGCAAACACTGCCTTTTAGGAGCATTAGGAATGAAGAAAAGAATTGATGGCAAAGTCCTATGTTGTCAACGAACTACAGAGTGAACAGATACAGCTGTTCTCAAATCACTGGGATTTTTGCCATTGGCTTTGTTCAGACACAATAACCTTTAAAAGATAGTTATTTCACCGTTAAAGGTAGTTAAAACCCTCACTTGCTTCTTACACTAGTGGAAAATTAGCTGAGTAAATATGTCTCGTCATTTGAAAAAACAAAGCAAAACAAAACAAAAACTGATTTAGACCTTTACTCATCTACAACAGGCACATTTGGCCAAAGTATAATTTAAAATGTTTTGCTTGAAGAGTCTGAATGAAAGGAGCAAATCCTTTTCAAACTTTTTTTTGTGTTGTTCTTGGACTCAGGAAAAGCTAATGCAAAAATTCACCCAAAGTTAATATTGCTTGTATCAGGCCATTGAGAAGTACAGCTTCCACTGCAAATGCACACATAACAAAAGTAAATGGACACATAAACACATGGACACTTTTAAATAAACATAGTTTCTTATGGTAGCTGTGTAAATGGAAAGTACAGGGAAAGGATGAGAGCTCTCTTGTCAGTTATATTTTCCTAGCTTAATTAGGTCACAAATGCACTTAAACTGAGTACTTGCATGTAATTCCTCGGCCAGACTGTTAGAGTTTAGAGAACAACAAAGTATCCAGTGATTCTGGTAGAGACTTCATGATTATTACCTTCTTACTGTCTTAATGACCCAGAAGGCAAAATGGGAACAAAATAAAACCCACATGTAAACAAACAGCCCTCCCCTCTTTTCCTCACAAAAACCTCAGCAAACGGAAATAACTCCCCAATGCTTACTGCAGTTTCATTGCGATATGATACTTCCCAAGGCAGCATGTATCAATCAGACATGCCTAATAAGGACCTGCTGTACCACAGCAAACCTCCCACTGTGCAAAATGGCATCTTGTAGTGGAGAAGCAGCAGTATTATTTCTATTCATGGCTCTGGAGGGAGTCTGAAGGTCCACAATCTTCACTCCTTTGCAGTCTGGACAGTTATTTTCAGCCCATCAGAACAACTGTGAAATGTTCTCACTGATATGAAAGGACAAGTCCAACTTGATAGCCTCACTTGGGTGTGTTTGATTGCCAAGCGTAAGGGGCACTGGTAAATCTAGGCGCAAGGTGCCTCTCCTGACAGACACTTTGATTCCAGTTTCCAGAAGCCATCCTGTGATTTGCCATGAAGTTCAGACAGTTTTCCTTTTTAGCACCCTTGGGAAATTAAATCAAGAATTAGTGGATTCACCCTTGCCTCCACTTACACACATTAAATCTACTACAGAGAGCCTGACACTGCTCAGCAGTTCTTACTGGAAGGGCTGCACACAAATACAAGATGCTGTAATCAGTTATTAGGTGCACTGAAAAATGTGTTTTGGGAGCCTACGCATCATTTGTGTTTGCCCCATGTCTGATTTAGGTCAGTGCTATTTATTTTCCCTCATTTTCATGGAGGGATAAAAGAGAGAATGTTTGGTGTCTATTTCTTTTTCAAACCAACATTCTGAATGAATAATCACATTTCTTTATTCAAGAGAATAAGTGTGAAGAATCTTCGTCCTGCACTCACTAGATGCACTTGCATGTTGCAAGTTTATTTTTGCAAAACATCTGTGCAATGTGCTGTGAGCTGGGATGGAATTTCAGGCTCATATCTGAATTTCTTTGCATTAGTGGTCTTTTTTTATTTTTAAATGAAATTTTAATATTTTATCTGTGTTCATCTGCTTTTTTATCCTTATCTATGAAACAAGGGCTTGATCACTTCTTTGTCTGGCTGCAGCTGTGCCAGCTATAGAGGTTAATGTTTCCAGCCTTCCTCCAAATGCTTATTACTGCTTTCTCCCAGTTCCAGAATTAGCTGCTTGGTTGGACGTTCTGTAACCCATTTAAGTTAAAATGAGCCAGGTTAGCAAAGGCATACTTTTCATAGTGGTTAAGTTCAGTTGGGCTTATTTTGGTAGAGGAGAGTTAGGGAATGCCCACATGAGGGGTTCAAACGTGGTAATCTCAAATAGCTGGCAGTGACACGCAGCTGGGAGACAAGCCTGCGTAAGAGCAGTGTCCTCCTCAGGGTGCACACCAGTCAGAAGGTAGAAGATCAAGCCTGAGACAGCCAAGAAATCTCTGGTCAAATACTGAGATGTTATTTAACATATATGTGTTAAGGTGAAACACCACGTTAGAGAGATTATGGTTACTTTTTTCACTTTGCCCATTTTGCACTGAGAATATTTCAAAGAGCGTAGCAGGTAGCTTATTACTTCTGATTCGACTTATCTAGATGAGGTCATATGTGACAGCATGTTGGAAGTAAGCACATCTGTTGAAAGGTTTTACTAGAAAACATAACTCACAGCAGTGTAGACCCTGGTCTAAGTTAACCAGAAAATAAAAAAGCTCCTTACTAATTTGGGGCCAGTTGGCCAGAAAAATAACAAACAGCCATTTTGCCACTTTCCATCAACTCTTTACACCTTTTGGGCCTACAGTAGCACTTAAACAGCAGAAGTTCTGACTGGCTTATACATTTTCCACTGCAGACAGGATTAAAACAAGAATTTTAAGTACCACTTCTAAATGAATTAAAATGTTAACATCCCCTAGATACCTGGCAAGAATGACATACAGATGAAAAAAAGAAAGTAAAAGATGGTGATCTTTAGTTTTCATCACTTATTATTAAAAAATAGGCCTAGTTAACTGAATAAAAATATCAAAATAAGAGGAAGTGAATGTGGTAAATGAACTGTGCTCCTACGGTTCCTGCTGTGATGCTTTTAATGATCTGCTCTATAGAACAGCATCAAAGATTTTTTTTTTTAAGCAAAATCATGTGGCTTGAATAGTCTATATATATATATGTACTAAAAAATCTGAGGAATAAGTTCAGTCAGAATACATTATTTTTTTTAACATAAAAAATACTGGAAATGAACAGGAAAATTTTGGCATTTAAATATACCCCCATTTTTATTTCTTGAGAGAAGAGAGCCCTTAAGTACACAAACCTACACTGCTACATAGCTTGTAAAATCAGTTATGTTTATCTCACTGGAGTTACTCCAGATATACAGTGCATATGGGAGCCCCTAAAATGAGAATCTGGCTCAGCAAACATGAAGGTGGAAGGCAGGAGGCGATAAATTTGATATGATTGCAGAACTATTTTCCTTCCCTGCTCAAGGGTGAGGAGTTGTTATGACACATCTGTTCAGCACACAGAGCAGGTAGGAGTTACATGACATACAGTAGTTTTATCACAACAGATGGAATGATTTTAATTATAAAAGTTAAAGACAAAAGAATGCCAAGTTTCTCACTTCGCTTGTTGTGGTGTGTCTTAAAGCAGTTGTCATCAGTGGGTATCTCGAGGGGACAATTGCTTGCCTCTGAGAATTAGAGCAGACTTAATGTTTCGGAACAGACATTAATAGAACAGCCTGTTTCAAAGCAATAACATTTTGTCATCTGGTTTCTCTTTTTTTTAGGCAAAGCATACCCTTCCTCTCAGAGACCTCGGCCGAGCAGTCCTTTTTCTACTGACAGCAACACCAGTGCAGCTGTCAATCAGAGTCAGAGGCCGAGGCCCACTAAAAAACACAAGGGAGGACGGTTGGAGCAACCCCCCTTACCTCATCGTAGGGAGGGAATAACAGACGGTAAGTGTTGTGGTGTGAAGTCCCTGATGATAACCTGCAACAAGCAGATGTGCAGCATGGGAGAAAGTAAAGCAATCTTTTAAGGAATATACATTACGGTGAATTATTTTTGTGGAGAAGTGGGGTCCCCAGATTGCCACGTGAGCAATATTGCAGTGCTAGCAGTGCGGAGCTTGATTAAGTGAGTCTTACAGGAGCTTTTCTTTGTTTCAGCTCTGAACATGTTAGCATCTCTTAGGTTTTCTCAGATCTCAGTATAAATCTTACCCCAAAATGGCTGCGTTGCACGTGGGTTGACATTAAAAAAAAAGGCCTGTGGGAAATTTTACATAAAATTAAAGTAGCCACCACCAGCAGTAGCGGTATGCCATGAATTCCTAAGGAGAAGCATAGAGCCAGTCCCACAATGCCCTGTGTGGTTTGTGCTGTTTTTGACAGCCACCCAACAGCTACAGCAATATGTGCCATGCATTTCTCATGATACTTCCTTATGTCTTGTCCCTGCTGTTTCACTCCTGACACCCGCTGACCTCAGTGACTGTTTCCCTCTTTGACATCTCCACTTCTCTCTGACCATCGCTTCCCATCTGGAAATTTCAGACATGTCTGTTCTGGTCTTCTTATGACTAAACTCAGTCTTTCATTATCTTTGTCTACCCCCTCTTGAGTTTGGCAAAAGATGCAGTTGCTGCCTGTTACTCCTTCTCCTTCGTTTCTTCTGATCTCTGGTCTGGCCCCTGTAGGTGCTGAAATTATAAGAGGGGAGAAGCAGGCAAATGGAAAAACAGCATTAAAGGAACGACTAAGAATACCTGTAATGCCATGCAGATGTAGACATGATCGCTTTCATGCTGACCTCTCTTTCAGTGTTCAAAGTGAGGAAACTCTGAGAGCTAGACTGTCCTACCTGCCTCAGTGGCCCTCATAACACTATCTGGACCACAGGAGGGGGTGTGATGCCAGTGAGTCTATCTCCTAATCTTAAGTACATCTTGACAAATCTTCCAGTGTATGGGGAAGGTATAAAAATAAAAAAAAATTACTTTGGATTTTACTAGAAACATCCTCTTTATTCTAGTAAAAATTACTTGAGAATCATAGAATCATAGAATATCTTGAGTTGGAAGGGACTCATTGGCAAGTCCAACTCTCTTCATTATCTTCTTTGGACAGGTAATATAATGAATAGATTTGGTAGAGAGTATATTGAGTTTGGCTTATTTATAATGTGCTATTTATTACTCTAGGTACATGTATAAAATATATTAACAGCTTGCAAGGTGGACTGTGGCCACTAAAACCTCCAGAGCTCTCCTCTCAGTCATGTTACCAGGTGTACAGATACAGTTTTGCAGTATGCCCTGACAGATTCCTTGTTTGTCAGACCACAAAGGTGGAGAACACATTTCTGAAGTGAAAGTCTTTGCCAAAGACTTTCTTCTTCTAGTGCTCTATGGCTCATCCTCACTACCATATTATTTGGGAAAACAGCTTAAAGTAGCTTAGACTCCACTCATATGGATCTGAATTGGTTTCAACATTAATGCCCTCCCCTTCTGGATATATTCCAAAGGCCTCCCTGCTACTCAGATCCATTAAACGAATGTGTCTGTGAGAATATTAACTGGGAATTATGGGTAGTCTTTTTGGGCATACGTCAAGTCAACATTTTTGCGTGGCATATCCTGTCTACCCTGAACTAGGAGCCTTTTGAACCACAGATTCTGTGTACATGTGAGTTTGTACTGGACTCAGTATGGTGGGACTTAATCCTTCTGCTTTTGAGTACTATTGCTATAGAAATGTTTAACAATAATGTAGGCACCAGAAAATTAATGGGAATACAGTTCAGGTCATGAGACAGCTGGAAGCGTGACTCCTCAGGGAGTGACACCATCATAAAATCTGGCATTGTTTTAAATTAGTAAGAGAGATCAGATTTTAAGATTTATTTTTTAAAAAGAGGAATCTTCTATTGTCTTTTATTTATGCTTTATAGAACACTAATCTTATTGGGGTTTCTTTCACTGAGTCAGAATACCAATTATATACTATTTCCTTCAACAATACACTTTTCAGACACAGGCAGTAACTGTAACAGCTTTTGGACACTGTTAGCTTAAAATTAGTCTGTTATAAACCTAGTTAAAGTGCTTACTATATGTTGCAAAAATTTATAATGTCCTGTAGTAATAGAGGATCCTTTCTTATCCTCTCTTACCACAGGAACAAACAAACACAAATTGCACAGCTTTTCCATTTCAACTCTTACTGGATATGAGTCATTAAAGTGTAACGGCAAGTCTGAGTCATAGTTAAATTTGCAAAAGAACATTTGTCAATTAAGGAAGCTAAAGATTGCTTCTGCCACCTGTGTGTATGTAAACAAACTGAATTTAGGAACCTTTGGTATACAGAAATTAAAAATGGTAACTGGATGCTTTGTGTGTAATATTGCAATGAAGTTTTCAAAGCGAGACAATACCACTATGCTTAAGCTACAGTTAGAAAAACCAAGTAGGAGAACCTGGGATAGATCCAGCGATTCTGAGCCCTAATCCAGGCCAGTCTCTTCAGCCCTGGGCTGTCCTGATTTCAGTGGGAAGCATCATTATACATTTTTCTCCTCATTTTGAGATGTCTCCAATCCATTTTCTTACAACTGCTTCTTCTTGGATTTGTCATATGAGAACATAATTGGTTTGTCAGTAGTCTTCAAATTCCCAAACTGTCCTAGCAGCCTGTGTTTAGGTCTCATCACATACTGGATATCTGTTATTTTAAATTTTTTGTTGACCAAGTAAGCTCCAGCCATGTCCTTTCTCTGCCCTTTCCAGTGCACTTCCTGAGCACTTCCCCGTTGTTAACTGTAACCACATGGGATGGTGCAAAAGACCGAAGGGACTGTAATATTTAGCACGTAGCACACTGATCTCTGGCTATGTAAGCATATGAGGGTACAACTTCATGCTTACTTTTGACAGCAATCCACACAAAATCCCCTAAAAGCCTACTTCTTCATTTCCTTCAGTCGCAGGTCAGAATCCTCTAGACACTGACACTAGGTTGAGTCTTCATATTCATCTTCCTGTACAACTTGGTTTTAAACTTCCCCATCCTAAAAGACCATGGAGACAACAGTAAATCCACAGAGGAAGAATACCTTACGAATACCTCAAATGATGAAAAACCTTCATTCTGAGCTCACGGTCCACCATTAAAAACAAACAGGAGTTTTTTAGTTCTAGTGCTCAAGGAATAATTTGTTTTCTTGGAAACAATGTATTAATGAATTGCGAAACAGTGGAATCTGTCATATAGGTAGCAGCATGGTAACTGCATGACTGAAGTTAAAAGCTCTTCCTTAGTTGAGCATGATGTTCAAAAAAACCCAAAGAGGAGGCAGAAGGGAAATATAGTTAGGGGTTAAAAAGGAGAACTGGAACTTAGGATTTCTATTACCTTTGCTACTGACTTGCTATCTGTTTTACAAATCAGTTTTTGCTGAGGTAGATCACTGTAGAGATGCTTACCTTCTGATGCTCGAAAGTGGTTCAGAAGCTTATTAAACGTTGCAGTAATTATCACCCCTAGGAAAACAAATCACTGGCACAGGTAGAAAGGGATGTCCTTATACTTGTTGGTTCTGTAACTTGCTGCTTTTTCCAGTTAATAATGAGAGACTGTGCCAAAGCTTGACTGGTGCCTGAATCATTTGGCCAATGCTCTGCCTTCTAAAGGAGGGCAGGAGTAATCCCAGGCCTAACATCCATCTGCTTCTTCTCAGGCACTCTGATGTCCTACAGCTTCTCAATCACAATCCCTCCATTACTAATCAATAAGACCATCACCCATCACCAATGCACTTATAAATTGCCTTGCAAGTTTGATAATTCTGCTATTAGAGGCTGCAAGTGGTAGTCTGGATGGACATCCCACTGGCCTAGTAAGTTACTAGCTCAATGTGGATGTTTTACCTGGCATCTGGAAGATAAATGTCATTTCGATGGAAGTACAGTGATAATCAGTGATACCACTCTGGGTATCCTCACTGAAAATCCTGCTGAAATCCCTGCATTTCTAAATTCAAAGCTTCTCTGAAGTGATTGACATGATGGAATGAGTTGGCTTGCCTCCATGTGGTAATGTCTGTCTGTTAGGGACTGAGACTACTAACTTGTCTGATGTCTGTTACCCCTTTACTAGCAGCAGAAATGCCAGCCTTTAACCATCATGTATATGCATACTCCCAAGTGTGCATGGAGACACGTGCAGAGTCATGTATGGACATGTTTGCCTGGAAGTGAGAGGAGAGGAGAGGCAGGACTGTTCTCTGTGGCATGGGAGGAGGAAACTCATTACTCCAAATACATGGGGTCTTTATATACGCCCAAGCAAGGTAACAGAGCATATTGAGTAATTCACCTAAGGCAGAAGATTTGTACTACAGGATTTAAGTCTCGGAGCAAATAAAAAGCCATGTTTCCAAGTGAAACTCTATTCCAGCTTCTTTTATTAAAAAGGAAAGTTAGGTGTTACTGTGACAATCAGCCTGAGTAAGAAGGTGAGAAAGCAAACGCTTTAGTCAGGTGATGGTTGGCTAGAATTAGTAACTGTTCTTACAGATCTTCTCAGACATGTCTCACACAGCTCAGCAAGTCTGTACTCAGGCTGGAGCCACCTTGCATTAATTCCGTAGTAGCTGTAATTCTTCTAGAATTGTGTGAACTTTCATCAGAAGCTAAGTTTTATTTTTCATTTCAACTCATCCACAGGTCTAAAACACTCAAAGAACTTTACAAACATGGTTTTTCATTTCACTTCTATGCATCAGGCAATCACTATGCCTGTTTTGAGGGTGGATAAAAGCAAGAATCAGGTTAACAGTACATCAGCAGCATAAGTCTACAGTAATTCCAGGAGCTGCAGCTAGCTCTAGAAAATGCAGTACGGTTTAAGTACAAACCTTCTTTCCTTCTCAGTATCTAATTAATAACAACTATTAGACTCAATTTCTGAAGAAGGGTACTGTATGTTAAGAAGTTTGATACTGCAATAATTTTAACTTTTTTTTTTTTGCTATGATACTACTTAAAAATTTTGTTTATGTTGAATGGTAAATATTTTATCTTGGAAAATTGCAGTCAGATGTCATGTTATGATTGTGTTTATTGGATTCAATGCATCTCCATAAAGTGCTTATAAATCACAACTTCAGTAATCTCTATTTCAGATTGCATAAGCAGATGCCAGTGTTGTGGTTCTGTACATTAACTGGTTATGATTGCAATAAAATCAATTATAAGAAATGTCATTTTGGAAGCCAACACTATAAAGCAATTTTAACATTGGCAAGCTCCCATGCCCTCCCGCTTCCACCTACAGTAACTCAAGTATAGTCATTGTCATGAAAGGTCACATCTATATTCATAACTAAAAATTTCTCAAATAAATTAGTGCTGAACATAAAGCATACACCAAGCTCACTGACAGATTATTATAAGGCTGTTCTAGCCAGAAGATAGATATCTTAATCTGGGGTATAGCAGTTCAGCTGTGAACAAAGGTAGAGGAGCAACATCAGATACAACTTCTTTCTCCTGTAGCCACAAACAACCCACACGTCCTCATTTATCTATCTGCAAGAGACAATGTTGACTGGAATGACATTTCAGCAACTTTGGAAGCATTTCTGCCCTATATATGAGATAAGAGTATCATCTCTAACAGCAAGGACATGAAAAAAAGTCTGTGTAACATTATATAAAACTGGACTACAGCCTGCAAAATACGTTCACTCCAAGGCCTCCTCACCAATTTATAAAATTAATTCAGTTTCACTAGAGTTATAAACATAAGACTTTCTGGCAGGCAAAACAAGGTTTAATTTTCTATGCCTTTTATTGAGCCAAGTTCAATTCCTTGACAAAGCTAGACAACACTGTAAAGTACAAAAGACTAGAAAGCAGGACACAACCATATCTAGTGTAAACTAACATAGGTTTAGTGAAGTTGGTGGGGCTGCACAGATTTGTTTGGGCTATGCATTGCTCAAACCCAGAATTATCAACAAATGTTCTTCGTATAAAACAGGTATCCTATATATGAGAGTTTTCTTTACAATACTAAAGGCACTTCCTTTTTCTGTTTTTTTTTTTAATAAATAATTTGAGGCTTTTCTGGAATATTATAAATCTGTCATATAGTTTACAGGAAATTTTACATTTAGAATTATAATTATCCAGATTCTGTAATTACCTTTGGGTCAAGGACTAATAAACAAAATGTACTTTTGCCTCCACAAATGTGACTAGAAGGTTGATCTTCAATTCTACAAGCATCTTAGTAGTCCAAGTCATAAACCTGAAAAGAATAAGAGTTGTTAGAGACCAGGCAAGAGTCTTTCAGTGTTCAGCTGAAATTGCATTTTGATTGGTTATATTTGCAAGACTGCTAAACTTAAGAGTGGCCATTCTCTTGACTGTGAAGACTCATTCTCTTGACTGTGAAGACTCTAGCTCTTGGCTGAATTTTCAAATAGTGCTTGAATAAAATGCTCACCCATTGTTTGGTGGTTCCATTTAAATGTGCATTTTTCACAGATATGTTGATGCTTTTTCAGTGACAATAGGTTTGGTGCATAATTTTTCCCCCAAATTTTGTGGAATTTTATGCATTTTGGTAAAGTTTTATATTTAGATTTTGAGTTAAGCCTCAAGCTGAAAGTGAAGCCCAAAAATGGGGGTGATGAAGCAAGGCCCAATATGATGGGGGGAAATTACTTTGTCAACTGGCACAGATCAGTTTTTCAATAGCCATTCTTAACTGCTTGCTGATACTGAAAGAGCTGTATGGACTGTACCCCACAGGAAATAAATCCCGTTCTTAGAACTGTAAGTCAGGGCTCAGAGTCTATTGATTTTTATGGAAGTTAGAAAGAGCTAGCAACACAGTAACCTGAGTAAAAACCTAGCGAAAGGCAAAAACATATTTCTGATTAACATGAAATTTCCTCCTTTTAAAATCAGCAAATGAAACGATTCGTGCCATTTGCAAGGGACTTTTCTTTTCAGCATCAAATAGACCTTCTGTTTCAATTAAAATATTAGTTCATCCTAAATCTTATTCACGTTTTTAGATCTTCCACCACCACCTGACCCGCCCCCTGGTCAGGGTTTAAGGCAGCAAATAGTCCCCGGCCAGCGCGGAGGCTCGGCAGAGAGAAAAGGAAGCTCTCTTGAGAGGCAGCATGCACCGCACGTAGATGAGACAAAGAGCTCCCTGGACCGGCAAGCTAGGACGTCACTAGAGTGGCAGCGGCAAACCCAGGAGTGGATAAGCTCTACAGACCGCCAAGAGGATTTCAGGAAAGCCCAACACAAACAAGCCTTCGGATCAGGTGTGTGTGTGCTGCACCAGCGAGGCAATGCAAGATGGCTTCTTGACACTCCTCAGCTGAGGGTTTCTGTACCTGGCAGGAGTATAGGAACACCTCGTGCTCCTCTGTGCCAGCACTGGTGAGGCTCAGGCTGGAAAATAAGAAAAAGCAAGGTGAAATGAGAGCTTGTGATCCAAGTATTTTCCCTCCTGAAACAATGAAATCTCATTAGCACCTAACTTGGTGCATTCTTTACAGTGTTTTGGCGATTAATAATGTTGTCAAGCATAGCAGTGGAAAAAACAGGAAAAGTTTCAGGCAGGCAGGGAAGGAGAAACAGATTTTTAGAGTGTTTTCTGTTAGATGTATTTATTTATACACATAGGGCCATATTTTCTAGTCCTTTCAACCTGCTTCTAAATTGGCAGCAGTTGTTTTTGCATGTCTGCAAGAAGGCTGATCCTTTTGAGCTCCTGACATTCCTTCCAGCTGTATTTAGAACAGTCTTCTTATTCAAGGATACGACAAAGTAACATTCATCTCTTAGGCCCAGCAAGATGACAGCACAGGTTTTCACCTTTGTACAGGACCTGCTCATTGCCGAGCGCTGACTTTATCTCCTAAATGGATTTCAAGTCTGTAACAATGTGTGCAGGAGGCGATGCTGAGCTGGAGTTGTAGTTCTACAATATTTGCAGATTCCTTCTCTCAGCCTGATGTCAAGTAAAAGGTGCTGTGTCAGGTCCCCTGACTAGGGTATTTTCTTTAACCTACTAATCACGTGTTATCGCAGTGCTGATTAGAGTGATACAAGAGGACAATTAAGAAGATTAAAAAAAAAAAATTATACTGTAGGTGGAGCTTTCTGTAGGGCTACACAGTTTCTTCAAGCATGTGTGCAGCTCCCACAGTAACACTAGAGGTAATCATATTATCCATCTTTTCCTTGATTTTATTCTGCTATTAATGCTCCTCGTTAATCTAGCACACTAATATACCAATGACATTCTAAAAAAAAAAGAGTAGTATGCAGGCAAAGCTGTCATGGGGGCAGGATTTACTGAATAAAGTCCTCCCAGGAAATATTGCTACCCCTATTTAAAATGTAGATATTTTAAATGCAATCCATATTTTAAAATATAACAATAATGGTACTGTTAAAATCCCCTAATCTTTCAGCTGCATAAACAAGTGAAGATTGTTCATGCTGTGAAATGATGATGTGAAGTTGTAGTTTAAAAATAGTGTGGTGAAATGGCAATTTTAATTACAAGGTGCAAGATGTACAAACACATAGAAAATAGACTGAATACACTTTATATACCTCATTTATTTGTAAATTATTATTAAGGATGCTTCTCTGACCTGGTTAGCAGGAACTTCCTTTTTTCCTTTGCTTCATAAGTGTACGAATAGAAGTTGTCAGTTATTCTGTGATACAGAGTGTATACAGTAGTAAAATTCCCATCCTGCAGGACTTGCATTTACCTGTCCTTAAATAAAAAGGACTTGATCTTGACACTTCCAGTGCCCTACACGAGCATTGAATTCAGGGCTGGAAGGATGACAGGTATCTTGTTCTTGTCAAATTCAGGATGACCAGAGCAATTGCATATTCTTTGTGCATGACAAAGAATTCCCCTAGGAGATATTATGGTTTTACCTTGGTAAGAGAGGTTCATAAAGTTTGTTCACAAGGTGGGCTAGAGCTTCATATCTGTCCGTCTGTCTTCTCATCCCAGCTTCTTGCACTACAGCTTTTTTGCTCTGTATTCTTTTCTCGGATAGATTTAAAACAGGCTACTTTTGTGTGTGATGCTTGTTTATATTACTAAATTTTGGGGTTTTAATAATGTTAATTGCACTTCTTCCCTTTTTTTCCTTTATTAATGACAAAGATCTGTGGAAATCTATTCTGTCCCAGTTTTCAATATATTTCCAATAGGAGTTATTATTAGCTATCAGCTTCCAGAAAATAGCTATTTTGCTGCTTAGGGGGCTTCATGCAGACGTTACTAGCTGTGACTGAAATTTTGAAAGCAAGACCTTTAGTTTGAAGTTGGATAGAATAAAAACACCTAATTCTGGGAACCGTGTTCCTATTGGTTGCTTTCAGTATAAACAAGATCACTGAGCTCCTGCCAATGGCTTCATTGTGAAACTGCAGTTACAGCACATCAATATGACATTCTCAGCTACCCCTCTAAAGAAAGTAGTGCTAGATCAAGTTACAATAGTTTTGATAATATTAAAATCCTTTTGGTTATCTTATGGGGTATAGAAACATTGTTATACACATCTATCCTGATTTCACAGGGGCTAGAATTATATCTTCAAATTAAAAGTTCAGTATTTCAAAGAAAAAGGCATCAGCAAAACCTCCCCGTATTCTTTGCAGGCCTGGGGCATGGGGCACGGTTTTGAGTGTTTAATAAATGTGAGCCCATGCTAAAGACTTTAGACAACTACCTTTCATGTGCTAGAATGTTGTGAAAAACATAGCCTTTATTTTACATCAAAACTGTTTATTTTATGGATTGCATTTATTTCTGAGGGCACAACAGATAATTTAACACACCATATGCTCTATAATGATAATGCACTTTATATTTATTCATGGTTGTTTTTTCTCAATATTTTACTGAACGTGAAGGAGGCCTTATCCTGAGTCCACAAACTCGAAAAACAAATCAATTGACCATATATGTAATCTTCAAAATCTTTTGCAATGTTAGTGACTTTTCTTTCCATCCTTTAAAAATGTATCCAGCTTTCTGCTGAACTGATTTATGCTGCTTGCTTTATTGCTGCCTTAATGCAAGCTGTTCCATATTTTAGCCAGCCTGTGGAAACCAGGTTTGCATCTGATTCTATTGTTAGGGCTTGATATATAAAGAACAGGTAACATAATTTAGGAGGCTATGGCTGTGAAATGCCATTTTACTATGTCTTTTAAGCGTTTCTTTATATTTCAGCAAGGACAGCACACGGTCATAGCACAAAACACTGATAATGCCCTTCCGTCTTGCAGCACAAATATTCTGGTCCCTTGGGCAGGGCCAGAGGGAGATACTTTGGCAGAGAAAGAAGTCAGCTGCCTGCCCTCTTCTGCAACAAGTTTACCTTACAAATGGGTTCTGTTCAATAGCAGATCACATGGCGAATTCCTAAGTCCTACTTGCTTGTGGCAGTAGGCACAAAGAATGAAATCCTGGGCTTCTTCCACAAATTTGTTCCCGTTTAGCATTTCCCGAAGTTAATTGTGCCTCTGCTGCAGATTTGCAAAGGCTTCAGTGTTCTGAATAAAAGCATTTTTATCTCCTCTTCATTCCCAACCATCCCCACCTACTTCTCCTTCTGTGTTCCTGCCCTCTGTCAGTCTGTTTCTCCTCATCAGATTGTTTAAGAGTGAAGACAATGAGAAAAGCAAGATAAAAAAAAAAAACCTTTCAGCCCAGATTCACTTTAAAAAATGTAAGATTCAAACAGGAGATATCCCACTGATTTCAGAAGGGGCAATTCCTGTGTTTGAGGCTAAGCATTATATACTCATATTCTTTCTTGAATCAAACTATATTTAGCAAGATCTCTTCAGGTTCTGAGACAGCAAAAGTGGATCATACACAGCAAAGAAATAAAATAGTGCTTTTATTTCAGTGTTATATCAGTGCTGCTGTTTTGCTTCTTAGGTTAGCATTATTACAACAATATCTTCTGGAAACTCTAAGCAGATGTGATGTTTTACTTCGTGCTATATGAAGCCATGCAGTCCTATGCTTTACTGGTATTAATTCTGCTCTTGCAAGCAGTTCATTATTACAGGTCTTCACAAAGGAAGAGGCCAAGTGAGCAAAAGTAAGCCTTTTGCTCATAATGGAACATGAAACAAGCTGCAGGAAGAATTACTCACTCCAAATATTACAACTACTAATATTATGTATGATATACTTTCCAATGTAATTCACAACCAGTTAAAAAAATATTCAGTGTACTTTGCATTGTTAGAAATTACTGAGCTGCTGGAAGCTAATTAAATTAGCTGATATTGTAGTTCTTTATCTAAATTGATTGAGGTAATGTTGCCATAATTTAAGCTAAAGAAAAGGAAAAAGCACTTTCATGTAGGCTTGAAGCAAAAATCTAATCATAGCTGCATTGTTTTGGAAATTGTATTTGCATCTGTTTTTATTAAAGTATCTGTGATTCATGATCTATTGCTTCATAATGAATCTAGACTTTTTATAATTAATACAAACTAACGTATGAGTTTACATGAAAGCAAGATTAAATTCATGCTGGTTTCTTTGTCTGTGGGATACAACACTGAGTTGTGTATTTTCTTAGGTGAAATTGCCATGGTATAAAGCAAGACAAAAGATATCTGAGGGCAGGAATGAATATGATGTCCATATAAGAATAACTTGATTATTCCTATTTATAGGAATTTATCTGGTATTTATTTTGTTTTGTTTTGCTTTTATAGAAGAGGCACTCGTACCATATAGTAAACCCAGCTTCCCGTCCCCTGGAGGCCACAGCTCTTCAGGAACAGCTTCTTCTAAAGGATCGACCGGACCTAGAAAAGGTGAAGTCTTGCGAGGAGGTCACCAACGCAATGACAGTGACCTTCTCAATGTAGGCTATGTGGGATCAAACAGTCAAGAACAGTTTACTAGTGAATTATGTAAGTTTATCTCTATCTATAGTTAAAAGTCTCAAATAGACAAAAAGGGAAAAATTATAAATCTGTTGTGAGGAGAGGAAGAAGTTGAGTGTGATAATCAGATTAAATTTTACCTAGATCTTTTTGCCTTCTGAGGTGTTTTGCCTGGGATGACAAACAAATGAAATTCTTCTGTGCTTTGGTTTGGACCAGTTCAGATCTGTCTAAGCCATGCCAATGTTAGCTTCATAGTACATCTTTCAGTGTGTAATGCTAGTGAAACACTGGGAAAATTGAAAAGAAATTCTAGTAATTTAGAATTTTCTTTGCAAAGTGCAGTGTGCTTGTCTTGGAAATGCCATTGGCACTTTTCCTAGGAGGAGTGAATGAAAAGGGTGCTGAATTTGTTGGTCATGGTGGCAAGCTTGTGATGCCTTCTCCTTAACTTTCTGTTGCTTAATGAGCAGTGTCCTGCTCTTTTTGACCTTAGATGGAGGTCCTCTTTTTTCAACTGTGTAGCCCAGTTTTTCAGTTGTGTATCCCAACTCTTTCCTCGACTTCCCAGGTCAGGGGAATTATTTTCCAAACTTTTTTCTATTATCACTCAATATCTGTTAAACCTTGTATAAAACCATGTTAATGCTGTGTACGTGATGGTAGTACTAGATGCCAAAAGGTTTGACTCTGTTGTTTGAAGTAGTACATCAACATCCCGGCTAACTCAGGCATATTGGTATGTTTACTAGTAAAATCAATGTTCCTGTTGGCATGTCTGCCTCCTATCTGCTGCAGTCAGACCCGCAGTACCTCCCGACAGTTACTTCCCAGTAGCTTGTAAGAGAGCTAATGGTGATCCACAAACCCTGAAATGTTCTATCTAAGATATGGTGTTTGTAAGTGCTGAATTTTAGCATCCATTGCTTTTCAACTTAAAAACAATTAACTCTCTTCTCCAAACCAACTGAATATTCATCCTGTGCTGCAGTAACATTGCCATAGGCTTTGTTTTGTGGTTTTTTTTTTTCCTTATTACAACCTCTTTCTCTCTCTTTGTTTCTCTTCATAGAGTAGTTGAGAAGACACATTGCAAGCTGCTCTGATGGACCATCAGGTCTGAACTCATGGAAGTGATGACACTAAACAGTGCAATGAACATTTTCTTTATTTATGTACTATTAAAAGAACTGTAAATGCAATGTAAAGACACACAGCCACACATATCCCACAGATACTTTACTTGTGTTCTTCTCTTTAATACACCATCCACCTTAAACTATTCCTTGTCAGGAGTATATAAAAAAGAAAGAAAAAAAAAGTCACCCTCCAGGATGAGAAGGATTTCCTTCTGTATATAATTTCTTTTGTTGCATTGCTATGCAAGTTCACCTTCTTTTTAGCTATGTTCATATTCATGTCTGGTTTTATTGGTCTGTTGTACTATATGTGAATTAATAGGCTGTGGTGCCATATATTAACTTTTAATTGTGTAACTTTTATGTTTAAAGTTTGCACTGCAATTTTATTTGGTGATAAGCACAAAACTCTACTCCTCATGACGTGAAGAAAAAAAGAGACTGAATGTGTGAAGGTTTACGTACTGTAAGCTACTTTGGATAATGCTGGATGTAAAGGAGTATGTTAGGTGGTTTTCCATTGGGGTGTAGAAATGAGAAACTGACAGGCAAAACTGATGTCAATGAAGACATTAGAGACAGATTTAAATCTTTTAAAAGCAAGCAACAGAGTCGCTCTTCCTATTTAAGAAGGGGTCAGAAGTTGGAAGTGTGAGATTAGAGTGAATATGACAATTCAAGGTAGCATGAGATGGCCTAGACCCTTTCACTAGAATGATGCCCTTGGTAACTGTTTTTAGCCATCCCATGCCACTAAGTAAAGGGGAAGAAAAACAAACCTTGCTATAAACAAAAGAACTTAAGGTGTTTCACTAAAGCTGTTTTTATATTGCAGTTTTAAAAGAATTATTGCCAATAATTTCTCCAACTCAAGATATAAGACAGAGATTTCCCGGGAGAAACAAATAATATAAACTCAAGGAATACCTAGTAAGTAGTTAAGGCTGCAATTTATTATTAAGACATATTCAGGCTGCTTCCAAAAAATTGAAATGTCAGAGTATCGTATTTCATCTTTCCAATACATGTACAGTACAATAGAGGATAGAGCTGCACCACTGAAATTCATGACATTAATTGTTTTGACCTTTGTGTGTTACCTGAAGTCTGTGAGAGCTGAAGCTGGATCCGCTAAATTTGTAGTAAAATGTTTAGGGTTTGGAAGGAAAGCAACGGTCAAATTATTTTCAGCTTGCATTGAGCAAATTTCTGGCAATACAATACATCCAAAAAATTGGATATAAGCAAAGAAAATCTTTGACCTGTGTTTTAGTGAGTGGCTTCAAACCCTACTATGATGAGGAAATAACACATGTTTATACACTTTTTGAATAAACCAAACTCTGTAAGTGGACATTAATGACAGCATCCTGTCTCTTCATAAGTTTTCATGACTTTGTCCAAATCTTCTGTACCTCTGAAATCTCAATGAGTAAATTGTCAAACTTTGATTAGAATATTGTATGTGGCTAGCCCACTCATTTGATGCTTAATTTAAATATTGCATCCTACAGCTTATTTCTGTTAGTTATCCAACCATGAACACACGTTTCCATTTGAATACCCTTTTCATATAACCAGTCTATGTTGTTTTATATATTGCCTTGGAGCTCACCAGTATTAAGAACACTTTTAGTAATGGCAGAATTTTAGAAAAGTAAATTAAAATGCTAAATATGTGTTGCTTTTCATTTCATTATCTTGTTCCATGATAAGATAAAACACTACAGTCATCAACTATAACTCAGCACTATTGAATATTAAAAAAATTCTAGTTAACTTCCTTAAGGTCAAGACAGTTATTTAGCAGGTTACAAACCACAAAAGTTGAGAAAAAAAATGTATGCATTTATTTATATATGTGACCCATGAATATATGTAATTTTCCTGCTCATTATACCATTATAGCTAAAACCGTTACTTAAAAATGTGCAAAAATGTTCAAGCAAGATAAAGAAGGCATCATATTTACATATGTATGGTTTTTATTTTGGTATTATCATATGAAGAGAAGACTATTCAGGGTACAATTCAAATTTAATTTTCTGGAAAATGTTTAACTCAGTCACTAGTAGATTTTTTTTTTCATTTTAATTCAAAAGCTTGTGCTGAGCTTTGGTGGAACACCTTACTCACTATATTCTATTCAAAATTCAGTATCATTAGACATTGATAAAGCCATCTCAATTACTTTCAAATATGTGTTTTATCTCTTCCACTGGAAAGTAAATGTGTGTCAGTATTAAAGCTGTGCAGTACCATGATATTCACTAACTTGTCCATCTGCTTCTGTACATTTTTGTTCATTAATAATTTGCTTACAATATTACATAAGGTGTTGTATATCGCAAAGTGTCTCCATTATCTTACAGGTGATGTCTCTTCTTTTTTTTCTCTCTCTCTTTTCTATACAGTGTACTTCCAATGAACCACAGTACATATTTTTAAAAATGCCATTTAATTTACTATTTTAAAAGAAGTATTCTTCTTTTTTTTAAAAAAAAATTGAAAACATTTATTGTGAATAATGTGTTTAAAGAAAAGGGATGTTGTGGCAGCACTTAGAATTGTTTTTTAATTTGTTTTTTTTAAAAAAAGTGTTTATTGGCTACAGTTTGTTCACGAAAAAGTATGACCTCTTAATGTGTTTCATTGGTATTGTTAGTGCAGCAAAGTTTAATTGGCATAAAAAGTTGGTTAATAGTACTGTTGAAGTGTGTATTGTATATTTACTGGGGAAAAAAATAAAACATATTCACATTTCAAATCTATGTTAAAAGACCTTGAGTAAGGAGTCAATATGTGAAAACCCAAACTGGGAAAATCAGGCAATAATAACATAGACTGAGCTATAATCATCACTGTCCACTTACAGTAACAAGGAACATTTTATACACTGATTTTTGAACTAATTATAAACTAGAACTATTTATAAATAGGCCAGTGGTAAACACTGCCTGTCATAGGGATTTCTGTTTACGGTCCTGTCTGTATTGGGAGTAGTTGTACTGATGTAATTATCCTGATACAGCTATTCTGGTGATACATCCTCCGTTTGTAGACTTAACGATCTCAATGTACAGTAAGGACTGCAAGTGCACATCTTACTTTGCTTAAAGCCCATAAAGTAGTGGACATGTAAAACCTGTGTTTGGTGGGTCTGAACCCTTGGGCTTGGGATTTTGTACTGGTGGAGCTACTGCCAACCCAGTGCAGAACATCCAGAATGTATAGATAGATGCTAGGTCAGTTTTTCTCAATCTTTGCATTGACTATATGATCAATTTTAAATACAGGAGGGTGGAAGGACCAAGTAATAAATTGTTACATGTGCTTCAGTGGTGTATTGCTGTATGGGCAGCCATTTCAGTGATGCAAACATAGAAATTTCTTTTTTTTTATTATTTATTATTTCTCAAGTCCTTATCCAAGTCAGTAAACCCTTTGAATAACTTTTTGTTGTCACCTGAAATACAATAGAAACACCATTCCTTGGGAAAAGTACAAAAGAAAAGGAGAATGAAGTGTTTTAAGTATATTGATTTAACTCTACACCAATGCAAAAGGAAGACATGACTATTTGAAATAATAATATGGTGGCTTATGCTTGCTTCAGCCCATACATTGCCAGCCAGGAGAAAATGTGTGTACTAAGGCTGAGAAAGAGTCCTCACAACTGACAGAGGAAAGATAATCAGGTTGGGGGAGATTCTGGCAGGAACTTTTTCTTTTTTAAAAAAATATAGGCAGCTCCTTTGGCTTTTCTACAATTTATGCAGTTTGGGTTTTTTAATCATTAATGGACTTGTGGAAATTTAGCAGGGGAACTAGAAGGGAAAAAGTTGGCCTTCTTTTATAAAGAGTGGGGGGAACTTGGTTGCTGAGGGGAGAATTTTTTAATTTCATTTTTATTTTTTTAACACGTTTTGTTCCGTCTACTGGGAACACGTTAGCTAAAAATAAATTATATTTGCACACCATGTGGGCAATGGATAATTCATTTAGGAAGTTCATTCAAACAGCAGGAAAGATGGCAAAGAGTAACACCAAAAAAAGGAACACATACCTTGCCTTAGAATCAGCCAAGTCCACTGCAGTTTCACATGTAATTCTGAACTGTTGATAATACGTATAAGCTTCATTGCTTTTGGTTTCCATACCAAAATAAATTATCCAAAGTCCATAGGAAGCCTAGATCCTTGGGACACTAAATCTGGTACTTTAAATGTGTGGTTAATCCAAGCTGGTAGGACTGGAGTATGCTCAGAGTGTACGAGCGCCCAGCCCTGGCTGCTTGCACTGCAGCATTCTCCAGCTGCGAAGCACAAGTGGCTTCAGGCTCAGCAGGTTTCAGTGGATGCCTTCTCTAGGCACCTTATCAGGTGTCACATATGAAGAGGCAGGGTACTTCACCAAGGGTGGAGTTTTTCAAGGCAGGGAGGGTGTCCAATGAGTTAGGCATTGTGGTGGTTCACACTGGGACCACTTAGTCAGGCAAGTCTCATGTTTTAGGACCACCCTCCCCAGTCCTCGTCTCAATGCTGTCCTGCTATGGTATGTGTACTCAGTGCTGCTGCTGTCCCCTGGATCTGGGGTGCCTGGCATGGGGGGTGCAAGAGATGAAGAGGCGTGGTGGTGCTAGGGGTCACGTAATGCTCTGCATGCATTGAGTGGCTGGATATATGCCCTATTATTTAAGAGGGGACTGGGGAACACAGTTGAGCAGTGGTCCCAAACACCAGCTCTGCTGTTTCTGCCTCTTTCCCTGCTTCTGTTTCAGACTGACCTCTTGCCCTGCCAGCTGTTCCTCCACTCAAAATAACAGGTACGACTTAAGAGACATCTCATGGGACCCAGAGGAGATGTAGGTCTGGGCCTATGTGCTGTGAATGTGGACTGGGGATCTGGGGAGAGCTAGCTCTGAGCTCTAGCATTGGTGTGAGGACTAGATTGCTCTCTAGCCTGCATTTATTTAACTGTGTAGCTACATCCAGGAAGACCCCAGCAGAAAACAAGTTCCTAGAGCACACCTCAGCATTGCAGCATCTCTTCTGGCACATGACTCCTCAGGACAGTCTAAGACAGACTGAATGAGTTCAATGCTGTCTTCTCACCACATCCTGAAGACTGAAATGGCTTACGCTGACATTTAGGCAAGTGAGGTTGTTCCTCTCTGTGCGAAGGAATGGAAAAAACCAAACAAAACCAAACCAAAAACCAACACAAACCAATAAAAACAAAAAGCAAAAAACAAACCTGTCACTTAAACACAAACCTTTTAAAACAATTCTCAAAAACCCTAGAAAACAAAGCATTTCAGATGTACATGTTTGGGGATTATTTTTTTTTCTTTCTTTTCTTGGTATTTGTCTTAGCTCCCATAGAAATGATCTATTTATTTTTTTTTCAGAGCTGCTACACTCTCCCTCCACCCCTCCCATTCTCCAGTACTTATCTTCCAGCTGTAAAGAAGTTACAGTAGAGAATAATTACATTTGTGTACTTTCCATGTTATAACTTTCAACAACAAGCTGCACAGTTGCATTCAGTTCAATAGATCAAAGCCAGATGGGGATGACATGTTTGTGTTTTTTTCCTGAGAAGTCCTGCTACTATTTGTGCTGATATTTGTTCCCCGTTTATGCTGATCACTGCATCTTTTGCCTTCAAGGATGCCATTAGAGATTCTCGTTTGTGTTCAAAAGCAGGAATCCATTGTGCAGCACTTGGAGAGCCACTCGGATGCAGGTAAAGAATATAACAGCTCGAGCAAGTGCTAATTAGAACCAATTAAACTTAATTGACCTCCTTTGGCAGTAAAATGCATAATAGAACTTGCTCTGTCCTTGCAAAATGGAGATCTCGCCTCTAAGCATAAGAGTGAAGCATGGTTTCATGTATCAGCCTGTAGTAATTATGTGGGTATAACAACCAGGAAGCGGCTTGCTCCAATTTGTTCTAATAACTGAGCTCTACTGCGTCAGGGCAGTGCAATAAAAGCAATATTTCCAGTTCAGTCTATTTAAAAAACTAATTTTTACAGAGCAAATGAGCATCTCAAGATACCAATACTAATCTCTAGGAATGAGCTGGCAGAAAAATAGTCCCTTTTATAGGTAAGTAATAGAGTGAGCATTAAAAAAGGCAGTTATATGCCTGCAAGTTGGAAACGGCTCTGATGTGCAGACAAAGTGTCTATCCTGAGTAGTAGGTGTAAGCTCTGGTGTGCCTGGATTGGTGCCTTGTCCGGTGAATGATCTGCCTACAGTTTAGCATGGCTCCCTGCTGCACCTTGCCATGAGGTTGCCTTCTGCAGACTTCTGCTCAAAAAGGGGCACTGACATCCATCCACCTGAGGTTTGTGGTGCCAGGGGACTGGGGCACAGAGAGGGTGTATGCACCACTTACCATGGGCACCAATGTGGACATAATCAAAGGTATCCAAATAAAAGTAGAGAGAGAAAGAGTAAGGGAGAGAATGAAAGGTAAGAAATATAAAATTGTATGAATTCAAAAACAGCAGTGGTGAGTGCTAAAGTACACATCCCAGTGAAAAGCTGAAAAGCCATTCTTATTAGTAAAATGGAATTAATCCAGTTTCAATGACCATGCTTTACTGACTTTTTCCTTATCAGGAACTGAATGCGACTGATTTTGCTGCCAACTTGGCCTTACTATTAACAGCAATAAAGGTGTTAGTCAGGTGGGGACTTTGATGTGACCAATAACATCACTCTCCCTTCAGGGAATGTTCATGTGCTGGCTTGTTAATGAATTTCTTTCCTAATGAGTATCATTAAAAAACCCTTTGATTAGCTATTTGTGTGAATGCCCTTCCTTTTTCCTCTAAGATGCTACTTGCACTAGTGGCAGCTGGATTTTGCCCTAGGCAGAATGCATGCAGCTGTATTCCTTACCTCATGAATACAAGTCTGAGGCAAACCGAAATAGGAAAGAGAGGGGAAAAAAAAGAAAAAAAAGACCTCACAGATGAGTTGAAGTTGTTTTCTACACATGTACAACCTGAGCAGGCCACTAGCATTCATATGAGAATGTCATTAGGGGAAATGAAGAGCAATAGGTAGTGATGGTGAAGCATGTAACAATAATTTACATACACCTCGAGTGCCAACAGGCAAAGAAACAAATAAAGCTATAACCTGGAGAAAGGGAATGCCAGAGAATAAATGGACCGCAACAAGCAAACAAAAAATGCCATGTCATAAAATATAGCAAAAAGCCTGGAAAACAAAATTAAAAACAAAACAAGGCATTTCACATCCCGGGCTCCTTAATGAGATATTGATGGCACAGAAATTACCTACTCCTATGCAAGACAAAAGGAAGACTGAGAAACACAAAAAACAATTAGGAAACAGATTTGGCTATCTTTTAATAGAAAGAGACGTGGCATAGCAGAGCACAATTAATCACCAATTGCCTGAAACACTTTCTTCTCCTGAGCTACTGCAGACCTGTCTCCCCCGCTCCCAATCTTAAAATGACAAGCACCCAATCCAGTTTGTATTCAAAATAAATCTATCTCTGCCGTTCCTTCCCCAGTCCCCCAAATCTTCCAGTGAATCGCAGATTCTGATAAACAAACCTTTTGCATTTACACTGGTGTCACAGGCTTCAAACTAGCTTCAGCCTACCCACCCCCTTTCTTCTTCTTTTCTCTTCTTTTTTCCCATCAGGCATAACCTTCATCTACATATTTTCTACCTTGTTGTTAGGCATATAATGAGTCTTTTCTATTTTTGGCCTTCTTTGCCCAGAAAGCCATCTTTAGATAGACATCACACTTAAAGATTTGTACAAGTTCACTTTTATGTTTGATCTATGTGGAATATGAGGTTTAAATTTAAACTAGGTCATTGGGTGCCTTTAGAGCATTTCAAAGTAAGGGAGAGCCCTTAATGAGTCTCGACTTGAGTGTTTCAGCCCTGTACGCAGAGCCTGAGAAACTCAGGGTGGATGATCACAGTTGCAGAAGGATTACGGCCAAGTGTCGCAACCCGTGTCCACTGTGCCATATGTGATTCTCTGCGTCAATGTGCATGTATTAACAGCAGCACAGGAATGTACCTTAAAACATCTGAAATAAATAGTAGCTCTGAATAGTGACAACGTGTGAGTAAATCTTGGGTCTGGTGAAATCTGTGTTAAAATTTTAGCCTTTCTTTAATCAAGATGAAGTATTAGTTTCCAGGGTAATCTCTGTAGTGTAGTAGCAGATTTTTGCCTGTCAGAGGACTGCCTTTCTACTCTGTGTACCTTACAGCCCTGGGATATTCAAACATATTCTGATTTAATATTTGTGTACGTAAAAACTTGTTTCCAAACATAGGGCTTTGAATTCCCTTCTGTCATAGTCCATAAGTGCTTTTGGATCTATTGGGAGCTACCCAAATCCCAAGTGTTTTCACAAGCACTTGTTGCTAACTAAGAATATTCAAAGAACAACCCTTTCCATATTTTCATGTTCTTTACTGTCTCATGCAGGCCTATGAAAAAGAACAGAAACCGATTTCAGCTTTTGGTTGCTGATATGTTACACTTCTGGTTTCATTGAGGGATTTAGGAGGCACGATTGTCATAGAAACTGATGTAAATTAGTTAATCAGAAACTAATGGTAAAAGTACTAGACCTCTGAGATCTGGTAAGTACCCTTGTACTTTAGCTGAGGGTAAAACCTTTCAGTACTTGTGCAGCTACTTTTACCTTAATTAATTAGATCATGGAATTACAGAATTTTGTAGTTTCCCGGTAGAGCTGTCTGGGTGAAGAAACTTCACTTTGAAACTGGGTTGCTTTGATCAGCATATGGACTTTTATGGGACGAGTAAATATTACATGCCTTTCTAACAGTAGCAGCACTGTTACAAAAAAAGAACCAAAACAAACACCTTTAGTGAGTAGTTGAGGTTTCCTCTCCTTTGGTCTCTGACATAAGGCAGGAAATTTTTGGTGCAGGGATGTCTCTGAGCCTGCTGACATCCCTGGCACCTCTTGCCTTACCGGTCACACTCAGAGCTGGAGCAGCCAAGTGAGTGGAGGGCAAGGAGAAGAAAAGGAAAGGTAGCAGAGAATAAGAAGACATACAGTATTTCAACAACAGTTTTCAGGACAAAAAAGAAATCTTCTATTTGTTTCCAGCCAGTTTTGTAGCACATTGTGGATCTGGTACACAGAAATACTCCTTTTTCTCACTGTCCATTTTTTTTTCTTTAGATTTGGGTAAATGTAAATACCTATCTCAGAAAAAAAAATTTCAGGAAAAAATTATCTTAACTGCCAGACAATGTGGGGCTGTCCTCAGTGCAGGCCTCTGGTCATCAATATTAGGAAGTGTCAGTAAATTGATTATAAAATGTGCACTGTTCCTAGTGCTGACAATAATAATGACAGGATGCTCTTAATTGGTCCCAGGGAACAAAAATGAGACCCAAAATTATCCCCTTTTTTTTTTTATGGTGAACAGTTGCTTTTTTTTCTCAAGCACTCAGTATTATCATGGTAATCTTAAGGGTGTTCTGAAGCATCTTATGCGGTTCACTTTCTTAAATCCATTTATTAAATCGAATGTTGTTGAACATGAGGTTGACATTTGGTGATCCTCACGCAGTTTCTAATAGCTGCAGGGTGCTCATTTTTGGAAGCAGTTTTATGATGTTACAAAATGTCTTCTCTGCTTTTGCTGGCACATATCATACCATATAGCTGAAGCAGAGCTGTCAGGACAGTGTGTCTCTATTTAGCAGACCATTGTTTGCCATCGAACTGATATTCTTGGATTTTTTTCAACTATGGCATTGTTGCCAATGGTTAAAATTTCAAGGCTTCATAAATGACTGTGCACAGGAAGATTAATCCAGCTGGCAAACTTTCTGCTTTTAAGATTTTTGTGAAAGTCATCAACAAGGGAGCCAATAATTTTCTCTCTGATGCTTCATTATGGAGCATCTGAAACCTTGTTATAATGTGGATGACTTTGACATTTTATCTGCAGCTATGTACTTGCACTCCTAATAACACTCATACAATGGGAACTGAGCACAACAAGGAGCCTCTGAAAGTAGAATAACTTAATTTTCTTCTGCATTTATACAGTGTACAGGTTTAGTAAGGGTCTCTCGTGTTATTTATAATATCTTTGTTTGTCAGACTCTTCTTGTTTTATTTCCCTGATATATAAAACCTGGTGAATGTCAGCACTTGTAACTATCAGCTTTCAATAAACACAGTCTACAGGGATGTGAGTCATGTAGGACACGAAAAGTGTAGGTCACTCCATAACGAGCAACTACGAAGAGAGGACAAGTTAGCTCAAAACACTTTCTGTGTTTGTCAGAATTAATTTGAGGTTTTGACTGTGCACAGATTCAGAAACACTTGTCACAGGTGGTCAAGGCATGCTAGGAAGAACTACAGTGAATAATAAGTCTATTGTGCTATAATGGTATCATAACACCTGAAGCAGCTATGGTAGCTGTTGTTTCATCATTCTTCAGCATTGATTTTATTATTCTGAAATGGAATTATTACAACTTTGACCTGCTAGTGGATTCTGTGATACTGAGGAAACACTAATAACATATTTTTTTTGTCTCTGTTCCTCTTCTTTTTTTTTGCCTTCTACTCCCCCCTGCAATAGACTCAGGTTCATCTTAGTTGAGGTGTAGCCAATTACCAGCATAACCCTGCTGATAAAGCACTCCTGGATGGCTACACTGGGAAAAAAAAAAGGAACAATCAACAAAAACAATTGGCAAATGCTGCTAAAAGAAGCTATATTTCCTTTTTCTCTTTATAGAACTTCTGCCAGTCTTTACAGCTCTCCAGAAAGAAATGTCTTATTCAGAAAAATAAATTAAGGTTTCCTTCAGAGAAACAGTTTCATAGAGGCATTAATTCACTGCCAAACAGGACCTGATCCTTATCCTTTCATATACATTAAGCACCATCTTACGTACAGCAGTCCCAAAGAAGAAGTGGTGTTACTCAGAGAACAACATCTATCCTATGTTCTTCATACAAGCCACTTGGACCTTCCTTATTCATGTCATTCATTTTTTCACACCACTGCTCTTAAATTTCTTATGTCCTACCCTCTGGACTCTAACATTTGTAATGTATCCTTATTTTAGTACTAGCTTCACTATTCTTAATTTTCTTACCCCCAATTTTCCTTAATTTTTTTTCTTAAAGATATGATTTTTTTCTTTGAGCCCCTTCTACAGATCATACATGACTTCTTTGCTGTTTGGATAAGGGAAATCAGAGCCTAAGTGTTCACCCTGTGTGAGAAGAATCCTTTAGAGGTTGCCACACTTACATGCATGCTAAGATAGCTGTTGCCATTTTTACAGGCGTATCTTGGGTATGTGTTCAGATGTGATGCAGCCTTGAACAATTTCATATTTTCTCTTCCAAAATTTTCCTTCAACTGCAGAAGTTATTGATGCTGATTATACCTGGAAATTCAATGAACAACTTCAGCCTCTCTAAGTGTGCATACACATAGCTAGTGATTTGGAATGGCTTCAGTTCAACACAGCTAGTTAGGGAGAGACAGAACATAGCCGGCACCCTCACTTGGCTATAGTCATAAATCATCATACAACCTGGCACTGACAAATTGGTCTTGGCCTAGAGCATCCAGGAGCTTTGTGAGAAACCTGGCCAGGGTAGGGCTAAAACATTAACAGCAGGCATCCTGGGATATGCTTTCAAACTTCTGGATGGAGGTGGATGTGTAAACAATATGCTTTGTGGGCAGATTTCCAGGAAAATCTATTGAAATTTTAAATTTGTCTTCAATTACTTTTCCTGGAATTTTCTTTCAGTTCAGTTGCTATCTTTGTTGTCCAAATGAGCATGGGCAAGGTGGATCTAGCATGATAATCGAGCTCATCTGTCAGCGGAGATATGAGAAAAATAGCAGGCCAGTTGCAATTTGGTGCACAAAACATTGCTGTTAAAGGGTAACCAGTTCATCAAACTTTGCTGAAAATGCTGAGGCTTTCAGGTGGTAATTCAGACTAGTAGTTGGAAAAGAGTTCTAATCAGACTCCAAGGCTGAGTAGCTGTCACATATGGTAAATCTCCACAGAGACTGAAAATAAGCTGAGAATTAATGAGTTTCTAATTTCAAGACTGATATCTTTTGAATATGTCTCCTTTTTTCTCAGAGATTTTCCCCTTATCCCTCCTCTGCCCCTCCCCAGTCTTATCCTTTCCTTTATACAAATTCCTTATCTCATAAGCAGTCATTGAAGCACTTTTCTGTGCATGTGCCTATGTGTGTATAATAGAGCTTAAACTGAATGGTATAAACAGGCATTTCGGTATCTTAATCTACCAGCAAGTGATTGGCACAACTGGAAGATCGGGGAGACAATGGCCCCAGTAAGTTATTTTGTGAAAAAATGGCATCAACTTTGTAGACAATAACACATTTCTTGTTAATTAGTGTTAATGAAATGCTGCTATCTGAACATTTTAATGTTTCTACTAGCTGTTAATCTTAGTCTTTTCACTTTAGCTTTTCCTCAGATTCTTTACTCCATCTTCCAGTCATTTCTTGTATCGCAGCTTTTCCTTCTTTTTTTAACATATGTCTTTCTGCTTTTCCCATTCTGCTTCCTGTCTAATACCCTTTTTCTCTGCTTTGTCTAGGATTTCCAACTCTCATGCTTACTCTCCAGCACCAGTCTTTCCACTGTCTAATTTTCCAAGATCATTTGTTCCTCCATCTGCATTGCTAATGTGAAATTCACTACTTTAAATATGTCATTCTAATACGTGAATAGCTAAATCTATGAGCATGCACATAGCAAGCTTGATGTCTCCAGAAAAATGAGGAGAATCAAATTCACTTGACTGCTAAAGTAACTGATAGCCCTGTTTTTTCATCTACCTGATCTCCACTTGTTACAAAACATTAAAAGATTTTCTACACCTGTATGTAGGTGTATAACCATCAGAGAGGACTTAACAATTTGCTACAAATATACTAGCTCTTTAAGAAGGTCTTGTAGGAAAACATCAATCCTTTTGAGGGCTGGGGGGGCAGAGGAAGCTAGCAATGCCTATTTCTTTTTTGTAACCTCCATGGTGCTGTTACAGAAAGATTTAGAACTGCTTACAGGCCAATTGGCTGGGTAGTGTAAGATGTGAGTACAGTAAAATATTATTCTTTTTCCTCATTAAAGTATTATGAGTCCACTTTGACATAAAATCCATAAAACTTATGGATTTGGGGAACTCTGAATCATTAATAACACAATGGCTTGTTTATGGAATAAATAAAAGGGAAAGATGAAGTGGAAATTAAATGTAATTGAAAAGAAAGTGAATTTTTGCAAAGATGATATACCTTAGCAGTATAGCTTAGTCTACTGGTTTAACTAAAGGAGAGCAGATTAGTATCATATTTTAATCCAGGTGATTTCAAGTGCAGCTGAAAGTGTTGTTCTCATCTCCTGATATTTTTTTGAGAATCAGCAGGAAAATCATCCTCATTTTGGGGCACAGCTTTTATTTTGTCTGGTGACCACACAACAGTCAGGCCCCTGAGAGTACCATGGTCATGAGCAGGGCCACACAGGGAGCGGAAGTGTTATGGGGACAACCTACAGGGCTTTGGCCATGCCTCTCTTGGGGAGGGGGGAAGCCAGTCTGTGTCCTGTGTGATGCTGCACAGCAAATGCCAGTTTTTGGTTTGGTTTTGTTTTAATCCTACACCCTGGAGAGTTACTGTGGTTTTCATGGAAAGAAGCAGCTTCTGCAGGTCCCGGTCAACTTCTCAGATGTCTTTTGCCTCTGTCTGTAAGGCTGGATATGGTGGAAATACCTCAAAGCATCTTCTCCCTTCCTTCTTGTTGCTTGCAGCCAGGGTAAACCTGTAGAACAAGGAGGGAAAGAAGGTACTGGCTTTTGGGGTGTCTGGGAGACAGTCAGGGGTTTGGAAACAAGGAAACTGTTTGGATCTCCTTCTTTTTGTCCCATGTGCCATATCTTTCTCCCCTCCACCCCGCTTCCCTTCCTGATTCTGTGGTTTTTGTGTTGATTTCTATAAATTCTAGAGATGTTTCATCTCTTCATTTTCATTGGTTGTATGCTGAAAGGTAAGCCTCATTCCTGGTGCAAAGATTAACAAAATAAATCCCGGTACAAAGTTGCCATATTCTCATTTTCCCTTTTCCCACAAGATTCTGGTTCCTGCATGGACTGGAACCACAAAATTGCACTGACAGTCTCTGTACTACTCTGGTACAGCCAGCTAGGAACATAGAGATTTCACAAGGAAATCTCCATTTCCATGAAGTATTTAAATAATCTGCTAAAACTTTTTATATATAGGGATTCTTTTGTGTCTTTTTGTTTTCTAGAGAGCTGCATTAGCTAAAGTTGAAGACTAGATGGATTTGTTGCTGACAGTTATGACAATAATTCTCTCCTTCCAACCCTTCTGAAAAACCCAAACAGCTCTTCATATGTATGTATTGCAAACTACTTGGCAAGTGTTTTCTATTGACACTAAACTAGTTAAATGACAGGTAAATTATTTCATAGTGTGGATTACAGACTGGCAGCCTTGTAGCAAAGTTACAGAAATAGCCAGCTGATATTCACAACATCTCTTACCAATAACAGAACATTAATCATCAAAATGGAGGGATAAGATCTTTTCTGTAAGGTGTAAAATGACATCCAGCATATGCTTAGTTTGGTTTTGAGCACCTCATGACCAACCACAGACAGTTACACCAAATTATAGTGTTTGGTGTTGAGAACAAGGATTACACTGGGTGTCTCAAACTGATTTCAGTCCAGATTATAGCGTGAATTTATACCAAATCGTGACGATAAATGAAGATGTGACACTAATTCACATTACTAAAAAAGCTGTACTACTTTTTTAAAAATATTCATTCTCTCTAATACATATCAAGCTGAATAATACAATGTACGAATACACCAGCATTTTACAAAGATTCACAGGCAGATGGATAAAGTAAGCAATAATCACTGCTCCTCCCAGTTACTGTGTTGTCAAGACTATAACTAACGAAAGCATGTTGAAGAGAGTCCTCACAACCTGAGTAATATTTATATTTTGTCAAAGGAATGCTCATAGAAGCAGGTTTCACAAACCAATAAAGCAATTCCATGGATGTTTGAATTATAGAATTACCTATTAAACAAAAAAATGAATGTCAGAGCTTTGGGGGACATTGTGTTTGGTCTCATTGTCTGATAAATTTGTTTTAAAATGTAAAAGGATTAAAAATGATCATTACTTAGGCTAGGATTAGTAATAAATAAGCAAAAGCTTTTTTGCTAAAGCCCTAGGTGAACAATGGCACTTGAAAATGAAACACTGGCAAAATGCCCATCTCCTCTGGGAAAAGCCCAAAGAGCCAGCAGTTTCTCTTTGTAAGCAAACAGTCTACAGAACGCAAGCGTCTTCCCGGTGCATTAAGAGCCTCTCAACAGGGCACAATTTTTGTGTGTTTTTGTGATTACTTGTTTAATCGTAAGTAATGGTTAAACTCACAGAGGCAAATACAGGGATAGTACGTTTTTTCCGTCTGCTCTTTGAGGGTCGCATGTTTATATCTAAACTCATTTTTCCCTCATCTGTGTGTATGTGGTTTTGGTTTTTTAATTTCCTCTCCAAACGTGTGTCTCAAGAATGAAAAGACCGAGATGTGACCACAGACTTTAAGAACTGATTTTTCTCACATGTGTTTTTAATTTTTTTAAATATATGTCTTACTGGAAGCAGACACATTCCAGCACGCATGCACACACAGCAGAATTTTCCTACTACAGTAGTTCTGGCACGAGATGCTTGCACAGCTCCTCATAATGATCCACCTGTATGAATGGGGTAGGGAGGGTTCACACATCAAAATACATACAATGCCAAATTCAGCATTTCACGTATGAAATGGGAAGAAGTTGACCATCCCACATTGGCAAAACATAACTTGGATTGTGACTTGCAGCCATATTTTCAGGTTAGCTTTTTTGTTCAGAGGTGAGTTTTATGAAATTATGTATTTACTTCTTTATGAAAATGGCTAAAAGGCCATTTTGTCCCCCTTTTTTAAAGATCAGTGCCATCATAGCATGTACAAACATGGCAACAAGTTTCTAGAGCGCTCCCGTATGGCAGTACAAACAGCATGATTTCATCAGTATATGTCACTGGCATTTAAAAAATGTAATTGAAGGCATAGATTGCACCCATCCTCTGTTATTTATACCTAATACTGTTTTAAAAAAAATCACATATTCGAGAGTTTAAAGACCAGTTCCAGGGAGCTGAAGACCAGAGGAAGAAGCCACCTTACCCTGTAGCTCCCATTGCCCACCCCACGCCGCAGGCCCCCAAGGGTCCAGGGTTGCCGATTGCACACACTTTTGGCAGCCACGGGTGGCATGCCACGCTAGAACATTGGGCCAGACCAAACTGGAAGCAGCAGCAGTAGGAGCATGCTTCACCAACTCTGAGAGCTGTAAGGCAGGAGAAGCCAGCTTAGCATTGCACGGCTAAGCCACCATCCTGGGGCAAGAACCGCTGCGTCACTGTGCTCAGGCCAGGAGCAAGTCAGCGAGGGGAAGGACCCCCATGACCATGGCAGCATGTGGCAGGGCTGCCACCCAGGGTGCATTGATAGAAACCTGTGGTTCTTCTCAGAGCAGGTGCTGGGATGTAGAGGTGAGCTGTCTGGTTTCTTATGTGGAAATGTGAGCCAGAGTTTTCAAACTTGTTTGGCTTTTCCGAAAAAAAGTGGTTTTGTTTCCAGCTCCTGCAGGACGCTGAGCACCTGCCAGTGCTGAAGGATCACCTATGAGAGTAACCAAAGAGGTCTTGCTTTAATGGTTAGGATCTGGTTTGGGGAAAGGCTACATTTATTTCAGAAAAAAAAAGGGCTCTTGGGAGGCATATGCTTGTGATTTGCATACAAAAGAGAGGATATACTACCTCGGTGTACAAAGTGTGCCAGAGTCTTATACTAGACATCTGGATTGGTCACGTCAACACTGGTAACGGCATCCAGGATCATTGATTCCCTGTCCTCGGGGTCAAGTGTCAAGCCTTCTGCAGAGCCTGCTGACCGCTCCACTTGGCTTTCCATGGCATCCCCTCAGTGCTGAAACCTAATTGTTTTCTGCAGGTTTCTTCTTGAATTTAAAATGTCTGAAATAAGGTGAGAACCATGCTGTACCATGAATGTCTTTATAGCATGAAACTGAGGTACATCATGGGAGCCGTGGGATGTATGAGGGAGCAGAAGCACTTGGGACATTGATGAGGACATGTGTTTGTTTCAGAGAGAATTTTGGTTGTATTGCTTAACCTTGAAATGGAACACAGTAACAACATCTTTAGATTATCCCTGAAGCAAAAATAACAACTTAAAACCTCCCTGAAGTCAAAATATGTCTTTTTCTAAACTTGTGTTGGCAGACGGGACGCTGCGTTAACCTTCTGCCTGTGAGCAGGGCCTCAAAGGGGTGTCCAGCAGCTCTGCATTAATAGTCTGCATGCAACAGTGCTTCGGTTGCAGTTGCTCCCGCTTCCTGAAATTGCTCCTATTTTAAGCCGTCAATTTACAGGCTTAAAACATGCTGACTTTGTAGTAGATACAGATACTCTCCAAACAGATAATATTTTCAGATAGAAGATCTCGTCAGGTTTCTGGGCCCTATACAGCTGGGTAACTTTGACAGGCCAACACACAATGACAGATTTTGGATTAGCTCTAAATCTGGGTTTTACCCAGGAATAGCTTCTTTCTAACTGAGTGCTTAAGCTACCCCAAACCAAGGAACAAGCACAATTCTTTTTGCATTCCAGGAAAATGGGTGGATGTCTTTCTTTTGTGGCACATTTGTAGTTTCTAAGGAACAACTCCATGGGATGCTGCCATTATGCTCAAGGAAATGAATTTAGATTTCCCACATGCCTCTGGTCCTACGGATTAAGAGAAGATTTTAACATATTGCTTATTGTTTCTGTTCAATTCAAACAGTTGTTTTTTGGTGTTTTTTTTTTTTTTTTAATGGAACAGGGTAATTTCCATGTTTATGTTCTATATTTTATATCTAATGCTTTTGGTGCTAAGTATGCATTCTGTGTGTGTTTTACAATGCCTGCCCCCAACACACACTCCACATATGTTTCGTCTCCTGATTTGAATAGAAATCTAACACCGCAAGTGAAGAATGCTGAACTACTGTTTCACAAGCTGTCATTTAAGTGATAGATAGTAAATTGGAATTTTGCCATGCAAATTAGTTAATGCTCAGGTGAAGACAGTGTTTAACTATTCAAATAATTCTTGATCAGCTTTTTCGGCTTATATCTCCAGTGAAGCAGACAACTAGCTTTCAGCTGGAGCAGACAACTAGAACTCCACAAAACCATCAACTGTGTTCACTTAGTACCATCTCAGTAGATCAAATGATGTTTAAACAGCACTGATCTGTAGCTATCAGCTGGAAACAGCCATGGATGCTGATCCTTCAGGCAAAAAAATTGTGATAGTTTGTATTATTTTGAAAGAAGAATTTACATCTCTGGAATCCACTACCTCCAGAAATGTAAAAATCCAACAGATTCAGAGTGTGACCTTATTTTAACAAAAACATATGTGAAATTCACACACAAAGAACAGTATATTTAGAATCTTAGTGGGAGCCAGGAGTGACTCCTATAGCAAAGCTCTGTAATCTTACATCTTAAATGTGTATAAAATTTCTTTAAGCAGCTTGCTACTGCTTTTGTTCACAGGAGACCTTTTAAATCTGGAAGGAAGAAAGCCCCTTGGCTATACAAAATGCCCTGTCTCTACCTGATAAAGCTCTATGCCATTATACATTTATAGCACTTTAACTTATTTTGCTTAGATTCCTTAGGGAAATTTCGGCAACCTGTCAAATAACTGAGAAGGAGCCATCTACAGAGCTCGTCCTGCTCCCTCACCAGGAGACCTGCAGTAGCCTTGCTTACCCCTGGGAGGTACCAAAGTCACCATAGGGGCAGTGGAGAAGGAGACCATCTTTCCCACTGCAGAGCTTCCCCACAGCCCTTTGCCAAAGTCTTCTCGAAAGAAGTGCCACAGTCTTTCGGAGGTAAGGAATAACTACAGCTGAGTTTAACTGCATCTGGATCTTCACAGTTACTCTCAGCAGCTCATGTATGTCTTTCTTATGGGCCAGAGCAACAGCTGCTTTGCCAGCTGAGGCACTTGATCCTGTACAGGTGATAGTAATATGTGCTATGAATTCATAGTACAATGCAAGTGATGATGGATGATGGGCACTACAGTAAAATTGTTATGCTATTTCAAGAAAAGAGGGCACAGAAAAAGAGGTTGCTCTCGACAACAAAAAATGAAATCTAGCCACCTATGCCTTCAACAGTGTGAGTTTCCTCATCCGTTTGGTAGTGAGGGTGACATTTTGTCATCAATGCTTCTTTTTTCAGTCTGCTCAAAAAACATCCAAATCTTCTCTTGAGAGGTTTGTCTGCATATGTCTTCTAAAAAGTTTGAAAATGCTGTCCACAGTAGACACACCTGATCTTCTCTTAGGTTCCTTCAAGAGAACGTCGTAAAGGCTTTACGTAGTTAGATGCTACCTGCCACAGTGGCTGGCAGGTGCAGAAGGACCAGCCTCACCCCCTTGGTCTTCTTTGGATGATGGGGTGTGCTGGCTGCCCCAGTTACTGACAGGTTGGACAAACTAAACAAGTTTCTGAAGAAGTACAGAGGGGAATCAGAAAGGAACTTGGGGCTGAGATATCTATGAGTTTGCAGAGAGGTGGGAGGAGGAAGGCAGAGAGTGGGGCAAGCACCAGAAGAAAGGACTTACAGAAACTGTGGTTAGGTAATGAATGCTGGAATCAGCTCCAGGTTTTGGAAGCCACCAAGGAGAAGGGGGAGAGAAATCAGATGATGCACTAGAGATGTTTGGAAGGGGATGCTGAACTCAATTTAAAGAGGAGGGCTGTCAGTTTAGTGATACAGTTAGCAATCCTAGTAATGTCTTTTGAACAATCCTTTTTATGTAGTTTTATGTGTATATGTATGGAATGGGCCATTTTCCTTTTCACTAATGTGTATTCTAATCATGTTCCACTCTTTATATGCATCTTAGCAGCATCTACACTGTTAAGACATCTGCTGGAAGTGATGTAGGTAACCAAATCAGTTTGGGCTAGCCTGGCATTTCTCCCAGTGTTCTGACTCAAAGCTGAAATGTGTTGCTATCTTTTCCAAGATGTTGACAAAGCAACTCTTTATAAAAGGAGACTGTGCAGTGTGCCACCATTTGAAATCTCTTTGCAGTGTTTTTCCATTAAAACAACAAACCTTGGCAGCTACAGTCTACTGTTTTCTGATTTGCAGACAGCCAATTATTTCACTTAGAATGCACTTGATTTAGCAAGGACGCAAGTTCAAGGCACTGTTGTCTGCCTTTGTGTAGTTCTAATCGTGCCTTAGGAGACATTTACTTTTGTCTTCCCTGCTGTATGTTTATCATCTCCTTCACTGTTTTTTTTTACTCTCTGCTACATGCAGTAGTTCCCTTGCAAACATTGTTTTAGCAGTGATCTCACAGCGTTCTGAGTGCCTTCTAAAATGTCAGATATGAAAAAAACCCCAGTTGCCTCAATCTTTTAGTGTGACCTTCAGTCATAAGAATAGATCTGATGGTTTCAGTGGGAAGATCTGCAAGAGTGAAAATTGCTCCAGTGCATCAGGGCTTGGAAAACCAGATTCTATTTTTGTGGCTTACCAGATGGAAGAGTTACTGTAAGGTCTGTAATCAGAAGGGCAGGCATGCTAGCTATAATGGAGATGAAAACAATAGGTTGGCCTTCAGCATGGGCTAAGCATCCAAGCATGACCAAATGACCCTGCTGAATGTTTACAATGCATGCTGAAGCCCATAGTAGCAGCCTGGCTCCTTTTGCTCCAACAGCATGATCGCCCTATCTGGTGTGGTATGTCACCCTGTATAGCAATGCATACACCATGGCTCAGTAAAGAGGAGGCTCACCATGATTTGGATGTCCTCGCCCCCCAACATAGACAGAAACACACACAACATACATACCACACACACACAGAGACACAAAGAGTGGTCCATGGTTGCCACTATTGCATGTCATGAACTATCTCAAAATCATAATGTATTAGAAATTATGCCTGACATAGTTAGTCATAATGTTTATGAAAATTAGGCTTTAGTTCAAAATTGTGATACAAACTTCAGAGTTCTGGAGCAGCTCTAGATGAAAGGCTTTCCCATTATAATGTTTTCTCTCCTGGTGAAATCATAATAATGATAAATTTCTTATGTCACAGGCATTTTTATACTTAACAGAGTGAGTGCCACAAAACACAAGATTGGAACTTTATTTTCCTGTAATCTCAGTAAAAGAGAGATTACGTATTGTGAAGAACAAATCACATATATATGTAGTGAATGTAAACAAAATTCAGGAAAACACTGAAAGAGTTTCAATTTATATATATGATTTACTGAATCAAGGGGTCTAAGATTCTGTGTTGAGAGTCCTACAGATAAAGCAAATCATTACAGGTCTTCAGGTTTGCTCTTTATGTAAACTGTTTCATGAAAAGACTTTTCTTTTCACAAAATAATTTTACATGTGTGTTTTCCTGCTCTGCTGTCTTATGGTGTGACATTCATGTCACATGAGGAGATTTCCATTTTTGCAGTGGGAGCTCTCTGTTTTTAACTTTGCTTGAGCATGTGCAAGACTTTCTGGTTTAAACGTAATTCTCCTGCCTCTAAATAAGATTTAGGTATTAAAAATTCTTAATCAAAACTGTATTTTCAACAGAAGGTCCCTGGCCAACTTTTCCTTTATGTCTATTCAGATTACAGCACAGTGGCCCCAGGCCTTGAGGGGTGACTGCCATAAGAAAATATGATAACAATAATAAATGTCAGTTATGTATTTAATTCCCAGTAAAACCTTTCTTTAGTCTCTGTCCCTGCTGTGCTGCAATGGGAATGTAAGAGCTAGAGCTGCTAGGAGGAGTAGAAACTTTGCAATAGCCGGAGAAGTGCAGAAACATGGTGGGCCATAGCTGGCGTGAGGGTTACAGGTGGCTGGCAGTGGTGCTGCCTTAGTGAGGTTAGGTTGCTACTGAGATGTAGTTTCCAGTTACTCCTAACTGGAGACGTATTTCTGACACGCTGTCTGACTCACATGTTTTTGTTTTCTTTCCCCCCTGCCCTGCAACACTAAGTACAATATTCACTGATTTTCACAAAAAGGCCAGGGTGGGATTTAGCTATAGCTGAGAGGGTTTTTAAGTATCTCTGCCCACCCTCTTGTCTGCCTACTTTTGTATCCTATCCTATCCTATCCTATCCTATCCTATCCTATCCTATCCTATCCTATCCTATCTTTAAAGTGATGTAAACATTAAATAATGTTATCCATATGTGATGCAGGTTAAATGACATGGACTTGAAATGTGGACCTGGACAATATGTGTATGTTCACTGCATGGGCACTTAACCCATTCCCATGATCAAAGCTATTCCTGCCTGGTTTTGTGCTTTGACATGCTGCCAGTACAGTGCGGTCAGATGCCAGCTGATCCAGCCACAAGTGACCTCACTCCACAAAGGAGAAAGTAGTCTTGTTTGGTGTCAAACAGGCATTATGTCTCTACTATTTTTTCTTCAGCAGTAGGAATTAGTGGAACCCCAAAGCAGTTCAGTTCTGCTTCCTTTTGTGCTTCTCATCCTCCTCAGTTGCAGCACTTCAGGAAAGAGCAGTGTGAGTCTGAAAATCTTATTTAAAAGAACGAAATTAGCAACACTATTAAAGACACCATAGAGCTTTCAGATGAGAAGTATATGCCACATGAAAAATATATGCAGAAAATAATTCAGCTGCTGATTCCTTTCTTTATTCATGACACCTTTCTTTTGTCTTCAGCAATGAGAACACAGTGAAGTTTTTCTTTTGTTTGTGGCTGCCTTCCACACAATTTTTCTTTCATGTTGTCATATCCAAGCAGAACAAATCTGTTTGCAAGCAAAGGAGGGTAATAAACAGCATGTTTTGGTTTTTAAGCTAAATGTTTTCAGAGGTCTCAAGTATCATTAACAATCTAATTTTAGGATCAAATCTGACTTGAGTTTATCCCGTTAAAAGGCTCAATCAATTTATTTAGGATATCTTCTGCTATACTTGCTTTCAGAGGTATTTTCTCTACTAATGGACTTGGCATTCTTTTCTATTTTATTTAGTGTTTCTCATGAAGACTGTAGTAGTGTGATCAATTGTCACTAGAAATAACTTTGAATTTTCTCATTACTGAAAGACATTAAGTTGCTAGTGTATGATTTACTTTAGTAAGTGGCTTTTATGTCATCTGTATTTCAGAAATTCTGTGACTTCTTTATATTTCCATTTCCTTGGCAATGTCTCTGTGTGTATAGTGAAACAAAGAAAGAATTTACTAACACACTGAAAGCATTAGGCATTTGAAGCTGTCCTGTTAGACAAATACAACAGCAGCATGCTGCACCACATGAAACCAAAGCAACCACCTGGAAGAGAAGGAGAGAATAGCTTAGGCTATTAGCACAGACTTTGAAACCATTTTGTCAAGAAAATATTCTTCTTTAGTTTGACTGCAGAGATAAGGAATGACATGAAAGTGAAAAAATCAGAACCTGCAACTATCCTAAAAGTCTGCACATAGTCGATGTATTTCTTATGGTCTTTTGCATCTGATCTAACTTCTCCTGACTTAATGGCAACAGGAATTTCCCCTTATGCAGCTTGATTAATATAAGTGCCATGAATGGCTCACCCATGGTTAAGCATATACTACACTTTGTAGTGGCTGCACTGTAGAGTCCTTGTGCGGCTATCTGCTGGAGGAGAGCACTGGAATATGAAACTGGTGGCAACTGGTGTGCCTACACATCAGGTACATGATATTTAACTGAGTTCACACAAGGGCAAAACATAGTGTCAACAAATGACTCTGAGAAAACAAAAGTTTGAGTGAATTGTTTCTTGTATTAAACTCAGACCTGCATATTTGCTGAAAGGATATTCCCCTTGCAAAACCTACAGCTGATTGTCAAACCAAGTACACTGTTGCTAGACAGTCAGGTACATTTCCTTGGGCATCTTGAGCGTCACAGCAATGAAGTAGGCTCTCTGGGCTCTCTGGGGGAAGCATCCCTCCAAGCTGGGCACATGTGAAGCACTGCTCTGCAAGTGGCAGTGCTTACTGTCCCTTCTGGAAAGGGGACATGGTGATTTCCATCACTGGGTGAGAGAAAGGCTGCTGCAGAAGTAGCTCAAGAGAGCGGTGTCCTTCCTGGGACCCAAAGGTATTTTCACAGGGGGTTCATATTTAAGAAATAAGCAGGGACTGCCTAGTGGCAGCTGGACACAACGTCCATAGAATGCCTCACGTCTACGAGGGCATGAACCCCTGCTCGCCTGCAGAAAGGTCCTGGCCAAGAGCACATCAGAGAGATGGGCAGAACCAGCCCTTCTGCTGGTGCAGGGTCGGAAGTGGCGCCTGTCTGAAACATTCAAAAGTGGAATGAAAGACTTTCTGTTCAGAGACACTTTCAGAAAGAGGTGCTCAAATGCTGCCTGGTTTCTGTGACTAATTAGCAATTAACTCGGTAATGAATTTTCCTATCTACCTCTACAATAGTTGCATATCTTCTTTATTCTACCAGCGAAAGAGTTTAAGTCCAAAACCAAAGGCAGCATCCTTTACCACCTGAGCAAGGCACAATTTAAAAACACTTCCTTTGTGAGTATTTTAAAAAGAGTTCTATAGTGTCTAGGTTTAATAGGCAAGCAAACTTTGTCACCAACATACAGAGCAATTGTAATACCGCAGAAACCCCCTGGAACATTTTCTCAGCAACTTATTTCCAGTGTACACTTAACTGGGTTTCAGGTATACCTCAAAGGCTAATGGCCTGCTTTGGTTGCTACTTGCATAGCAACAGTTTCCCCTGTATCTGCAGAAGAACATGGCTTTCTGTCACTAGTCTCCATTTTGGTGAGACTGTATGGCTACTTGTGCAAATAGACATATAAAGCTAGATGAAATTAGTAACTGAATGATGAAAGAATACTCAGTGGTGCTGTATGTCCAGAAGAAAGAGCAAGTATGATCTGTGCCTTTATCCTGGCGCTCTGATAAATGGGCAATGTCAGCTATTGGAACAAACAAATGTTTCTTTCTGAAACAAATGTGGACATGAAGGGGGCAGCTGCACTTTCAGGTTTCCTTCTGACATGCAACCAGGCCATCAGATCCTCATCCAGGAATGAGGACTGCAGGTTCACCATGGAGCAACATGTACTGCACAGTTGGTCAGTTGGCAGCAGCGGCGGCAGCGGCGGCAGCAGCGACAGCGACTGAGGTGAGTGCGGGCGAGGGTGAGATCGGGCTGTACCGGGCGGGTTCCGTACTCAGGGCCCCCCAAGCAGCAGCCTCGAGTCCCGTCCAGACCCGGAAGTTCCCAGCAGCGAATCAGGCGAGGAGGGGACGGAGCTGGAGGCACCGCGGGGGATTTAAACGCGGTGAAACCCTAACACACAGTCAGTTGGCGGCAGCAGCGGCAGCAGTGGCAACAGCAGCGGCGGCGGCAGCAGCAGCGGCAGCAGCAGCAGTGACAGCGACAGCAACTGAGGGGAGTGCGGGCGAGAGTGAGATCGGGCTGTACCGGGCGGGTTCTGTACTCTGGGCCCCCCCGAGCAGCAGCCCCGACCCCCGGCTGGACCCGGAAGCTCCCGGCAACGAATCAGGTGAGGAGGGGGTGGAGCCGGAGGCACCGCAGGGGATTTGAAGGGCCCCTGGGGAGCGTGAGCGGCCCAGAGCGCTGCAGTGTGCGCGGCAGTTTGCGCGGGCAGGGCGAGCAGGGTAGGTGGGCAGGAAGGTATGGTTTCCACTCGGCGGGGCCCTAAGTTCTCTGCGGATGCCAGAAAGGACATGGCAACCCAAACGGAGCTGCTGCGGAAGCATGCGGAGGCGCAGGCGTCAGCTGCAGGGAGTGCCAGAGCCTGGCCCTGGCACTCGAGGGTAACGGAGACCTCACCTGTGTGAGGTGTGAACAGGTCAATGACCTGATCTCCTTAGTGGCCCAACTCAAGGAGGAGGTGCAAAGGTTAAGGAGCACAAGAGCATCCCAGGAAGAGGTTGACAGGCAGTGCTGTTCCCTGCCTGTCCTGGGGAAAACGGATGGGTCTAATGCTCCCCGGGTAGTGGAGGATCCTCTTCCTCCTCCACAAGGAGCAGGAGGAGACCTAGGGGATGGGGGGGAATGGAGGCAGGTCCCTGCTCGGGGTGGGAGACGAATCCCATCCCGACCTTCCTCCCCTCCCAGCGTCCCCCTGAAGAATAGGTATGAGGTGCTGGAGCCTGAGCGTCTTCCTGAGTGTCAGGAAGACACGAATCTAAGTGAAAGACCTTCTACGGGGCTATGTAAACAGAAGCAACCAAGTAGAGGGTTGCAACCAGCTCCAAAAAGGAGAAAAGAAAAGTAATTGTTATAGGCGACTCCCTGCTAAGGGGAACGGAGGGCCCCATATGCAGGCCAGACCCGACTCACAGGGAAGTCTGCTGCCTCCCTGGGGCTCAGGTAAGGGATGTTGCCAGGAGGATTCCTCAACTGGTGAGGCCCTCTGACTACTACCCACTATTAGTATTCCAGGTGGGTAGGGATGAGATTGAAGAGAGAAGTGCCAGGGCTATCAAAAGGGACTTCAGAGCCCTGGGGCGTTTGGTGAAGGGGGTAGGTGCGCAGGTGATATTCTCTTCAATTCCTTCAGCGTTTGGTGAAAATAGGGAAAAGACTATGAAAGTACAACAGATTAATATGTGGCTAAGAGACTGGTGCCGTAGGTGGGATTTTGGGTTCGTTGACCATGGGGCGGCTTTCATGGCACCGGGCATGCTTATGCCGGATGGGGAACAGCTGAATCAAAAGGGGAAAAGGGTTATGGCCCAGAAGTTGGCAGGGCTGGTTAAGAGGTCTTTAAACTAGGTTCGATGGGGGAGGGGGATAAGACCAGGGCAACCACAAATAAACCTAGGGGCGACAGGCCTGCGTCGGGGGCAAGGCTGCTAGCCCAGCTGAAGTGCATTTACACCAATGCACACAGTATGGGCAACAAACAGGAAGAGTTAGAAGCCACTGTACAGCAGGAAGGTTATGATGTGGTTGTCATCACAGAAATGTGGTGGGATAACTGTCGTGACTGGAGTGCAGCTATGGATGGCTATAAGCTCTTTAAGAGGGACAGGCGAAGCAGGAGAGGTGGTGGGGTAGCGCTATATGTTAGGGAGTGCTTGGACTGTGTTGAAATTGAGGAAGATGGTGAGGATGACAAGGTTGAATGTTTATGGGTGAAGATCAGGGGGAAGGTCGGCAGGGCGGACATTACGGTGGGAGTCTGTTATAGACCACCCAACCAGGATGAGCAGGCAGATGAGGCGTTTTACAAGCGGCTGTCAGAAGCCGCCCGGTCGCCGGCCCTTGTACTCGTGGGCAACTTCAACTTGCCGGATGTCTGCTGGAAATACAACATGGCAGAGAGGAAGCAATCTAGGAGGTTCCTCGAATGTGTGGAGGACAACTTCCTCATGCAAGTGGTAAATGAGCCCACTAGAGGAGGGGCCCTGCTTGACCTGTTGTTTGTGAACAGAGAAGGACTAGTGGGAGATGTGAGGGTCGGTGGCCGTCTTGGGAATAGCGACCATGAAATGTTAGAGTTTTCGATAGTGGGGGAAGTAAGGAGGGGCAAGAGCAGAATTTCTGCCTTAGATTTCCGGCAGGCAGACTTTAGCCTGTTTAAGAGGCTGGTGGACCGAGTCCCTTGGGAGTCGGTCCTGAAGGGCAAAGGAGTCCAGGAAGGCTGGAAGTGCTTCAAAAGGGAATTGCTAAATATTCAGGAGCAGGCTGTCCCGGTGTGTAGGAAGAAAAGCCGTCAGGGAAAAAGACCGGCCTGGTTAAACAGAGAACTTAGGCTAGAATTTGAGGAAAAAAAGAGAGCCTACTTGCTCTGGAAGAAGGGTCGGGTAACTTGGGAGGTCTATAGGGATGTGGCCAGGTCATGTAGGGAGAAGATTAGAAGGGCCAAAGCTCAATTAGAGCTTGATTTGGCTACTACAGTCAAAGACAACAAAAAAGGCTTTTACAAATACATCAACAGCAAAAGGAGGGTCAAGGAGAGCCTCCACCACTTGCAGAATGAAGAGGGTAGTGTAGTGTCAGGGGATGAGGAAAAGGCAGAGGTGCTCAATGCCTTATTTGCCTCGGTCTTTAATGTCAAGACTGGTTGTCCTCAGGAGACTCGGCCCCCAGAGCCTGAAGTTAGGGACGGGGGTGCTGTGTGAACCCCCAGTAATCCAGGAGGGGACGGTTAGTGACCTGCTGTGCCAGTTGGACACCCACAAGGCTATGGGCCCGGATGGGATTCACCCCAGAGTAATGAAGGAACTGGCAAATGAACTTGCCAAACCACTCTCGACTATCTACCGGCAGTCCTGGTTAACTGGAGAAGTTCCAGCTGACTGGAAATTAGCAAATGTAATGCTCATCTACAAGAAGGGTCCGAAGGATGATCCAGGGAACTATAGGCCTGTCAGCCTGACGTCGGTGCCAGGCAAGGTGATGGAACAGATCATCCTGAGTGCCATTACATGGCACATGCAGGACAATCGGGGCATGGGGGCCAGCCAACATGGATTCATGAAAGGCAGGTCCTGCTTGACCAACCTGGTCTCCTTCTATGACCAAGTGACCCGCTTAGTAGATGAGGGCAAGGCTGTGGATGTAGTCTATCTAGACTTCAGTAAGGCATTCGACACTGTCTCCCACAGCATCCTCCTAGACAAACTGGCTGCCCGGGGCTTGGATGGGTGGACTCTTCGATGGGTTAAAAACTGGCTGGATGGCCGAGCCCAGAGCGTGGTGGTGAATGGGGCAAAGTCCAACTGGCGGCCGGTCACTAGCGGTGTTCCCCAGGGCTCAGTTCTGGGGCCGGTGCTGTTTGATATCTTTATAGATGATTGAGACTTAGGGATTGAGTGCACCCTCAGTAAATTTGCAGATGACACCAAGCTGGGTGGGAGTGTCGATCTGCTGGAGGGTAGGAAGGCCCTACAGAGGGATCTGGACAGGTTAGATAGATGGGCCGAGACCAACGGCATGAAGTTCAACAAGAACAAGTGCCAGGTCTTACACTTCGGCCACAACAACCCCATGCAGCGCTACAGGCTGGGGGAAGAGTGGTTAGAAAGCGGCCCGGCGGAAAGAGACCTGGGGGTGCTGATCGACAGCCAGCTAAACATGAGCCAGCAGTGTGCCCAGGTGGCCAAGAAGGCCAATGGCATCCTGGCCTCTATTAGGAATAGTGTAGCCAGCCGGTCTAGGGAAGTGATCGTCCCTCTCTACTCAGCACTGGTGAGGCCGCACCTTGAGTACTGTGTCCAGTTCTGGGCCCCGCAATTCAAGAAAGATGTTGAGGTGTTGGAGCGAGTCCAGAGGAGGGCGACCAAGCTGGTGAAGGGTCTGGAGGGTCTGACCTACGAGGAACGGCTGAGGGAGCTGGGGTTGTTTAGCCTGGAGAAGAGGAGGCTCAGAGGTGACCTTATTGCAGTCTACAACTGCCTGAAGGGAGGTTGTAGTGAAGTGAGAGTCAAGCTCTTCTCCTGGGCAACTAGCGATAGGACAAGAGGACACAGCCTCAAGCTTCGACAGGGGAGGTTCAGGTTGGACATTAGGAAGAATTTCTTTTCAGAAAGGGTTATTAGACATTGGAATGGGCTGCCCAGGGAGGTGGTGAAGTCCCCATCTCTGGATGTGTTTAAGAAAAGACTGGACGTGGCACTTAGTGCCATGATCTAGTTGACAGGGTGGTGTAAGGGCAACGGCTGGACTCGATGATCCCTGAGGTCTCTTCCAACCTGGTTGATTCTGTGATTCTGTTTGGACAGAGAACATTTGTGCCTTTCTTGGAGCTGCACAAATTGACCTGACAAAAGAGTGCCTGGGATAGCGAATATCTTAGTATGTTTCACTTGTTGAATCTGTCTGCTTTTTATTTTCTTTCTGACACTTAACATTTTCACATAAATACCACTTAGAAAATAAAAGCTTTCTCTGTACGTAATAATTTTGGTGTTATTATGGCTCTGAACAATTATTTTGTAATGTACATTTTAAAATATTTAAACAGGCTGAAACACTGTGATACTTTGATGACTCTCTGGACATTACTTAGTTTGCCTGAAATATCCAAAGGAACAATTTAGAAATATTTTGGGGAAAATTCAGCTATACAAAGAAGATTAGAGTTTTATCATAGTTAAATATGGAAGAGTCTTGTAGAATATCAAGACAGTGCATAGCATCCATATATTGTTCATGAGGAGCTTTGGGTGCTGTAAAAATGCAAGACCTACAGAAGTTAATAGGAAATGCTTCTCTTGGATAGGATTTAATTAATACACAGACTTTTCGTTCCCTTCATACCCTTGAAACATCCCTTAGAGATTGGGTGAAAGTCTCTTCTTTATAAAGCCAATGAGGGATTAGGACTATATTGTGAAACACTGGCTGGGTGCTCTTTTTGTGCATTCACTGGCTGATAAGGACACTCAGGATGCTGTTCAGCATCCTTTATCTAAGAGGATTTGAACCCAAACCTCCCAGGAGAGTGCCTCAATTAGCACTCTGCAGGGTAGCCAGACTAGGCTGAGGTTTCGCAAGCTCATTATCTTTTGTTGGAGCTGCTCTGATGTCTGTCAGATTTCATGTTTATAGAATTTATGTTTAAGCGTGTGCACATGTTCTGACCATCAGGCCAAATGATTAAGGTGGCAGACTCTTGTCTCATGTTAAGGCACTTAGGGGGTTTTTGTGTTGGAAAGTTTGGATTGCATGGTTTTGCAGTGCTATTAGGGCTAGGTGTGGTTTTTGAGGATCTAAATTAGGCATCTAATTGATACTTTAGTTGTCTAAAATCTCTTTTAATTCCCCATGGGACCTAGTCTTTAGTACATATTCTTGAGGTTTTCCCAAGAAAGACCTTCTTTTTTAGCAGAGAAATCAAATTATGCAGAGAAACATTACCTACAGGCTTATTATAAAATCCTGACTGTGCAGTAAAGATGCAGCTGCTTGCAATTCATCACCTAACTTTCCTTAAGTTCTGTTGGTGGATGGCTTTAATAACCACAATTCTGTCAGCAGATGTAACACTACTTGCATTTATATGCAATATTTAAAAATATATGTATAACTGCATAAAGCATGCAGTTTTTATGTCTGTTGTGCTCTGTTGTTTTTTTCTTTGTTATCTAGAAGCTGCATAAAACTGCACATTTTTTCCACCTACTAAATGGAGCTCTAATTTTGCAGTCTACTCAAAGAAAACCTCGTTCATGTCAGTGAGATTTCATGCTTACTGTGGCCTGCCTGTGCAGATCAAATTGTCCACACCCTGATTCGGTAAGGCCATTTAAGTGCATGCTTAAGTCCATCTCCCCTCACTAATATCCTTACGCATGAGGTATGTTCTGTTGATTCTAGTTGAGTTGAGCAAAGCCTTCAAATTAGCCATATACTGAAGTGCTTTGTTCATTAGAATGGACTAAATCAGATGATAAAAATTGAATCTACTGACACACCCTTGTGAATCAGTGCCTGTTTTTCCAACAAAAGTTTTGAAATCTGAAAAAGGAATTCATCAATTATTCCATCATTTTAGTAATATTTTGCTAAGATCTTTTCTGATGAACAGGAGCACTTAAAAAACAAAACAGAATCATTCTTCTCACCTTTGCCTCTGTGACTTACATTATTTGTGAAAACTCCCATGCTATGTTTCAAAATGATTTCTCTCTACATGTGCTGAACCAAGAGACTGCTGCTCAGTCAGTTGAAAGTAATGAGGAAAAAACATCATTCTTTTACTTACAGTGAGTCTGAATCTCTCACTATAGTAGTAGATTCTACAAATTATGAGCTACATCCTTATTTCGGTTGGTTATGAAAAAGGAGGTGCTTGTGGATGCAAAGTTGGGCATATTTTTGCTTTAAGCAATAAGTTATGTTCCTCTTGCATCCCTTGCTCATTTAGCACAGCTATAAAATAAAGCTAAAATACTCTTGGGAGGATAATGAGAAATACACTTACCTGTGAAAGCTTCCTCTTTCCTTTTAGTGCTATGCACAGTGTGCAGGCAGATGCAAACTGGAGCTTCAGAGAACCTGACTGATAAAGGCCCTCATCTTGACCAGTAGAGAATCATTTGATGATGAAGCTAGAGAATATTCTTATTGTTCATGGTCATTCAGTTTCTCACTTCATTAAAATAAATATTGCCAATTATCTTTTGATAATTGGCAATATTATCAAAATATTGCCAAGAGAGCTGGGTCTGTTCAGCTTGGAGATGAGAAGACTGAGAGGGGATCTTATCAACACTTACAAATACCTTAGGGGTGGGTGTCAAGAGGAGGGGACCAGACTCTTCTCAGTGGTGCCCAGTGACAGGACAAGGGGCAATGGGCACAAGCTGAAACATGGGAAGTTCCATCTGAATATGAGGAGGAACTTCTTTACTTTGAGGGTGACAGAGCACTGGAACAGGCTGCCCAGGGAGGTTGTGGAGTCTCCTGCTCTGGAGATATTCAAAACCCGCCTGGACGCGACCCAGTGCAACATGCTTTAGGTGAACCTGCTTTGGCACGGGGTTGGACTAGATGATCTCCAGAGGTCCCTTCCAACCCTTAACCATTCTGGGATTCTGTGATGAAACATTTTCAATATAGATGACGATTTACTCGGAAATCAACCCCAAACTTAATTTCTCTGATTAATCCTTTATGGATTTTTGTTATTCAATATAACAGACTAATGATTATTAATACCACCCGGGAGAAGGAGATTATGCAACACTAGAGCTGCATGATGTCATACACTAGATGTGTGTTAATTCACCATGCAGCTGTCCAAAAAAATAATAACCCAAACCCAGAATTAAGGCATATGTGTATGTATATGGAAGCAGGGAGGGGAATAATGATAGTTGTTTGAACAAGAAATAACGTAAACCTTTTGACATCTACGTCTGCTTCTGCTGGATAGGTAACTACAATACAATCAGATGTGATCAGTAGTTTCTTGGTATGGTGCATTTGCACTCTTCAACTCTCTGCAACATTTGTTTTTACACTGGCAGTGTAACAAGTCTCTTGCCCATACTTTTTTTGTACAAAATAAAACTTCAGCTCAGCCACAATACCTACAGTAGCAGTGTACAATAAGCAATAAGCATTGTATAGCATTTCTATTGTGAGAAAAAATAATTACTGTCATGCAGCCTTAGTTTTAAAATCTCAGAACAGATGGCCATACTTCGAAATCATGAGTATTCTCCACAGACAAAAGGCTTTTGTCCAAATGGATCTGATTGCAGAATCAGGGCCTATATATATGGAAATACAAACTTGTACAATATTACACAACAGGGTCTGTTGATACACAGGGAGAGCAGGAATAGAATGCAGTTGCCACAGTCTAGGTGACAGTGTGAATGCCTTAAAGACTGTGCAAAGCTTGATTTTGATCCAATATGAAGTCTCTTCAACCAGGGAAAAGTCTTATTGTGAGCTAGAAATTAGGGAAGAAGTCTTGCTGAGGAATTTTATCCTGCCAAAACCAGCTCAATTATGTCAGAATTTTACTTACAAAATTAAGACTATAACAATTATGAAGAATATAAGATTATCTTGAGAGTTTTATGCAAAAATTAATACCATTGTTTTTCAAACTCATACATTCTGGACTTCAGTCTCTTGAGTGGAAATGATATAAAGCCATAAGTTTTTTTTTTTTGTTGCCACCTTTTCATTTTGATCAAAGAAGCCATTATTCACAACGAAAATCGAGTTTTGCTGAGTGTGGTTTTCCCAGCTTTATTAAGGAAGTAGAAATGACCTAGATTTTTTAATCTATACAGAAGACTATCCTGATGTTTGGTGTGGTTTTGTTTGTTTGTTTTCCTTCTGTAAAACAGGGGTCAAGAAGGAAATATGCTGAAATATTTGGAGAGTAGGGGGAGTAGGAATGGGTGAATAACAAGGCGGGAAAACCAAGCTAATCAAATTATGACTAACTGACTGAGGCAACTACATGGTTAACAGTGCTGTTACAGTTGTACTTCTTTTGTTCTGCTTGCTTTTTCTTAAACATATCATAAATCAGTGAAATTCTGGGAGAACGGTTCCTATAGCTGTCCATCTTTTCACAAGTGGCTATCATAATAAGACACTGATCTTGATTTAAAACTTATGAGTAAAAGCATATAAAGAATTACTTGATTTATGGTTCTTGTTAAGTTAGGAACCAACAAAAGGGAGAAAGTGTGAATAAAAAAAAGTTAGAAGGTATTATAAGGCAAACTTCTTTGGATAGATGAAGAAAAGAAATTGGTTGTTTTGTCAGGATATTAAGTTGTAGAACTGCAAGAAACAGAATGACATGCCAGTTTAAAGATTTTGACAAGTTCACAAAGTGTTTCCAAACAGTAGATTACATGCTTGTGTCCTTCTTACTTAGAAAAGCACATAAATACCTGGTAGATTTTTTGCCATGTTCGTAATGCTGTGAATCCCACATACTTCAAATACTAGCCTTTAGTGATACATGGATTTGGGATGAACTTCTGATCTGGAACTCACCTGAAGAAAACAAGTGAACAAGTCCAGAGAAGGGCCACAAAGATGATGAGAGGGCTGGAGCACCTCTCATACGAAGCCAGGCTGAGAGAGCGGGGGCTGTTCAGCCTGGAGAAGAGAAGGCTCCAGGGAGACCTTATAGCAGCCTTCCAGTACCTGAAGGGGGCCTACAGGAAAGATGAAGAGGGACTTTTTACAAGGGCATGTAGTGATAGGACGAGGGGGAACAGTTTTAAACTGAAAGAGAATAGATTTAGATTAGATATTAGGAAGAAATTCCTTACTGTGAGGGTAGTGAGACACTGGAACAGGTTGCCCAGAGAAGTTGTGGATGCCCCCTCCCTGGCAGTGTTTAAGGCCAGATTGGATGGGGCTTTGAGCAACGTGGTCCAGTGGAAAGGTGTCCCTGCTTGTGGCAGGGGGGTTGGAACTAGAGGATCTTTGAGGTCCCTTCCAACCGAAACATTTCTATGATTCTATGAACCACAATTCATTTATCTTTGCTTTTGTGATTCTTCAGCATCGACAGCCTAGCACCATTGACATAATTTGTCATGTCTCACTTCCATTCTCTTATGGCCTACGCAGTTAGACCTGCCCAAACTTATGACCATTTCCAAATGATACTGTGGAGCTCAGAAATATTTTGCAAAAAAGTTGGTAGGAACAGAAACACAGTGAACATTTACAGTTATTTTTACAGCACAGAAACCAATTCCGTGCTTTTGGGAAATGACTGGCAGAATCTATTTTGATCTTCCAATAGGACAGCATTTTGTAGACTTTTATACTTTGTCAAAATAACTGAAGTCCTTTCTTGCCCAGTGAAAAAAATCTGGGAATTTGCTGCTTTATAGAGATGACAATCTAAATAGGATTTGTTAGCCTTATTTCAGGAACATAGTCCTTAACGTGTCGATGCACCAGATGTCCTATTGAAAAAAAAAAACAATAAAAATGAGCATGGGATCCGAGCTAGTGGATATTCAGCATCAGGCAGTTAATTTGATTGAAAGCTATTAATATTATCTCATTAGAAGCATTAGAAGAAACAACTTCCATTATTAGATTTCTAGTTTTTCAAAAGGGCTATTGCTAGGTATGAGACACTCTTTTCCACTCCTGCATTTATTAAAATCTTCACTGAATACTTATTTCTATATTTAGGTGACAGTATCACAGCTCATTACCAGTGAACAAATTAGTTTGAATCAGAAGCCAATCTACCTGACGTTCAAGGGAATAAGGGTGCATGAGAAGTGTTCTCGGTGTTGTTCTGTGAGGGGGTCACCTGCCCTCTTACTCACTAGAACAAGTCAGTAAGGGACAGGAGAGTACCGATGATGTACTGTTTTTCTGCTGACCTGTGACGTGAACATTTTGAAGAGAGACACTGTTGGCTTTTTCTCACTGATGTGAACTTTTTATCTTCCATCTCCCTTCCTTAACATTTTCTGGATCAATCAAACCCTTTCCATTGACTCAGAGCAAATATTTCAGTCCTATTTGGAGAATCTTTAATTAATGCTAACCAGCAGAGGTAGAGAGATGGATATAGGTGGTGTGAGAAAGCTGTGGGCAACTTTGTCAGCCTGAAGCTGAGGAGGTTAAGAAGTGGGAGATCCAAGTTCATTGACTCCAGGCTTGGGGCACTGACATTTCAGCAACTCCATCACTGGGGTCACTCATCATTGCTGAGAGTGTTATTTTCATTCCTCTGGGCCCAAATAAATACGTTATTCCCTCACACTTTGTAGGTCAGCTGTAGCAGGGGGTATTGTGAGAGACCATGAAGCCTGGTGGCTTGAGACTGCCAGGGTCAGCAGCTATGGGTCCAAGCAGAAGAGCAAAATGAACTTTGGTCCCTCCCATTTCCTCCATGATTGTCCTGGCCACAATACTAGCAAAAGGTGAGTCCCAGACTTTCTCTTTTTACAGGCAATTTGTGGGGGAGGATGTGTGGGGGGGTGTGTGTATGTGTGAGAGAAAACCAGTAGAAACCTTTTGATGGATTTGACCCAGTTTTGTGACTATTTTTCAGGTCAGATGAACCTGTTCTTTTTTGATGAATAAATCATTTGTCTATATTCTTCTGCTCTGCTCTAATGGGGTGAACAATTGATGGTGGTGAGGTGATGTATAACATTCATCCATCTTACTAGATGGTCAGAATAACAGAGCTAAGGAGTTAATTAAGGTAGGTACAACCCAGCAGTACATCTACTGCAACACTACAGCTTTGCCCCTGAGCAAAGGGAAATGGAAAAATAGTTGAGGGTTGCTGAATGTTTTGGAGCCTTTGGAGGTTACTTCAAGACTGAGTGAGCTTCCTCACCAGGATTTTCTCAGTCTAATCCAGCTGTCAAATATTATACTACAGAAAATGATCAGAGGCCAAACTTTTCCTGAACTATTATTTATTTAGATGAGGAATCAAAGGAAACAGGTTTTCTTTTTGAAGTAGTGCTTCTCTCTTAGTTGGTGAAGAAAATGTAATTCAGTCTTGCATTTGCTAATAAGGCATTTGCTAAAAGTTGACCAATTTTTAACCATTCTGTTCTTTAGACAAGTCATTGTGCATTAGCAGATCATTTCAACTGAGCAACTGATTTCCTCTTCTGGGTTTTTGCATTTCTTTGACCCTGAAATTTTGGGATGCCAAAAATCCTGGGAGAAAAAGATGCAGAAAAATGACAGTTTTTTTCACTTAGTTCTAATAAACTCTAACTGGAATAGATACTTTGCCAAAACCTGAGGCAAAAACAAAAGAAAACTTGGAATGCAGGCACAATCAATGTTTGTTGTTTTCCAACAGGGCTATTATTTAAACTGAGTGTGTGACGTAATTGACAATTGCATCTTACATATCCACAAACTTGAAAATGTTATGAAGATGTTTGGGTCTTATCACACCTTAATATTCCTTTTTACTGTTACAATGTAATGATGCATATAATGCAGTGATGTACAATGCAGACGGATTAGTCTTAAAATGGATGGAATAGTATTATGATAACATAGTGGTTTTTATGCCAAGCAAGGTGTGAAACAATCATGTTGAAGATGATTTATAAATTTATTATTCTTTTGCAAGTGCTGCTTGTGAGGTAATGTCTTGTCAAAATAGGCTTGTAAAAGAAAAATAACAACAGCAGCAGCAATCTTGGTAATAAGAATTCTCTTAGAAGGCTAAAGGTATTTTGTTAACTAAACCAAGTAAACTATCTGTATCATATTTGATTGCCTGTTGGTTCATGCCTCTTCTTTGCTCAGCAGGAATTAAGGTAACTGCTCAAAACAAAAGAAACATCTATTTGAATCTTGATTTCCATAGCTCTTTGAGTTTGATTAATCTGTTCCTGTAGTAAAAAGCGTTGATTTTTTTGTGCTGCCCTTTCACAAAAGTGTGAAGGACTTTTATGCCCAAATCATAACGTAGGATGTTTTCAGGCCATGCAGAAAGAGAAAATTATGATAAACTATGATAACATTGTCACTGATGTTGTGTTTCATCACCTTTTTATTTGTATTTCAATAGCACCCAGAGATCTGATTTAAGGACAGCACTGTGGAAAGCACTGTGTGAACACATGGCACAAGATAGACCTTGTCCAAAAAGCGCTTATGATCTAAATAAAAATGTCTATAAAGAATTGAATTGACTAGCCATAGGCCAAGCACCAGGTTTTTTGGTTTCCATTTTTGTCCTCTGACTCACATCACCTTTTGCAGCACACACCTCACTAATTTCATCGGCGGGGGGTGGGGGTAACATGAAATCATCTGTGCATTACACAAGTGATTCAACTGTGGTGTATTTCTCTTATTTCCTTCAAACTAATTTCAGTGTGATTACCTAAGCATGTAAAATAGTCAATAAGTATAACACAGAAAAGGTAGTTTCTGATACATAGTTCAGTTGTTCTAGTGATTATGAATAAACTTTGCTAGTGAAATAAAATTATTTAGGTTTCTCTTGTGAACGGAGCCAAAGTAAAACAATTAGCAGCATTCCAGAGAATGCAGAATTTGGAACATGTGAAGAATGGGAATTAGTTGTTGATGTTCCAGGAGCAATTGCTCCCAGGGACCTCATATCTCTTAAATCAGCTAGAAGACCATCTGCTCCAAAGGATTTATCAATTACTATATTCCTGCTTAAAGGAGTTTTAGGTATTCAGTTATACTTCCCCCTGCCTCCTTTTTTTCTGAAAAGGTTTCTAATGTGTCTATTACTCCATGAGAGACTCTCATAATGAAGCTCCAACTGAAAAGAAATGTGGTTTGCTATACGTGTCATTACCAACCCAAATGCAAGCTCCATTTATAATGATTGCAAAATCTGTTGTGTCTGAAAAGTAAAATATATAAAAAACAAAAACTGTTGTGAACTAAAAAATTACCACATTCCTTTTGCTTTTTATCTTGTGCTAGTTAGTGGTGCAAGGAAAACAGAGCCAGCTCCTTGATTGGGTGCATGGCTTACAACTTTTAAAAACACAGGAAAGTCTATGTTTTCAAGCATCTGCTTTTATAATAAACTTAGAAACTTCTCTTCAAAACTTCTCCTGCCCCAAAATTATTTCAGCCACAATTATCAGATTCTACATTCTCAGAAACTTCCTTAAGCTGGACTCCTGGCCTTCTGTCAGTATTGAATATTATAGGTTATATAACTGGGTTATAAATATCATCTTTACATCTTACCATGAGATCTCAGGGAACTAGGGGTATCGGTCGATGATGAAAGCACACTCTTAAAAATAGATATTACATAAAACATGTATTATATATATGTTGTTTCTGCATGGAATTGTTGCATCAAAATCTTTGCTATAAACACTTAATCTTTAGGATATTTCTCTTTCATCAGAGTTTTTGTACTTGATCACGCTCCTATGCCTTTTTTAGCAGAACCGTGAGGGTGTGTATCCTTTCATACTCGCTGGGGCCAGGCTCACTGTGGCAGATCACTGGAGCTCTGGACTCTACCAAGAAATGCAGAGCCATCTGGGCCTGTCCTTGAAGTTGGATGATTTCATCCTACCCCATGTTGCTGGTTGTTTGTTTTCAGCTAAAAAAGCATTTCTATTTATTTGGAAATGTGTGTTAGACAGTTTGACACTAGAATTTGGCGTGTGTCTTTGGGTTAATTTGGCCAAAGTGATTTATAGCTGTTTGTTCATGACCGGCATTCATTAGTGGAAAGCACTGTTCAAGTAAAACCCCATGAGACAGGAGCACAATGGGGGATTGTTAGGAACTATCTGTACAGCCAGTGACCCAGCCACCACGGAGTGCAGGGACAATTACCTGATGGCTTTCCTCTGGCCATGCAACCATACAGTTAGGGACCTTTCAAATTCTGTTCCTATTCTTATTTTGTCTTCCTGAATTTTCAGAGATGGATAGAATTCAGTCATCAGTGCTGAATAGCTGCTCTGCAGAAGGAGTGAGCCAGATTATGGACTGCAATCTGATGCTGTTCCAACCATTAGCACCTGATCTCGTGTAGTCCTATTAAAACTTCCTAATGTAGTAAGCATGAGTAAGCATATCATTATCTGATCCTGGTTGAGCATGAAGCCTTCACATCTGATGGCATCTCTCATTTAGTGGAAATGAATGCTTTGTCCTGTACATTAAATATTAGATGAGGGAGGGAGGGAAAGGGGCAGTAAATAGTCTTCCGGACATAGGCTGAAGAGAATTGTTGGATCATAGCCTCTTTATCCTGTGGTAAAGTACTTTGTAAATAATGTAGGAGCTAAACTGTATTATAGGGACATGGGGAGTTAAAAATGAAAATGGACCATCTGAATAGATGTACATTACAGTAAGTACTGAATGCTAACTTTGAGACAAGCTAGGTCATGACTGCCTTTATATTTCCCCTGTTTCATGACTACCGTCAAAATTCCAGAAACACTGGAATCCATTCAATGCATTATAATGGAGTTTTCTCCTGCAAAATTGCGAAGCCAAGTAGACTGATGCCTTGCCTACCTTACTGGGAAAGCTCCTGACACGATAGGACACTTTGCATCCAGGCTTATAAGCTTGTTGGGACAGCTACCAGTCCTTAGAAATAAACAGGCACAATGTAAACATTAGCACTACGGTTGTCAGTCCTATGCCAAGTTATTAGTCTGAAAATATGGCTAGTGAGGAGCACATCTGTAAAATCTGGTAATTTATGAAGTCTGTGGGTTTGGTTTTTTGGTTTGGTTGGTTGGTTTTGTTTGCCTTTTTTTTTTTTATTTGTTTGGAGATTTCTTAGCAAAAAGTGATTTTGATCCCAACCCCTTTGACCCTCTTCCTTGTTCAACTGCTCTGCTAATCAATACCAAGCTGTTTTCCAATTAACTTTCTGGAGCTAGACAGGTATTTTGCAATCATGCTAACTGTGGTTTTACCCAAAAGGCACAGAATTTAAAACCAGACTTAAAAGATTTAACGAAAATGGTCTATCATCAAGCAAGAAACAAAAACACTAACCTGCTATTCCTCTTCTCTCCTGGGTAAAACTTTTATGCCATAACACTGGTGAGTTTCCTTCTATTCAGATATTTCTATTAGTATCAAAACATATCTATGCATAATAATTTTAATACAGAAATATTTTAATAAAGAAAACAATTTAGAAATGTAGTAAAAAGAACCACTTAAATATCTATATTTTGATTTTTTTCTACAGTCCTTTATGTTTAAGAAAGCATGCTATACTTGAAAAAAAAATTTAAAGGATGTTTTAATGTCTTTAGCCTCAGTTTGGGGAAGCAGATACATATATGTGTGCTCTTAACTGTAGGTACTTTCCTAACTGATAAACTGTCTGTCACCTGTGTTCTACTACAATGAGAAAAGCATACATACAAATACTAAAAAAATAACTTTTTTTTTCCTGTGCTGTGTATATCATAATAAAGTGCTCTGTATATCATATTTCCAGGATCTAGTTTTGATGCCTGAAAATGCGTTAGTCTTTCTCCAGCGTTTCTCTCTTCCCCTGCTCTCTCCCCAAGTACGAAAATAAGCATTGACAATAATTCATCTTGGTGTTCTTCTTAAAAAGCAAGAGATATATTTTTTTATGCTTCATAGAATGAAGTTTAATTAAAAGGAGGAAAACAACAGTTTTGAAACTACAGTCAATACTCGGTGCACACAGTAAATACTTTTCATGTGTGCACTAAAAAGGGAGAGAACAACTGGAATGGTTTCAAAAGGCCACCACATGAATAAAGGTGTCATCATGAAACAGCAAATCACTTTCAGTACATTACGGGAATACTTCACCTTTCTCAGAAACACTAAGCATAGGCCATTTTCAAGAACCTCACCAGAACTTGTTGTTAATCTTAATTATGTGCCTTAGCCTACTTGCTGAGAAGATGGATTCTTTAGAAATGCTTGCAACTGATGGCAATCATGAAACATGAATACTTTGTACATGAATGCTTTGTAGCCTTTCAGTGTGATAGGTTCTTATACTTTCAGTGGAAGATTAGTCTTTAGTTTCAAGCAATCTCAAGAAAGGTGTTATCGCTATTACGTACTGGTATTTGGTGGCTATGGACAGCATAAAGATTGCACGGGAGTTTTATGGTATGTTGTGGCAGAAAACATAATTCTATGCTCAGTGGATGAGCAGTGTGTGTATCCTATTACTTTGGTATGCAATTAATAGAAAACCTTGTGCTGTGTGTTTGATTTAGTGAGTTGTAATGCTTTGCAGTAGGTGACTGGCTAGCAAAGCCTTCCCCATGAAGTCCTGCTAGGAGTAGGTGCAGTGGTAAATCTTTCGTCAATGAAAATTATTTAGGAGGAAAGATTTATGTTAAACTGCTTTGTGCTTGTAGCCTCGCTCAAAACTATAACCAGGTTTATCTCGTTACCTACTTTTCACATTGAGTAGCTGTTGCTATCATAACCCTCCATCCCTGCCCCCTTCCCCTTCCTTGTCTATTGTCTGTTTTCACACTCCTCCTTGCTTTATAACTGCTCACTTACACTCATTTATCACTGGCTTACTCTGTCCTGCCTACACTATCTCCCATTTTTGTCATGGTGCACTGGTACATTACAAATACAATTAAACCTTTTACGATACCGCAGCTTTTGGCTAATGCATCCCAGCTTCAAGGTTGAAAGATTTCTGATATTACCACTGATATCAGTTCTTTCCCATTTATCGGCAGTGTCCGGGCTAATGCAGAAGTGTTGCATTAATTAAAGAAAGCATCCAGTAATGCTGCTGTTTTTGCCAGTCTGACACTGAATTGGAGCTTGATGCCTGCTCATGTTTTAAGAGCCATTCATCACACATGTCATCCCAAAGTAGCCAGCTGTCTGAGAAAAGACTCATTTGCATTTCATCAGCTACACTCTCCCTCTTCTCCCTACCTTTTGTACAGAGCTTTGGCTTTTTTTTTTAAAGAGCATAGTCTTCAAAAGCAGCTTAGCTAAAATTAGTATTCCATTTAGAAAGATGATTTTCTTTAGTTCATAGGTCTTAGAACTTATCTGAGTGGAAAAAAAGTGTCACACAAACATAGCCACACAATCTGTCTGTATAAAGAAATTAATGTATTATGGGAGAAGACAAAGATTTTTATGATGGATGGACTACACCTCTATTAGTTCTGTACATTAAGCTGTTAGAATTAATAAAAAATTTCATTTATTTTGAAAGTTCCTTAAAGGGCATGGGATTTTAAAATCCCAGCAGCTCTGAATGATTTTGCATTATGGGTTTTGATTTCCTTTATTGTTAGACTGAAATTGTCTGTGTCAGGTTATATTGAAGCCATTTTAGGAGGCCAAAGAACATGTGAAACCATCTCAGTGTGCTGAAACCACCTGGAGAAAAGAGAAAAAATGAAATTACAAGCTCACACTTTCATTCAGTGACTGACTTGATGAACTAATTTTTGCTTTTGTTGCTTTACTGAATAGTGCCAGATCTGTAAGCAAACATATCTACCATATAGTAAAATAAAAGAAATGCAAATCTGTCTGAATATATCTTTATATATTAAATACAAAATGTTGTAGATGTAGGTATATGTATATGGCTATCTGTTTTAACTTCCATTTTTTGCAGTGTCGAGACTTTTTTAGCAAAAAAAATACAGTCCAATTTTGGCTTCTATGTCCCTTCATCTAAACAGCAATAACACAGAGACATTGTAGTTCAACACAATGCAGTTTCCAATTTTAAAATAAGAGTATACATATTTCTGAACTGTATAAGAAAATTCCAAATCTTTTATTCTTTAAACCAGCACTAAAAATCTATTCTCCCACACAGTGAATGAGATGCACCATACACAACCATCGTTCTTGAAGTTGTTATCTGTCACCAGTGGAGAAAGACAGGGGCATGTATGTACAGCCGAACCTAATTTGAGGGGCAGATGCTCTAGGGTGTGCTGGGCTTTGAGGTATGCTTCTCAGTTTTGCTGTCCTGACTGCAGAATGTGCCTCCTGCTCTCTCCGGGGTGTGTAACTAACCTCCAGTTGAAACCAGTATGCAGAAGGGTATTGATATGTGCCTGGATCTTATTCTGACTGCCTCTGGAAACAGCTGGTGTATGCAGCTGGAAAGATCCCACAGTTTTAACATAAACAAAATAACTCGGACTAGATGCTTATTTATTATAGAACTCAAGATTCATTTCATGTCATGTGTGTGTTATATGCTGAGCTATTGGGCAAAACTCAATACTTTCCTGAACGTAGGTAAATATTAGCCAACAAATACCTAACTTTAGGCATATGTACTTAAGTCCTGTTCATTTCAACAAGGTTTAGGAAGTGAGCATTTTGCTGAATAGGCTGTATGGTTGAACAGTTGAAAAGGAAATGTATATTTGCATTGGCAGTACAAATGTTAACTTTTATTTATTCTGATTTTTCTTATTTTAGCTGCCCCATTTGACACTGAATTTGAAATAGACACCTTTAATTTAAATTCTAGCAAAAGTTACTTTAAGTCAATTTCTAATCCCAGCAGAAGTAAAGGAGAAACAAGCATCTCAAGAGTCTGACTTGGTGCTTCCACACTTGCTTCCACTGAGTGTGGAAGGTACCCGCGGTTCAGAGCAGCTTTGTGGTGGTGTTCTCTGTGCTTGCTTGCTCAGCTCACAGTGCAAACATAGAATACGGAATCTTGCTTCTCTCTTCTCTACAAACTTGGCTTATTTAATTCTGTCCCCATGTTAGCCATTGAAGCACCAGGACTGCATTAGGCTACTCTGACTACCTTTGGGAAGCCAGAAAAGGGACTGGCAATGAAGTGATTTGTAGAGGATAGAAACAGCCAAGGAGCGTGCACCATTTCTTCTTATTATCGCTGGAGTTAGAAGGTCATGATCATAGCCGGTATGCCCTTTTTGGAGCTATATTTGTGCTGCATTTGAGCAGACTATTGCAACAGGGACAGTTTTGTGCATAGATGATTTACCTGTCTGCATTGTCAGCCATGGAAAAGGATCTCCACCTCAGTATCTGGTGAGCACTAGACATCGTCTGTGTTCCAAGCTATAGTAGGTTGTTGTGCAGGACGCATAGGAAGCTTTTTCCTGTAATTCCAGGAGTGGTTTCAACAAATTTGTTAATCAAAAGCAAGAAATGAACACAAGTCGCCTTCATTTCTCTCCATGTGTCTATACACATCTACAAGATTTTATCTGTTTATATTTCAGAGTGAACAAAACCGAAAGAAACATGTCTCATGTAGATTTATTATAGCTTATTATCCCTTTAAAGAATTATTTTTTTAGTTAATAGGAAAAGAGACCCTCAGAGATAGCATTTTTCTACGATACATATGATTGTAGCCATTCCCTGTCCCACTCTTTCTTCTGCTACACTCACCACAGCTGTTCTTTGTGTGACGCTGTAGCTGCTTCCACTGTTTCCAGCATAGACCTGGAGGGAACAGCAATGGTTGGCTTAGCTTTTATAGGTGGTTAAAATTTAATACATTTGTATCTGCTATTCCTTATATAGCTCCTCCACAGAGTTATTTAATATCCCAATTGGGGATGTGCAGGGTAAAAGAACTTGAACATGCACTGTAATATTTTAATGTTTCTTATAATTTTTCAAAGGACTGGCTTTTAAATAGCATAGACATAAAGATTTTAAGATACAATTGATTTCAATATCCTGGTTTTAGCATAAGATGGACTATCTCACCAATGCCTTTAAACTAACCGTGTATATATCTTTACTGTAAAATAGTATAAAGGATCATCTTTGTTTTTTGACACCTGCTGTGAATTTAGAGCTTTTTCTGATCTTTTTTAACCCAGTCATCTCACTGGATAAATCACTTATCTATCTCCCAAATTATAAAACTTCTCCCTTGCTCTGACATGCACTTGATTCACTTTACTCTTTTTAGATTATTTTCTGCTAATGTGATTAGTGCTTTTATATAGGGTTTATTACCAGAATCAGATCTGCTTTTAAATTCTTTAAAAGTTGTCATCTCTCTTTTGTCCAATATATCAGATGATACACAATTATTAAATCTTTTTTTTTTCCAATCTCAGAGCAAAATATACATACATACAACCTTATCTCTATTTCCAGCTGGAAAATAGGAATTATTTGTAAAAGTAATTAGGAAGGATTGATTCCTAATCAAATTAAAATACTTGGAAGCCATATTCTGTGAACCCATTGTCATTTAAATAGCATCTGAATTAGTACCTGAATAGACGAGTAGTTTTGAAGGCAAAGCCATGATTTTGGTCCTTTATAAAGCAATGACATATAGAACTGAACAAATACGTGACAGCAGCATCATCATGTGTGAAGAGTTTACAGTCTGTGCCCAGACAATGCGTAGGGGGTTAGACTATGTTTGAGAGATGGAGTGGAGGCAGCCTGTTAGGGGGAAGAATGAGTGAGGCAACTTAGGATACAGTGTGTGGGAAGCTGCTTTACATATAAAAGACAGACTGGGGAGGGAAGAGAGGCTCTAGGAGGAGGGTGCCTGGCACAGACACCTGCACCTGGGGGCACAGAGAAGGTACTCGGCCTGGGAGGAGAGGCTGACACAGGGTCATGAGAAGAAGAGGAAGATCAGGGAATGCCAGGGCACTGGCACGGATGTGCCTTGCACTGCAGGTTTCAGCATGAGGTGATGCTCATCGGGAGTGTGTTCCCACTGCCTAAAAAGATGACAGTCACTCCCAAAGAACCTGGTGCAGAGGCAGCAGGGGAAGGTCACATGCACTTGGGGTCCCATGTATGATAGAGGAGGAAGAGGAAACTGCAGGCAGCCCCTGAAATGAGGAGGAACTGGATCTTGGTCCAAACAGCTTATGTGTGTGCAATCCTACAGAAATATGATGTGTTCTCATCTGAGCCATTTTGTGGTGAGATTTGTGATGATCAGTACTTGTGTGAGCATTGGGGAGGGGGGAATGTCCCCCTTACATTTAAAGATGGCAGAAAAAAAGTCAGAAGTCAAAAGGTGTTGAAACGGCAGTGGAAGGTACAACAACTGACAGTGAGTATGAGCCATAGGCACCATGGAGTAGCAGAGAGGCCTGTGAGAAAGCGTGGGGAGGAAAAGTGTTAGGGTCTGTGTTCAGCACCCAAAGAAGAGCATCAGGCACTTGAGGAAGGAACATGGGTTGCTGAGCAGCCCTGGACACAAAGGCTGATATATACCTCTCCGTACATTGCAGTAGCACTTTTTTCCTGCCTTCATGCAGATTTCTTTTTTTTCCCTACAGCTTTGCCTGTCCTCCATCTCATTCAGTGCCAAGGAATGAGAATAGCCTGGGCACTCAGGCAGCACACAGAGAAAAGATGAATGAGGAGTCTTAACTGAGGTAAGGAGTACCTACACTGCGATGAGATGAACCAGAAAAATACAGCTGCCAGAAAACTTGTGTACAGCCCCCAAGGATCCCGTTTGGCTAAAATCTGCAAGTTCTCTCTATATTTCTGTGCTTACCAGCTTTCTTCTGATAGCCGTAACCATCCGCTCTTCTTCTGTCATCTTTCTCTCCTTGGATTTCCATTATCACGTTTTTCTGGTTCTCCTTGGTGTTTATTCTTTTCTGATTCTTCAAGAAGACCATATGAGGCAGAAGTAAATAGAAACATACAAATACACAGAAAAGGCTTGCTGATTTTGGCCAAGATCAATTGCCCTTGGGTATATCCTCTTGTATGTTTTCTTTCTAAAGAAAACCTTTTAGATTTCACATTCCTCATTGTGCAATGTGTAAATGTGAAAGAGACTGTTGACAAAGAGGACTGGAAAGAATTATTTTTTGTGAACAGAACATTTCTGAATTAAATTGTCTTAAAAGCTTCTATTTCTGTTTACATTTAAATTTCAGTCAGAATAAATTTTAAAAATTAAAACTTATATTAAACCATTAGGAATTTAACTACAGCTCTAAATGATTGTCATGGAAATTTATTTTCTTCATAATTACATTTGTTTCAGTAAGAGAAACAAAAATAGAAATTGAAAAAAGCTCATTCATTTGACAAAACAAAACAGTTGCTGTGACTGTTGTAGGATTGTGGTCCAGACTGGTTAAAGCTCTGGATAGTGAGATAATTTGCAAAGCAAAATGCATATGCAAATTAGTTGATCAAATCACTACACCCTTTTTCCTGGTGCTTTAAGTAAAAGAAGTAAAAGGCAAGACCAACAGTAGCAGGATGTCAGAATATACATTATTATTGTTAATGTAATGTAATACTGAACACAAGGAAAATGAAATTTTCAGCACTCGTGAGGCTATAGACAGCAGTAATTTCAGTAACAATGCAGTATAACTGAGATTACATCTGATGCCCAAGAGAATAGGGATGGCATTTATTCCATCTGACTTACATTATCTACAGTGTTGTCATCTGGACTTCTCTGACGGGCAACAGAGAGAAAATAGCTCTTAAAGGACAACAATTCGGGTTGCAGATGGCAGGTTGGATCTTACAACCCTTGCTGGTTCTCAGTAGAATATTAGTAACTAGATGATTTCCAACAACCTGACAAATGTTAGGTGTTAATTATTGTTTGTTAGACTTTCACACCTTCATACATTATGTCCTGGAGGTTTTTCAGGATCTTACTATGAGGAGAACTTTTAACAAGTGGAAGGCCTATGCTTACGCAACATTTCTTACCTGCAATGAGCAAGTCACTACTGAGATTAAGTCCTGCTAGCTGTCACTTTGAAACAAATGTTCTTATTATGTACAAGAAAAAACATGTTGAGATTCCTAAAATTTGCTAAAATCAATTAATGTTTGGCAGTATACTAACAAAAGAAGATTTTTGTTTATATCTATACTAGGTCAAAGACATGGCAGGTATTTATTGAAGTAGCTTTGGCTTGACTCGTACGTCTATAGAGGTATCTTATTGTAAAATTGAAACACGTACTGGAGAGTGATCAATGGAAAACAATGAAAATGCCCATTTTGAGTAATAGATGTTGATTTTTTGTTCAGTGCCTGTTTTCATCTGCAGAAGTGGAACATGGCCAGGGAATTTCCGTCCTTTGTTTGAAGACTTAAATAGTTTGCAGGAAATAAACAAATAAATAATGATAGCAACACCGTATTAATTTAAAAAATAGTAGAATTCCAGATCTCCACAAGTGAAAAAAATGTAGCTGTTGCTTTTTGTAGCCTCTTCTAATGACAAACCTTCTGCTCCACTCACTGTTTATTCAATATATAGTATCAGCTTCTTAGAAAAAGCTCTCTGGAGTTGGACTTAAAAATCTCAGTAAAGCACTGTATCTGTATGGGATTTTATAAACAGGATAAGATAATTTCCCATGCTGTAAACATGCCAAACAAATTAGCATTACTGACTGAAAAATTCTAATGGCACAAAAGGATGAGGTTCAGTTCTCCAGAGAAAACGCAGGGAAGGAAGTGGCCATCAAGCCAGACTTCATCAGAGAACGACTCTCATTAATTTTAAAAATCTGCTGACTTTTTGGAATGGTTACAGCAAATGACTTATGAAATGAAAAATTCTTTCCCAAGCCAGTGAGCTTTTCAATCAAATGTTCTCCATGATGTGCTGTTTGCTAGCTGTCTCAATTCAGCAACCCTAAAAATATTTAGCAATATAAATGTACATTTTAATAGCTTGCTGTGATCTCTCTTTTGATATCTGGCTTTCATGATCTGTCTTCATCCATCCACAATCTCTGGTGCCATCAGCTGAAAAGTCAGTTTCTCTCAAGTGTTCACCTGAAGGCGTCTGCAGTACTGAGCTCCCCCCTAGCCCCCTCCCCTGCACTGCTCCACGTCCCCATCAGTCTCACCAAAAATTTTTCTTTTTTTTCTCTCTCAGGAAAAATATAATAACAATTTCTTCCTGTGCATACTCCATGCCCCGAGGAGAAGATTAAATTAAATTAAACTTAAAAGAGGATTTACCGATGGCTTAGATTTCTAGTTAAACTGCCTGAGCTACAAATAAGTTTTACGTAGGTTATTGTTCTCTGGCAAATGCATCGTTACTGCAAGTCTTTGCTAACAGACAGGCTAATCACTGCTGAGGGAGAGAGGTCTTGTTTATAGACTGGCCATTACACCACTTGCTGACTAACTTTTCAACCTTTTTCCACTGCATAACTTTTTCTTCTCTCGATGGCAGAACCACTGAGATCTTCTGGGAAGTCGGCAGTTGCTATAACTCTGGGGGAGGGGTGCATTTTGCACCCAGAGTATTAAGCTGTTTGAGGCATATGCTTTACACAATTCACAGGAATCAGCAATGTTAGGAAACTAGGTTTCCTACGTATTTCCTCTGTGTTTCCTTTACAGTCGATATTGAGAGGTGTTTGTCTCTCAGCCAAATGATACAGATGCCTAAAACAGCCTGGTGTAACCCCCAGCATCATCCCCCAGCATCGTAACTGCTGGTGTTGAGGAGCTGCAGAGAAGAGCAAAGGACCCTGAAGACACTTTGAATAGGTGTGTGCTGTACCATGCACAAGCTCTGTAACAAAGCTGGCTGCTTCAGCGTGAGTCTCTCTGCCCCCGAATGTCACAGCTCCGCATCCTGGCAGGGAGGGAGACAGAAATAAGGCACCTGCTGGTGTCAACAGCCCTGGTGCTGTTTGCTGCGAGGACGCCCAGAGCAGAGGTAGGTACTTCAGATACAAATGGATATCGGCTAGTTATAACTTTAATTTTCTCTGGGATTCTTTATTTCATTTTTCAGTAGTTTTTATGTCCAGTTGGAGAAAAGCAATGTAGAGGATTACAATTCAATATGCAAAAGCTGATGGAACGAGTTATTGTTGTGTAACATGCAGAGCAGTTTCTCATACTAGATGTGTCTGAGCAGTTTGTACTTGGCCAATGCCTACACAGGCTTCTGTCAGTCTGCTTGGCTCTGGATGATATTTGAAGATCACAACCCTCCTTGTCTCACAAGCTTCCACTGTATTTCTGCATTGATAAAGAATGAAGGCACATAAGGTTAGGCCACTGAGTAATTCATAGCTAATGAATAACACAAATGTGTAGCACTTGTGTATGTAATATTACCTTTCCATACTAGGTAAATAAAATTGACCTGAAATGATTTTTTGCAATGACTTACATCCTAGGCCATAATAAAAGAACAGGTTTCACTTGCTGTAATAAATATGAACTAGGAAAATCTGCAACAACAGTGATTTTGAGAGAACTTCCCCAAAGTGAGCAAGCAAGATGACTTTTAAATCTTGCCTTACTGTTTCAGTTATTTAGGATATGAATTATAAAATTTTTAACAAGATCTACTTGATTGCATCTACCTGTAAGACACATATGAAGGACAAAAGAGGCATGGAAAATTCAGGAGCAAAAGTGCAGAGAAGTTTGTGCCTTTACAATTTGCTGGCATAAAACCAAAGCAGAATCCTCAAAGTCTGCACTTGTTTGTCAGTAAGAAGAGTCTGTTTGGAAGCATAGCTTGTAATAATATAATCCTTGCTATTAGTATAGCATGAATGATGTTCAGCTGTGTATTAAAGAGAAATTAGGAGAAACAGCAGGTTTTCAGAGTTCCTAGCCGTGGCACCATCAATTACCTGTCTTGCTTAGGTCCCAGGAGGTCTGGCAGTTTCCCAGCCATAACTCCTTTTAGGCAGTATCTCTGTGCTGGAGCTGAGAATCACTGTGCTACCTAAGGAACATGCTGTCTGGGGAAGTCCTTGTGTAACAAGTTAAGCTCACTCTAAAATTATGTTGAAGGCAGCATGAGAGACAGCACAAATGATCTTAATGAATCTGGACCTTTGCTTTTTTCGTGACAGCATTGGCTGTAGATTTTATCAGCTAATCCAAAAAAAGGCATCCAATAGACCGAGCCAGTATTTGGGTATAAGCCTTACAGAATATTTTGAGAGGACTTGATTCAGACCACTGGTCTTTTTTTCCTTTATCTTGTGTATGAGCAAACAGCAAAGACTAAATCCCCAAACCTTGACCTGCAGGTGTAACCTTGTTGAAAAACATAAACCTTAACCCTGCTTGCCTTTCCTTTGTTTCACAAGGGTGTTCTCACACAAAGGACACAGCTGTAAAGTAAGAAAAAAGGACACCAAGTGTGGTTTGCAAAGGTATCTTCACATTTTAAAAAAGTTTTAAAGGATATCACGTGCCAGGAAAAGAAACGTAAATCCGTCCCCTGACTTTAGATGACAGATCCCTGTCTGAGCAAAATGTCGGAGTCTATGCCAGAGTGACACACAGCGAGACATCGGGTGCCTTCTACCAAGGATTTCTAGGCTTCCCCTTCTTTTAGACACAAGTGAATCATGGCAGCACAAAGGTTAACCAAAGCCTTTTTGAGTCTGCCTCCACAAATACCATGCAGTGCTAGTGCCCTTTTGAAATAATATTTATTACTTCTTGCCAGAAATCCCCACTTGGTGGGGTTTTTTTTTGGTATGGTGCTAACAGGTTTTGCACCTTTCCATTCTCTTTCACAATCTCCAAACTCCATGTTTTAGTCCTACCAGTCTTGCATTATGCTCTCGCATGTGTTACAGTAAACACATGCACTGTTTTGTCCAAAGTCTTCCAAATTCTTGCAATATCAAGAGAGGAACATGAAGATGGCCTCAGGAAAGAAATCATAAATAGGTGCCTACTTTACACTTGTGACTGTATACTTCAATCTAATTGAGCATTTGTGGAAAAAAAAAATCTGCTTTATTACTTACCATAAATCCAAGATAATTCTATTTAATGTTCCTTTAACTGACAAAAAAAGGATAAACCTAGCTAACTATAAACATGACATAAATAAAATTTAGCATTCCTCCCATTCCTCACCCACTGTCCCAGTTGGCTATTTTATCATATCACTCGATATAAAATTTAACAGTATGGTATATAAGTGATCCTTTTTTATTCTTTTGCATAATAATTGGCTGATTTCCAGTAATAAAGAATAATAAGGCTACTATTTATTCCAAATCGTAAACATCTTTTTTATATGCGCTTCTTTGCTTTTATTGTGGGGAAAACAATACAGTGGCCAACAGAGAGCTACATCAGCAGATTGCAATAGTTGTTTGAAGAGAACTAGAGCTACTTGAATTCAGTCTGAATTTAGCTGACTTGGTGTCTTACTTCTTGGTTGAGGGAAGTAGAGGAGCCACTAAAATGGTGACACAAACTGATATTAATAAATTAGTACACTCATAAAAGGAGGCTCCCAGTTTTAGTGCTAACAGCACACCATTATATGCAGCATAATGTAGTTTAAAAGGCACACTGATAAGTGGCTGTATTCAAATCCATTTCTGCGCCCTTTTGTGTTCTTATCTACCCTGGTCCAGCAGACAATCCAGCTTTTCACTAACCTTTGGCACTCCACCATCAGCAATAACCCGTGCTCTCCTTTATAGCTCCATAGCTCCATAATGAGCATCACCTGTGGTATGCTCCATTTGGAGCTGCAGCATCAGCAAAATGCACCTGCTCTGGTGCCTGCCGGTGCAAAAAGCTCCATGGCTCAGGACTCGTGGGAACTGGTCTGTGTGCCCTAAAGCAATGCCAGAGAAGTGGTTAAGAACCTATAATCTCCAATGAACTGAGCCTTAGCCTCTAATCCTTGTAGTTGCCTTAGTAAAAGGAAATAACCAAACAGGGTTCTGAACTGACATAAAGTGCCTGCACAGCTTCTAGGAGAACTATAAGGTTGCTTGCATTTGTGATAAATTCTTTATTTGAATCAAATAGATTACTGTGGCAGCATCTCAGTTTTAAAATCATTGATTTCCTTGAAATGTTAATTTTTAAGGGTTTTTTTGTAATCATATATATTTTTAAATTCCTTTTGTACATTTTGACGTGTGTTTGTACTGAAATTGGAGGCTTTTTCCTTTAGGAATTTATGTGTGTTTATCAATAGATACAAATACATATGTTCATATGTATGTAAATAACTTTGACTTGTAGCTGCTTTGTAAGGGAAAAAGTGAGTTTGTAATCATTTTAAAATAATAGCTGTAACCGTTAATAATGAATAGCACTTTGAAAAGGATAGGTTTTGCAGAGCTATAAGCAGAATACCAAAAATAGAAATACACACAGAAACGTGATTCCAGTTGTCTGAACTGAGTGCTTCTCAGTCCTCCTTTCCCTTTTTTTCTTAGGTTTTTTTTTTTTCCAGAAGACAAATCTAGGTGACAAGTTTAATAAATACATTTTCTTAAAGCAAAGGTCAGTTTAGCATCAAGACTGTTATACTCAGTTGTAAACTTAGAGACATGGTGTCAGGATTTCCAACAAGAAGGCACACATTCTCTGAAAACAGAGAAGCCTCTCAAAATAAAAGCTTTTTGTTGCTCAGTTGATATGTTGAAAGAAGTAGGATTCAAGTCAAGAAATGTCCCAAACTAAAGACAATGTTTCTAGTAGTAGAAGTACAAGAAGATTGCCAGGGCTATAGAACAAAAACCTTCTGTCTCACAATACAATTTACAATAAAGTAGGTAATATTATTTTCTCTTTCAGAAGTTCACCAAGACAGACAGCAAAGAAATAATGTATTTTGAACTGTCAGATATGCTTACCATATTTTAGCATCTCATTTATGTATGTCTGACATCTGATTTTGCTCTGGACTTTCCCAAAGAAATATATGTATAATTTCAAAATACTTCCTTTTAAAGAAAGACATTCAGTTGCGTGATGAATCAACATAACATAGGCAGAACATTCTGACCCTTGAAATTGAGTGACTGATAATACTCCTTAAGTTCTAACCCTGCTCTGCATGTCCTTTATTTTTTATTGGAAGAAGGGAACAAGATGGCATGTTACAAGTATCACATTAACTACTACCTATTGATTGTATTTTTTTTGTATTCATAGCAAGATATGTATATTGAGGAAAAAGCATATCAGAAGGAATCGTTTACTAACTAAAGGAACTTGCTACCTTATAGCTCGGAGTCCTGGACATTACTCAGCTGAGAACATAAACAATGATACCAGGATTAATATGCCACCCACCAGTGATGAGGATTAAAATGGCAATGGTTTGGTTCCCCCATACTGGCACAAACTAATTCTGCTTAGCGGGAAAACAGACCTCTTTTAGCTAACATGCTCATCAGCAAAGCAATTTATATTGCTTCAGACTTTGCCCCCGTCTTGTGAGTACAGGAGTTCGGGCTTCTAATTATTTTACAGACATTAAAAAAAAAAAAAGGCCTTGAGTTAGACCACTTTATTTTCTCATCTTTTAAAATCACCTGACAGTTTTTGAAAATGTGAAGAAGGGTTATAAAAAACAGCCATAAAATGGAGCTGTGTTGCATCTCAAGGCCAGCCGCATTGGTACAGTGCAGGGAGACGTCCATGTACCATGTGCATCTCAGAAAAACCTCCTGAAACAGGGGAAAATATGGGTTGTCTAGAAAAGAAGGGTAATGACAAAGAAAATATGTAGACACAAATCAAGAGTTTACTCCTGTTGTAAATTACTCTGGCTGTCCTATGGTCAGTGACGTTATGTGGCTTAACCTGACCAAGTATTTTGCCCAAAATAAGTAGAATGCTTTGGATTTAGCTGGTCACAGGAATCAATCTGGATCACAATCAGTTGCTACAATTTAATTGCTATGGTTTAGCTCCTTCTTTTTCAGGTGGGTTCTTGTGGGCATCAGAGGCGATCACATGTGGGCAAATGTAGCCACAGAGAAGCCATGACAGGACGTGTGTTGAAGTGAGATTCAGAGCACATTGATTTAAATTGCTTTCCTTTTCTCAGTTAAAATTCAAGATTACTGTTTTTGGATCGGATCCTCTGTCCTTCAGAAGTAGGAGAATTAGAGCTGTTTACACATGCTGCATATGCAGTCACAGCCAGCTGCCAAATGCTGCCTGCAGCACAAGAGCAGCAGAGCTGGGTGAAGCTGGACACCCTCTGAGCTCCCTGGAGAAGGAGGCAGTCCTGAGGTGGGTGTGAGTGCTTTTGATAAACAGGGAAGGAGGCGGATTCATAAGGTGCTATGGGAGTTTTCTTCTCTCGTTGGTTAACAGAAATTTGTTGCTTTCACAAAGTTCTACTTCCATGTGCCTTAGCGATTCACCAGGAGCCTCATTCTTATGCATGGGATTTCTTCTGTGGGAGAAGAGTACAAGAGTAGAAGGAACAGGAAAGTGGTGTATAAGCTGGGGGTGTGCAAAAATTGCAGGGTTCCAGTGTTGTTGTTATTTTAATTATTCAAATAAACAAGAGACATAAATTATCTTGACAGTGCCTGCTGGCCACCTGCCTAGCCAAATGTTGGAGAAAATATGTATGATACACAAGGAAGAAATATGGTTGAAAAAGGCGTTTCACTCTCTAGGAAGCTTTAACTGCTACTAGTGTTCAATTAGTAATTATAAAGAGACCTCTTCCTAAATTATTGAGTGGAATTTTGAAATAGTGACCATATTATCTAAGGTTAGTTAATGGACTATTCTGAATTAAATTTGGCCTTATTAAAGGCAGTGGGAATATTTCTTCTCTTCCCTTACTTGTTATTGCTTTGAAAGGTGCAAAATAAAAGAAACTATTCTTATGCTTAATAAGTTCGATGAGGCTTTACTGGAAGTGCTTCTATCCTTAATAAATAAAATAATTTCATTAGTGAAACAAAGCCATTCAGTCAAAAACTATCAACAGATTTAAAATTAATAATTTTGCAGTTGTTACATATTTATTTCTTTTCACCACTTCACTATATATGTTGGCTCAAGATAACGAGGGGCTTTATTAATTCTAACAAGCCTCCACCCCATGGTCTCTTAAACTCTTCTTTCTTGCTTGTATCAGCCTTTTAGTCTCACGAGTATCACTCGTCCAGTATGTTTTCACTGATGGAACGGGTCCCTTCTCGAAGTGCTGTTTCCTATCACCTTATCCTCTCTCAGCTCACAAAACTGCCTGCTCATTCTGGAAAAATTGAGGATTTCTGCAGTACAGCTTAAACGACAGTGGCATACAGTGAAACAACAGCATGACCTTCAGCTACAATAGGTTTCTGTTGAGTTGAATAGACTGACACATGGTGATGGTTTTCAGCCAAATAAGTAGTGGCATGCCTTCTGAAAAGGGGGAAATCTTATATTTTTATGATGCATATCAATGAAGGACTTTGTCTGTCTTAGCAATTCTGAATTGAGAAGAAAAATGAGGCCAGGGTGGAGGAGAAGAGAGAAGCTTTAAGGGGAAATGCTTTAAAGGCTTAAATTAATTTCATATTCATTAAATAGCAAAGATTTCTAGAGTTAACTGTGAACATGTATTTACTTATTAGAGATGCATGGGAGCAAAAATAAGATGAGGTGGTGTTAGAATAAGCTGACCAGAAGTAAATAGCTTTTGAGCCTCTCTTTTAAAATATTAAAATTCCTCTCAGTTGTATTTGAAATGTTTAATGAGAAAGAAAGAAATGTAGTCTGTTCCAATCCTTTCCCCAGCTGAGCTACAAATTTGCTTACAACTTTATTGTTATCATGAAGTTAATAATCACAGTGACAGCAGAGAACAGTTGGAGTGTGTGAGACTTTCGCTTCTGCTAGATTCAGAATCCTGCTAATGACTTCGATGAGCTCTTTTCTTTCCTCCTCTTCTTCTGGAGTCATGTCAGATGCACACCACCTCTCAGAGTACATTAAGCCTAATGTGGGATTCAAGAGCGTGTAGAGTGCTGCCCAATGTCAAAGCTCTTTAGAAATGGAGTTGTTCGGATTAAACACTTTTACATTAACTGTTTGGTGGGATAAAAATGAAACCTAGAAAAAGAGAGTGAAAGCTTGACCGATTTCTTCCCGAGGGCTTTACCAGCTAGGTGTCTGCCTGCAGCCGTCGGATACGGCAGGTGCCTGACAGCAACGTGAGCAGGAGTCGTGGCTTCTAACTCCAGGGACACTTCAGAGGACTCTCTGATCCCACTTGACTCCACAACATGTTTGATCAAAACTATTTAATGAAAGCCCTTAAATAAGTTAGAAAATAAAAGAAAGACAGGCTGGAGCCAAGCTGACCTCCTCCAATCACCTTGTAAAGTATACATGACTTCTGTTCAAAAGGTTTTAGTCCTTAACCCTGTAGCCACTAACCCTTTCGTATCACAAGGAAAGTGAGATTTTTGGCAATGCAGAAAAATCTATACTCTCATGTATGAAATGGAAATACTGCATATTGAAAAAAAAACCAACCAAGCAACCAACAAAAACAATCTGTCGTGTTCATGAATATAGCAGTTATTTTTTTCTCAGTTAGGGGAAAAGTTGTTATAACATTCAAGTGAATGTATTCTTTGTCTCATTCAGAAGCCAGCTCACTCAGCTGATAGAATATTAAAATTAAAGCTTTTTTTTTTCCAGGATTATGACATAGTAAATATGGCAGTTAGAGGCAGACCAGAGGTACCTCCAACCCAGTATCTGGTCTCTGACAGGGGCAAATTATGAGTGCTTTGGGAAAAAAGCTTAAGAAACAGGGAAATTATGGGGTAATCTTTCTTCAGTATAGTCTCCAAATTCTCTAATCTGTCACTAGTCTTGGCTATAAGTAAACTATAGTTTGTGATTTGATGAACCAGAAGTTTCAATTACATCACTGTGTTTCATAGATATTTGTGGACATTTCCTTCATGATTTATCTAATCTCTTCTTTACTCATTTATATACTGAGCAGATTAAAAAAATGCTACTTCAATGAGTTCCATCATTTAATTATAGTGTGAGTAGTACTTTCTTTCGCTGAGTGCCCTCTCAATCTCCTGTTATGAACAATGAATGTTTTCTTTACTTTCTCTACGCCATTCATGATTTTGTAGCCATTATTTTATTACATTTTATTATTGTATTATATTTTTTAGATTCTACTATATTTTATTATATTATGCATGCTCTTTCATTTCTCTCATTTCTAAACTGTAGAGTTATGGTTGATTTAAATTCCCCCATAGAAAGAAAGTATGATGATCATCCTTTCTTCCTCTTCCCTGTACCTTGTCTCATACTAAACGGTGAACTTTGAAATGGCATGACCAGGTTTGCACATGGCAGTCAAAAGATGCGCACAGTCTTTGCTGGAAGATATGTAGTCCTACAGGGAGTCAAATCCATTGCAGAGAATGACTTCTCAGACTACTATCCTAATTTAAGTATGGCAAATAGATGGAAAGGGGAGAGGATGAGGCATCAGTTGAAGGCAAATCTTTCAAATTTTTGTTTTGAATGCCTGATTTTACAAACTTAGTAATATTTTTTTAACATATATGTTCATATTTACCAGAGGTGATTGTGACTTTTTTACAAGACCTGTGCCAATTCACTGGAGGAGAAGTGTAATAAAAGGTTTTATAGTCAGATTTTAAAAGCGCGGTTTCAGATCAATTCAACAAAAGCAAATATTCTGATTTGGAGGGTTAAAGAAATTACGAGATGAGTAGGTTCCAACTGGAAGGGAGATTTCAGTTCTGCAGAAAATTAATTTCTCTGGAATTCTAAATATTCCTGTTGAATGTGAACATTTATCTTGAACATATACAAAAGCATAAGAAAGGAGAATATTAATAAACTTGTAAAATCCAGTATTCAGAAGTCAGGAAACATAAAAATCAAGATTATGTCTTCTTCACTCTTCCGTGTATTTAGTAATATACTAATCTTTAATTACGCAAACATGTAGAGTATGTCCGTAGGTACCTTTCTTTATGCAGTGTACAGAATCAACAGCACTCCCTTGTCGATTCAATATTTTGTTTCATCTTCTATAGTCGATATGAGGTCATAGGCTTTACTTAACTGCAGTCTGTTAAAACTCTGCTCCAAAGCCAAGGTTATTAATTCCTGATGGGCTTTTCTCTCCTATCACCATTGTAGTATTTTAGTGTTTTGGAGACATTAATGAATGTATCTTCCCTGTGCAGTGACTGAGGGACGTTGGGAGCTGGCTCACAGAGATAAAAGTTTAAAGTGTACACTCTGGGGCTGAACTTCAGATGTACAGCTGGCTTTTCAGAGTACTTATCGCTATTTTGGATGCTAAAGCAAGAAAAACATTGATACAGTTGCAACCGTGGGGCTCAACCATTTTGTCGGTCAGCCTCACCTCCAAGAAAAAATGTCCAACTAATCCTGACCATCTATTCACCTAGCGTGCACAGGAACTGGGAGGCATACAAAGGCAGGGCATCCACATCCTGGACATGGTATTCCTCTCCACCTTGAATGTGAGACTTTCTTTGTCTCCCCTGCAAAGGGTTTACAGGAAGGCTTCTGATGCATTCCCAGAACAGGTGCGGTCCTCTAGTCTGAGAGCTTTGTCCCTGCTCTGCAAGGTTTGACTTTCCAGATATTTTAGTTAACTGGAATAGTGTTTGCATTTACAAAGGTTTTTGATTTCTGTAAACTGTTGCTGAATTGTAGAAGAAAAGCAAAAGAGAAATCCAATAATCTGTGGCCCCTCTTTCCAGATTTCATAAAACAGATCTAAAAAAATGCAGGAATCGTCGCTGTTCAGAGAACAGTCACTGAGTTTTTCAGGTGGGTAAAATATTATCTATTTATTTCTTTGACCTTGTAGAAATGGTAGAGGTGTTTTCTAAAATAATTCTCTACTTCACTGTTTAAAGTTCAGTAAAATTACATGCTACTCAAACAGGTTTTACAATGGAAAGTGAGAAAAAGCTTGAGTACTAAGCAGTATTAACATGCTTAACAACAAGTCATTAGAGCTTCATATGACTTTCTCTGGATGATGAACCCATTTTCCTGTAAAAATTGGAAAACCTGTCCTGTTGCAGCATTTAATTCAAAACAAAAAGCTTAAAAATTTTCTACTCCCTGTAGGCATTAGAAAGTGCCCTTGAACTTTTGTGATGCGAATTATGTAAATTTATTTGTTTATGGTTCTATTTCTCTCCTTATGTTCTGTCTAAATCATCTAAATTACAAGCTGTAATTAATACACTGTTACTACATTATGTGCCAAAATCATACATAAATAATTAATATATTTTGGATGTGTCTTCTTGGTTTTAAGCCTTTCACCTAAGTCTCCAGAATTTCCTCAGGCTATCACTTGTCTTTGCCAAGGGACAGTGCTTTTGATTCTTGTGGAAAAGAGCGTAATATTTAGTAGTAGCATTCCTTTTTTTACTACATTTGTTGCTGAGTTTTATGCTAGGAATTGTGATAGTTTTAGCAGAGCAATTGTTGATTTATTGGATTTGAGTTTGAACACCAACATACATTAAAACATAAATGTTTTAATCAATTGCTGTAAAATGATTTAGGCAATAGTAGTTTTCACAGGTAAACTGCAGAGTCACCTAGTTTTCACAGAGACTAATCATGAACGGACCCAACTCTCTTTCAAATGTTTATAATTAAGTACATCATCAGAAATAAGTCTATGGCACATCTACTATAGCCTCTACTCCTGTAAAAACACCAGTACTCAAATGGAAAAGATCTTCCGCCTTCTGCAGTCGCTGGGCACCCCCTCTTTATCAGGTTTCGCATAAGCATGGCCATGATGAATGCAAAACCAACATGCTGTGTTTTACACAACTCCAGGGTAGGGCTGTCTATTTTTCCACCAGCAGAGAATTCCCCTGGCTCTTCCGCCCACCACATTGTCCTGCTGCTTCGTTTGCTCTATTGTTTTTTCCTGCAGAGTGATACATTGCAGTATCTTCTCTTGCTGCAGCTGAAGTAGAGCCATCCATCATCCCAATCACTGGAATTAAGAGCCTTATGGACTGGGAGTAAATTATGTAGCTTTGGGGGACTAGAGAGGAAAAGAGCGAGAGTTTTGTGTGTTTGGGTTGTGATGTTTTTTCTCTCCCTGAACCTGCTATTTTACATTACTGTTTCCTTTTACATAATATTTCTGCCTTGCTTGGGATCATGATAAGATAAATGCAGCAGAAGTAGTTTCATTATTTCCATAATGTAAATTTAATCAATACAAATGCAGTTAGCAACTCCATAGCTGACTCGACTGTTGCCTGGATCTGAATTTGAGTTTCATTTGTGGCTTTCCTTTCAACTTTAATGTAATGCAGATGCAGAATTCACTAAAAAAAATGTCCAGTAAACCATAAAACAATGCCGTATAGGTGTTGAGTCCAATTTACTGTTACAGGCAATCTCTTCTTCCTATTCAGATAAAATAAGATCCAACTGAGGCTCCTGGTTTCAATTTTCAAGACTACAAATTATTAAAACCTCAGACTTTGGCCTCAAACTAAGTCATATATTGGTACCTAAAATTAAGTCTTAAATCTAACTTGTAAACTAAACCAGAGCCCAAAATCTCAGCAGTGTATTCTGTCCAACTAGGATGACTGAAAACAAAGGAGATTATTAGGCCTAATTTTCACTCCCCAGTATTGCTGAGTATCTCTTCCTTCTAGAGCCTTATCTAAAGCCTTAGGTCTTTCACTTTGAACTTCTGGCCACCTGTGGTAGGGTATGGGAGGGCTACAGGTGGCCATTTCCCTGAGGTTGACCCCAGGCACCTTTATGAGCAAACCAAGTACTTAAGTACATTCCCGTCTTCTGCCAAACCCATAACCTGACTTAATTCTGCAGGCTGAGATGAGGGCTTAAGTTAACAACAGCACCTCATGCTGCCTTCCCAGGCTTCACCCCCCCCCCACAACCTTGTCATCTCTCTGACAGTAGACTTGAAAAATATGTTTTATCCTTCAAAATTTTTCAAGGCCTTAAAGGCATTTTTCCAATTTAAATTAAGCTTCAAGCTTATACGGATTAAGTTGCTTATAAGGATCCAAGAGCTAAACTACAAAGAGCGCTGAAAGAGTTGGATATTAAGGTATGGACTTTTACTTTTAGCAAGGCCACACTAAGCTTGATATCCAAGTTATGCTTCAGATTGCCTCTTGATGTTGAGGGTATATCTGAAATGATTGAACAAAGGAATAATGCAACTGCAATTTAATGATAGAAGTGTCTTGTTTTTCATAGTCTTGTCAAGGAAATAATGTGTAAAAATAAATTTGAGCAAGCTTTGTCATTATAGTTAGTGAAACAATCAAAGATGCTCATATAATCTTTTTGATAATTAACTGACAAGTTTTAATGCCACCATTGAATCAGAGAACAATGAAATATCCTTTCTAGTGTTTCAAAGTAAAATTAATTTGCTCTGCATTTGGTAGGCTTACTTGGAATATCAATTTCAAAATATGCTCACAGCATTGTTTTGTAAGACCATCAATTTTCAGCTGCCCCCTTCAGGAGAGACACTACTGCCCTGCCACAGAATCCCAGAATGGTTAAGGGTTGGAAGGGACCTCTGGAGATCATCTAGTCCAAACCTGCCAAAGCAAGTTCACCTAGAGCATGTTGCACAGGGTTGTGTCCAGGCGGGTTTTGAATATCTCCAGAGAAGGAGACTTCACAACCTCCCTGGGCAGCCTGTTCCAGTGCTCTGTCACACTTAATGTAAAGAAGTTCCTCCTCATATTCAGATGGAACTTTCCATGTTTCAGTTTGTGCCAATTGCCCCTTGTCCTGTTACTGGGCACCACTGAGAAGAGTCTGGCCCCCTCCTCTTGACACCCACCCCTAAGATATTTGTAAGTGTTGATAAGATCCCCTCTCGGTCTCATCTTCTCCAAACTGAACAGACCCACCTCCCTCAGCCTTTCCTCGTAAGAGAGGTGCTCCAGTCCTTTGATCATCTTTGTAGCCCTTCGCTGGACTCTCTCCAGTAATTCCTTATCTTTCTTGAACTGGGGGGCCCAGAACTGCACACAGTACTCCAGATGTGGCCTCACGAGGGCCGTGTAGAGGGGCAGGTTAACCTCCCTTGACCTGTTGGCCACACGCTTCTTAATGCATCCCAGGATACCATTGGCCTTCCTGGCCACAAGGGCACACTGCTGGCTCATGGTGAACTTCTTGTCCACCAGAACACCCAGGTCCTTCTCTGCAGAGCTGCTCTCCAGTAGATCAGCCCCCAACCTGTACCGGTGCATGGGGTTATTCCTCCCAAGGTGCAGGACTCTACACTTGCCTTTGTTGAACTTCATGAGGTCGCCATTAGAATTGATTTAAGCTTAGATCTGTCTAGTAAAGCCTTGACCAAAAATCCCTTTCTCTGTCCCTTGAAGTCTGTTTTGTTGTGGGATGAAGCTGAGGAGCTGGGCCCTGGTGGGCCACGAGACAGTCACAGCTCCATACTGAAGCTTTGGCATAACAGGCAAGCAATCAGCTGTGCATCCTGTTAACACTAAGTGCTAAGTGCCAGCATATTTACCTGAAAATTTACTTTCTTCTTTGCTGAAGGAAGCACTATTCTCGGGGGTCCATATGGTTTATCAAATCAACAGTACCATGAAATTGGCATTAATTTCTTTTTTGTTAGAGTATGAGTAAAAATTATGTGTATAATGTGATTTTTTTTAAATTCCACTGTGAGACTAGGATCTTTAGATGGGTAAATCCCTTTTTACCAGCTGTGATACATTACACCTTTTCTCAAATTCACCCTGGTTGACAGACCGTAATGAGCTATATTTGCTGCAGCCAAGGAATGCTATAGACATACTCACACCCATGGAATGACCTAGTGCCTCTCTGATGCTTATAGCTCCAAAGTCGTGTATAAGGATAGAGTATTGCCCTATTTAATAAAACTAAGTACATCTAATTTTGTCATGAAAGTTATATATGTTGCTGATTAGTGAAAGAAAAGCTGGTAAAATGAGACAGGAGGGGAACACTCTGTGTAAGTGCTAGGTTAGATGCAATGTGGTGACTATCATCACAGAGATGGCAAGGACGTGTGGGATTATAATGTAAAATGACCAAGAATTTCAAACAGTGGCCGTCAATGTGTGTTTATTATACATCTGCGTATGGTAGACCAAACTATATGCCATCAATTCATTTATATCAGATGACTTTGACCCAAAAATAATTACTCTCAACCAAATTATTTAGAACTTATTTTTGGTAACATGAATTAATGGGTATAAATTCTGGACAGAAATGCCTAAAGCCATTTCACACATCCCTCTCAACAGTCATCAGACTGGTTTACTGCTATTCTGGACTGGATTTGGGTGGTGTAAGCTGCCATGAAACACAGTTTATGTCGTTCATCAGATCCGCTAGTCATCACGTTTCCCCTTCAGTTGTCAAAGGTAGATATTTCCATTTCCTCACCTGCTCCTTGATGTCAGAAATGAAATTCTTTGTTTTACAGAGTTTAGTGGTTCTTTGCTGCCTTTCTTTACCTAATAAGGGTGGTTTTTCTCCTGACAATGTGTTTGTTTTGAATATTCATTTCTTTGCAGTATCTTGCAAATATACTTCGTACTGAAAACAGAATAATTACATCTATTTCTGTTCCAGTTCTGCTGTTCTTGGACTCATTCTGTTGCTGAGTTGACCTGACATATTCTTAGCTAAGTAAGGCATTTTATTAGCAATTTGAAACCCATATGCAGAAGGTAAAAATTTTTAAAAATATAAGGAAGAGTAAAATACTGATCCCTATAGGATAATCACGTTCAAAACAGAGGGAACATCATCATAGTCAGTCTTTTTATTCTGGAACTCACTTTGCTTCAGAGAACAGAAGGATTGGAAGAAACAAGAGATATTTAGCTTTACTTCTTTGTTTTCACACTTACTTTTAATCATTCTTACCTCAATGTTCCAGTTCCATACTCAGTACTGAATTATTGCTCTTTCTGGACTGGATTTATGTTCTCTATGTTCTTTATCATATGTTGTCCTCTGATGCTCGTTTTTCCCTTAAAATCTCAACTCCTGGAGTCAGGTTATTGTGTGAAGCAATCAAAAACTTTTTTTTTTCCTTTCCTTTTTTTTTTTTATCTAACTTTACAGCTCTCACAGATTGTTCTAAAAAGCTTTAAAATTTTGAAGTTTTATGCACCTAGCACTAGAATTCAACATTTTCAGTTTTTAAAATATGATTTTAAACCCAAACCAGAATTTAGGGGGATTAATTTCTGACTCGATAACCCTTAAAACCTGTTTGATATTTATTATCTTTCTATGTTATGCTATGAATATCTTCAAATTTTTAAAACCTGGCATCTCTACTGCATGTCTCTTTCCACCACGAATGGCTGAACCGTAGAAGCTGTCACCATCATCAGCAGCAGCAGCACCAAAAGCAAAGGGGTTATTATGTCACTTCTGATTACAAGTGTGGGCATAAGCACAGAGGAGGACTGGGGAACCTAAGGGACCCTTTTGCATGAATTTCTGTTGTCTCGGCTGGAAGTTCCTGAAAGCATTCAGGAAAATAAATTTTTATTTACATTTAAAGAGATACTTTTTACGGGATGAGTAACTATGCTGTCTTCACATCTATCTGAAATGTAGGCCAACAGGATGACAGATAAAGGGACAGTCTTGCCAATGTGTGGAAAAAGAAAAAACAGGAACATTTTATATCTCCAAATCTTTTAAACTGTGTTAAATATTCTATTTTTCTAATTTAGATCTGCCACTGATTCAAAATTGCATATTTTACTTACATGAAATTCTGACAAGGCTCCTTTTTAGGTATTGACTGAATTTTTTTGTTTGCATCCCTTTTCTGAAGAATCCAGGCTATAAAATCAACATTTTAAACCATACAAAGTAAGAAAGCACCCTCTGATAATGTTCGGCTAGAAGAAGTGAGTGAGTAGGACTGTTTTTATGATGAGGAAGTGTTTAGGTAAATGAACACATTGTGCTTCTATGTTATATTTAATGTCTAGACAGGGAGAATATAGCAGTAGAATTTTTTATGCCATTTTTTCTCCAAAAACATATAGGTGTGTTCAGAGCATGCACAACTTCCTTTTGATCTCTGCTACTTACAAGAACCCCACTGATATAGCTCCTGGTGCCTCATAATCTTTAATGCTTCCGTGTTCAAATGGCTCCATTTCACTTCTCCTTCCCCCACCAAGGTAGGCACTTATTTTCCCATTTTAAATATGAGGAGCTGAGGTTAGATTTTAACATCCTTGATTCCCAGGAACAAAAAAGAACAGCCTGGAGGGAAGAATCCCAGGTTAGATTATTTTAGCTTAAACACAAACAGAACAAATGAACACCACGTACCAGGGACATGTCTTTGCTTTGCCTCTTTCCATCCAGCGTATTCAATATGTAAAGTACAATTTCAGCATTAGTTTAAAGCTCCCAAAAATTCCCAAGAGTGAACAGTAACTGATTTTTCTTATAGGTCAAAGAAAGACACTGGGCTACTGGAGAAGAGTACAGAAAAAGCTGATCTGGGATGAAGGGAGGAACATATAGGAAAGAGAGGGGCTCAGAGACTGAGTCTTGCTGCTGCTGTCACTGCTGGGTTACCTCCCTGCAAGCATGGATCCTCTGTCCTTCAGCTGTCAATACCCGCCTGACTCTAGGTGACAGGGCAGTATCTATTATGCTTCTTGAGAGTAGTTTTACTGGTCTAAGCATCTGCCTGTTTTGCCTTTCCCACAGCTGGCTTGAACAGTTTAAAAGGGAAATTGTTTTGTGGATGCATCAGGATCACATGGAACAATTCCCATATTCATGTAGCATCTCTGGGACAACTCCAGCCATTGTTTCAAGGCAACTTCATATTAGGAGATGTTTAATATGTTTTAGCTCTTTTTAATGTGATTTGGCAGCTGGGTGCAAGAACAACAAATCACACAATGTGGCATCAGCCAATTCACTGCATGCCAGGGTTTGGAAATCTTGGCTGTGTGGCATCTTTTGTTTCACCCACCTCATAGCTTTGTTGAGCTCTGCTTGGTCTGGCCCCTATCACCCTCTGGACGGTACCACAGCCTCTACTTCTTGAGCTGAAGAGGTCAACAAGACTCGGGTGTGTTGGCTGGTGCCCCTAGGACCCTACGCTGTTACAGCTGAGCTCAGACCACATGTTTCTAGGTTTACAAGCCCATGCCTTGATGTCCTCACAGGGAAAGTGTAAGTATTCTTACTGGCTCATGTAGTTAAAGCATGTTGTACAATTTACAGATATTAATTTCTATTTCGTTTTGGCTGGTATGAGGTCCAGCACTGTCTGGCTGTTATTTTCCCAAGAACAGCAGATCTGAAGAGGCCTCAAGAGCCAGGTACTCAGCTGGGACAGATCAGCATTGATGTGTTTATGTCAGTGAAGTGTTACTGTTATACCATAGCTACAACATATCCCTTTCTGAAAATGTTTGCTATTGTTAGTACCCGTGTTGGTGATAACAGGATAACTGTGCATTGTTACTCACAAAGTTTCTTGCTTGCATTTATTATAGCCTTTCCTCTTCCCACACCCTGCTCCTGCTGTTTGGCTGTCATTATTTATACAGCTCAGTAATGTTTTTCAACAAATCTCTCTTTCTGGAATGTTCGTTTAGGTTTGCCTGATTTTTATGAGACTGACTTGGAAACGTTGAATAAAATTCTGACTTGCAAGGCTGTCTAGACCCCTACTAAAGCTCCAAGGCATTGTGGATGACAAGTGACAGCTTTTAAGAGGAACTTTTTCTAAAGAAGGTGGTGTTTAATCCTCCTAAGGAAACCCGTATGAATCCAAAATGGTAATGTATTTCCTTAAACTGTTTGATCTAGAAGCTTTTCTGGGTTCCTGTTCTCTGCAGGAAAGGTTTTGCCTCACACATATTTACATTTTCATTTTTTGCTCATGTTTTCTCGCATTTTTGACAGTAATAGCTTTGAAATGTGTGCAGATAACTAACTGCTCAGAGGTCTATCTACATACTCGGGGGCTAAAGTACTTGTTATTTATAAGTTTGTTTGTTTGCTGGAGAAGAGTGCTTTTTTTTCCACTCTGACAATTAATTCTTCCAGGAAGCAGTGCAGGCAGGGCAGGAAGGCCTTTTCACTGGCTGAACTGCAGTTTAGGCTGTTCAATAATTTCGGCATGAGAATGGATGAGGTGTAAATGCCTGGTCAGTTTGACTGTTCTGTCCTCTATTTTATCCCCAAAATATGTTATCCAAAGTAATTTTTCTGTAAACAATGAATAGGCTATTCTGTAACATCCTGTGCTGTAAAACGAAAGTACAGTGGGATGAACTCAGGCTCAGCAAAATAGTGCGGATCAGCTCAGTCTGGTCTCTCTGCAGTGCCTGGAAGATTTCCCGTGGGGGTGTGTCCCTGCTTGCCTTGATGTTATCTCAGAAGAAGCAGCAGGATGCTGATGTTCAAAATAAAGCAGTGGTGGCATGTCATGCTGCTGCACAAAGGGCACCCACCTGAGCAGTGCAGGGTGCTATGCTGATTTCTACTTGCTGGTGGATGATACAGCCCCTCAGTTGCTTTATATTAGTTAGCACTGCTCAGCTCTCCTTCTGAATGGCCCCTGCCCCTTCCTGCAGATGAAGTGTTTCTTTTGAAATATTCGGGGTTCCCTATGTTTTGCAGCAATAAATATTTTGCTATGTCCAATTTACCTACCCTGTGTACATGTAGCAGAGACTTGCTGGACTTCAGCTGGTAAAAATCTGTCAGGATTGCTTTTCCATTTCACAACCTTGAGACTCTCACAGCTCATATATTTTCCAGGCAGAAATAAATGCACACAAAAAGTGCACATGCACTATGAATCTGATGTGGTCAGGCTGTGTCAGAACTTCTGCACAAGCTACGCAGGTGACAAGAGTGTGTGTAGCCAGTCAGATGATATATTCTGTTGTACTGGATTTACTGTGCGTACACAAATTGTCTCCACAGTGCACGCAAAAACTGGATAATCTGTCACAGATGAGTCATAGTCACTACACATGCACTGCGGTGTTGAGATCTGGATAGCTGTCAGCTCCCTCTGAGCTCGTGCTTCTGGGAACCACTGGCCTAAATAGACGGATGAAGAGTGCCGCCAGGGGAGTAGAGGCTCAGAGCGTGGGCTCAGAGGATCAGCAGAGCCATAGTAGGGACCAACAAAAATTCTCAGCTTCCTGAATTCTGGTTAAATATCCAACTCATTGGATTATCTTGTCAGGATACATAATTTCAGTGTCTTTTGTTGTGCATTCTAAAATACTCAGTTCAAAAGTAAATTAATGTGTACTGGGGAAAATACAACATGCTAAAGTTGTAAGAAAAATCAAGAGTCAGCAGCTCCTGTGATCTGTGTGATAGGGGGTGATTAACTGGAACAGATGCCTTCACAAAGCCTGCAAGGGGCTTACCATGCTGAGCATGAAGGGAAAAAAAACGAGAATCAGATATGCTTTTAAAGAAAGTTTCGCTGCGCCTTTGTCTTATGCTACAGCTGGAAAAGTTAATAAGGAATTAACAGAAATTGCTATTTATGGTATTCATATTCTGCAATTGTGATACTGCCTACAGAAGATGCCTGACATGCAGACACTGTAAGGACTCACCCTGCCACTGTAGGATCTACTTAGCTAGGTTCTTCTCTGCATCTTGTGTATGTTCAACCACCCTATGGTGACATTACAATGACTCTGTAAGTCTGTTTGTCTCTTTTTGTGGCCTCTACTTCTTGTTCAGACATTTATGCTGACGGCTACTGATCTGGGTAAACTGCTGTTTCATTAGTGTGCTTCATAGTGCTATTTCAAATCTACCTTTGGAATTGCTTGGAAACAAAAGCAAAACAGTCCCATCAGTTTAACATATCCTAATACTAAAATTAAGACCATAGTTAAAAGTTCATTCCTACGCAGAGGCTGCATGGAGGCACGTACAGTGAAGGGTGACCTGTCCAGAGTTCACCGATTTTCCAGAAAGGAGACTATAAGCTTTGCATGCCAATACAAAGAAAAGAAATTGATATATCAACCTCTGTTTAAATTACTTTTAAAACATAAGTGTTGAGGGGGTAAGGTGTAGATGGAAATAGGCCTCTGCCTCAGAAATGGCCAACCCATCAGAATGCAGAATACTGAAAAGGCCATCCTGAAATGGCATAGGACTGTATTTCATAAAATATAGGCATTACATTTCTGGAACTTCATTTGTGTGACAAAAACTGTGACAAGAACAGAGGCTGGCATAAAATCAATGTACTCAGGCAGGGACTGTAATAAATAATAAAAATGAAGAACAGCATAAATTTTAACCAGTTTTCATTACAAGTTAAAGCTGGTCTGATTTCCTATGTGATCCCTTGAAGCTGCATAATTTCCAAAGAAACATCAGCAAAGGTATATTTTTCATTTTGGATGAAAGGTGCTAAGAGAAATATCAGAGAGAGAGGGAGAGAGAGAGAGAGAGATGTTCATCACCTTTACTTGCACTTTGGTGTTACCAACAGGAATGGAGGTGTGGAGGAACGGGCAGGAGGCAGGCGGGGGCCTGCAAAGTGCCGTCACAGCCACAATCCTCTGGGGGCCAAGGAGCCTTGGCTGTTTAGGTGTTCTTCAGTCCCAAGTAGTCTGTTTTACATTGTGCTGAGCAACTTCTCACCCATGAACTGCTGTGCCATAGCACAAGCCCCAGTTTCAACTGTTTCTTTACAGAGCTAGCTCAACAGCCAGATCCTGACACCTTCATTTTCCAGTCAAATGTACCAGTAATATCAATTAATAAGCATAATCCTCTTGTGTTAATCTGTCACTATCCTCTAAAATTTCAGCAGCACTGCTGCTGTGAAAAGATAAATCCACTAGTTGCAATTTTATCAACCTGAATGGTCACGAGCTCTGCGGCCTGGCTCAGCCTGTGGTGGCAATTGTCTCACCGAGACCTCCTTGGGCAAGACGAGCGACTCAGCTCCCCTGGTCTCCTTCCCCCAGGGAGGCAGGAAAAGTCGAGCCTGGTCCTCCACGATACGTCTCCATTTAGATTGACAACTTCCCATGACTGTGAGGTTAACCTTGTTATGACAGCACAGCTGCGGTTGCCATCTCTCCTCATCGCACACGATAGCGCAGCCTTTCCAAAGTAATAGCAGCTCTTGGAATCACAAATTACAGTGAGTGTTTCAGCCTTTGTGTTGTTATTTAGCCCCAAATGACTCTGACATCAGTTTCTGATGGCACAGATGTGCTTTTTTTCCAGTTTTCTCCCAAACAAAAGGTTAGCAGGGGACAGCACCTGTTATACTGGTTCTGTTTTGTTATTTTATGGTGAAAAGTACAAATTGGTGTCCACTTTCATGTTCCTATTTGGCAAGTGCTTTGTTACTTGAACACCGTTTCCACTCTCCCATCAAAAGTAATAATGCTCAGATGCATCTGTACATCACTGTACATTGCATATATCTCTGCCTGGAAAAATTACATCTTTAATGGAAATGCTATTTTGAAATTGTGTTTTTATTTGGCCTGTACAACATTCTTTTTTTTTTAATTAGTAGAAGATTTGGTTATATTTTTTTGTAGAAAGACAATAGTGTGGTAGAAAGACTAATGGTACCTGTGGACAGTGTAGTTTTTATTACTGTCAAAATATTTCAGGTAGAGGGCATGTTTAATTAGATCCTCATTTCTCAAATCCCCCTTTAATATTTTCCTTCTACCACGTTGCAACATTTTTCAAACTCAACTCAGCATTGCAAGATTGGATCTCTGACCATTGGTAATTTTTTCCGAGTGTTAGCAGACCACTGTATTCTCCATTTACCTTCTGGATAACTCCCTAGATAAATACACTTTCTGAATAAACATCACTCTACCTTCTGGGTAACTATTATATGATGTTCATTACTGCCCAAATGTCTATGCTACAATTTTATGCACACAAATTTGATAATATCGGGGTGCCTTAGAACTGGCTATTATTAGACAGAAATAAATTCTGAGAGTTGATATTTCTAGTGTTGACAAATGTAGAGTGCAACATTATTAAATTTCTTCAGTTGCCCTTTGTGTCTCAGGAATGTGCTAAACCCAGCATAGCTTTTAATTGCTTCATTCTCTACTCAGTAATTTTCCTGCTGTTATTAGCATGGGCTGCTCAGCAATCACTCGGAGCCAAAGCATTTGTCGGAGATTTCCTTTGTGTAGTGTTTGTGTTCTGCCTCTTAGCACTCTGTAACGCAGTTCTGCACATGAATTTCTGCTCTACGCTGTAACTGGTTCCAGCTGGCACTTGCAAGAACTTGGAGAAAATATACTTCATGAAGCAGGTCTTATAGCTATAACTGGACCATACTTCTTAGACGGCTATTCAAAAAGAGCTGAAAAGATTTGGAAGATCTGTTAACACATCAGAGACATACGATTTTCAATTGCATGGGGAGGGAGGAAAACAGCAAGGGGAATACCAGCATCATGCACCTGCAGGCACTCCACTGTCAGCCTCACCTCCATCCCTGGAAAGGTGATGGAACAACTTGTTCTTGGTGCTGTCTCTAGGCACATCAAGGATAGGGGGATCATTAGGGGCACTCAACATGGCTTCACCAAGGGAAAGTCATGCTTAACCAACTTGATAGCCTTTTATGAGGACATAACCCGGTGGATAGATGATGGTAAAGCTGTGGATGTGGTCTATCTTGATTTCAGTAAAGCGTTTGACACTGTCTCCCACAGCATCCTCGCAGCTAAACTGAGGAAGTGTGGTCTGGATGATCGGGTAGTGAGGTGGATTGTGAACTGGCTGAAGGAAAGAAGCCAGAGAGTGGTGGTCAATGGGACAGAGTCCAGTTGGAGGCCTGTGTCTAGTGGAGTCCCTCAAGGGTCGGTACTGGGACCAGTTCTATTCAATATATTCATTAATGACTTGGATGAGGGATTAGAGTGCACTGTCAGCAAGTTCGCTGATGACACAAAACTGGGAGGAGTGGCCGACGCACCGGAAGGCTGCGCAGCCATTCAGAGAGACCTGGACAGGCTGGAGAGTTGGGCGGGGAGAAACTTAATGAAATATAACAAGGGCAAGTGTAGAGTCCTGCATCTGGGCAAGAACAACCCCATGTACCAGTACAAGTTGGAGACAGACCTATTGGAAAGCAGCGTAGGGGAAAGGGACCTGGGGGTCCTAGTGGACAACAGGATGACCATGAGCCAGCAGTGTGCCCTTGTGGCCAAGAGGGCCAATGGCATCCTGGGGTGTATTAGAAGAGGTGTGGTTAGCAGGTCAAGAGAGGTTCTCCTCCCCCTCTACTCTGCCCTGGTGAGGCCGCATCTGGAATATTGTGTCCAGTTCTGGGCCCCTCAGTTCAAGAAGGACAGGGAACTGCTAGAGAGAGTCCAGCGCAGAGCCACAAAGATGATTAAGGGGGTGGAACATCTCCCTTATGAGGAGAGGCTGAGGGAGCTGGGTCTCTTTAGCTTAGAGAAGAGGAGACTGAGGGGTGACCTCATTAATGTTTATAAATATGTAAAGGGCAAGTGTCATGAGGATGGAGCCAGGCTCTTCTCAGTGACATCCCTTGACAGGACAAGGGGCAATGGGTGCAAGCTGGAACACAGGAGGTTCCACATAAATATGAGGAAAAACTTCTTTACGGTGAGGGTGACCGAACACTGGAACAGGCTGCCCAGAGAGGTTGTGGAGTCTCCTTCTCTGGAGACATTCAAAACCCGCCTGGACGCGTTCCTGTGTGATATGGTCTAGGTAATCCTGCTCTGGCAGGGGGATTGGACTAGATGATCTTTCGAGGTCCCTTCCAATCCCTAACATTCTGTGATTCTGTGGGTTGAAGAATCCTGGCCTGTACAGTTGTATCCATTCTACAGGTATCTATCTTTCCATCTATCTATCTTGTGTAGAGTTGTAATAGTTATAGCTTTATAAAATGCAGATGAACATATAATCCACCCATATAAGGGCAAATAATCAACTAGAATATTTTTGTACAATATATCTTGGTTTCATCAAATTTCAGATAACATTCTACTCATTGGAAGTTGCAAATCATAGAATCATAGAATGGTTTTGGTTGGAAAGGACCTTTAAGATCTATACACTCCGCTGACATGAAACCATGTAGAAACATAATGATTAAGACTGATTTACAACTATATCCAAGCACAGTGGTTGGATCAAATTCAAATTTTATTGCAAAGATCAAAGTTAGAAAAATAGCACCAGTCCTACATACCAAAGGTTATGTAGGGACTTATCTGGCAGCTTGTTGACACTGTTCTGGAGGTCATACTGAATCCAGAGTGTCATAGTCTTTGGGTTATGATGCAAGATGATTTCAGAACAGGGTGGACAACCAGCTGTGGAAGAGCATGGTTGTGTGTCTCTGAAGGCAGCTGCAAAGCAAGTGGCTTGCAAGTTAGCAGATTCATACGGAAGAGAGGAAAGGTTGGTTTCTTTCCTGGAGGCAACCAATACAAGCCAAAATGGAAATAAGAGAGCTTAGGCATTTTGGAGAGGTCCTTCAGAAATGCATATCATAATAGCAATGTCTTCTCAATTGATTATGCAGTCTGAATCTTTGCCATTAATTGCTTGGCAAAAATATTACGCTCTAGCTCTCCCTACTGGATTATTGTTACACAAATTCTGTATTTAATGGGTGCAATGTACCTCTGTGTTAAACAATTAAACAGATAATCCAAGCATCTACTGTATTGTATAGATGTTTCATAATTTATGTACATTGCAACAGATTTGTCTATGGTTTGTTTATTTATTTTGCTAATTCATCTTATTTTGTAATATATCAGAAAAAAAAATGCTGTTTCTTCTGCTGCAGTTTATGAAGAGTCATTCTAGAATATGACAGTATTTCTTTTGGCTGCAATTTCAAAAAGTACCTAGGTGATTTTTAAGAACTTAAGGTAATTTTTCAAAAGTGAGTTTGGCTCTTAGAAGCCTGAACCTCAACGGCTTTCACTGAAACTTATTTGTCTGTCTGATAAATCTTTTAGTCATGTTTAACTACATGCTGTTCTAATTTAATTGATTTTTGAAAGCTAATAGAGAGACTAGTCTATACACATTTCATGTTTCTGCCATAACCAGTTATGTTATTCACTTTTCCCAAGGGAAAAAGCAAGCAGAGATATTTTAGGTGAGTTAAAATATGCATAGGTTATATTTTGCCCATGACATCTGACATAACAGGACTTAGAAGGCAGGATCTTCACTGATAAAAATTTGATTAAAATATGTTTACCCACATATTGCAATAAACTGGTCTTTGTTGGCAGCAAGATGACCTTTTTGACTCATTATGCCAAAGAAAAATTGTATTTATACTTTTACACGTATGATGAACTAATGATGGGCTTATAACATAAAGTTTCACTTTTCTTCTGAGACATGACATCCACTGAGAAAGTTTACAAAGAATATAGTCGTACACTGTGACTGTAAAAATTTGCTTTATCAAATAATTTAAAAGAAGAAGTTTATTGGTTTTTCATTAATTTCTGCTTCACTGAAAAAGTCTGTACAACAAAAGAAAACAGAATATTTTTCATGTACCTATGGTCTGTACTAAATATCACTGTAAGAACTGAAATGTTTTTATTAACACTATAATATCCATAGGCTTGAATTCACCCAGACTAAATGAGATATATCTATCCTGCTAAATTCGAAAAAGAACCAGAGACCAACCCTTACATCTGAAAGCAAGAGGCACTGAAAGTCTAAAGTCCTCAAGAATATGGTAGGCTTGATCTGGGCAGCTTGTTGAGGGCCAAAGTAAACTAAGGGAATTAGATAATGATTAAGCATGTAGAGATCAGGGGACCAGTGTTCAGATTTGCTCTTTAATACTCTTGTTTTTTTTTAAAAAAAAGCACCGTAGATATTCTTTAAGATACCTAGAAGATTAATCCTTGAAATCTACACCGTCAGATAACTTAGACTGATTCAATCCTGGCTCCTTGTCTTCTTATTATGCACAATGTAAAGCAGTTTACTCCTGAGCTGTCGTTCACAGCAAATCAGCTAATTCCTTTTGAGAGGAAAACATGATGCAGCTCTGGGAAATGGTCCTAGAACCACCCCTGTACCATATGGATGCAACTGCAGCAGGTTGGACTCCCTCAGTTCTCTGCATACCTCCAGCATGGTTCCTGCAGTCTTTGCATCCTTACCTACTCCTTTGTAACCTCATGCTGCACCAAAAGCATTTTAATTAAACCCTACAAGGAATAATAATAATCCTACTCATTGTGGACACGGACCTTTTACCTGAGATAGACATGGTCCATCGTGGGGCAGGCATGGGTCTCTCTCTATGAATGCACACAGGGACCAAGAATTTTGCAGTGGAGCAGATGCTTTCAATGACACAAGTTTAACCATAGAAGATGCCAGGTACAAACTGAGATTTTAGGTGGGCTGAATTTCTGAGCAGTCTGTTTCTCCATGAGTAGAACAAGGACACTCCTAGTTTAGGCACTTCAGTTTGGTCCTGGAAAATATATTTCCTGAATCTGATCTAGTGTAAAATCTAGCTCTTACACTAAATTTTCATTAAATTAATGTTTTATCCAATATATTTCAATTTTAACCTAAAAACATTTTAACAATGACATTACTGAAAAATATCTGAGCCCATAAATCACTCAGTCTGTACAGAGCCTCTAGTCCATTCTCTTTTTTTTAATTTGTCTTGCCACTTTAAATGTCCATTAAATGTATTAACACGTTTTACTGACGTAGGATGTTTACATAAGATAAATCAGTGGATTAGATCAAAGAAAAAGGGACTTTTATTTCACCTAAAAGTTTTTTGAGAGGTATTTGATATTGCTAAAATATTTGCTTGAAGTATGCAGTCTTCATTTCTACATGAAGCTACACAGTGGCAAGAAGTGGTCAAGGTGGTATCAGCTGCACAAGGAACTACAAGCATGGGTAAGGACTGAGTTTTACCTCCACGGGTGAAGAACATTAGCTTGACTCTGTCTACCACAGGTTTGGTCCAACAATGGCACGATATTAAAAAGCTAGAGAAGTCACAGAGAAAGAAGAGAAAACAAAGCTGAGCACTGAGTAAAAAATGCCATGTGTTTTAAGAGACATATAGAACACATCTTTTTCAATTTATGGAAAAACAGGTTGAGAGATTACTTTGATTGTATTGACAATCTCTCCCAGTGGCAAAATGTCTAGATACTAACTGCTCTGTAGTATAATGGAGAAAAAAACAGAGCCAGTATGTGCAAACTAGAGCTGCATGAATTCACTTGAGAAATAATAGAGTTTTGATGCAAAGGTGATTAACATGTGTAATAAACCATGTGCATAAATGATAGATTTTCCATTTCTGATGTCTTTATGTTGGTCCCTAATAAAATAACTACTTGGCTTAAAGACCTTAGCAGAGCTGTGCATTAACATAGCTATACAGCTTCTGTGACAGCTTGTTTCACAAGTGTATTGGGCAGTACAGAAATGGATCCAACCCATTAATGCAATTAGTTGTGAGCCATAGTCATATGTTTGAGAGAGAATACAGCCTGAAGACAGAAGAGATGAGCAAATGTATAAAGCCATCTGTCAAGACAGGAACCTGAAGTTTAAATGGGTGTGTAAATTTTTGCTGTTCCAAAACAATAATCCATAGCACCTTTCAGCTAAGCATGTCCCTATAATATCAGATGCATAGAAGAATAAATGTACATATAGGGCTACTACAAAAAGATCTTAACTAGTACTTGATGCTGAGCTTGCACCTTCTTTTAGAAGTTTTTTTAAGCTTGTTTCTAAAAAGGCTGTTCTTAAATTGGGCAGGTCCCCTAGGATCCAGGTAAACTCCATCTTGTCTCTACTCTTTCTTCATTCCCGCTTTCTGTCTCCTTTTTTTCTTTCCTCAAAAGTGCTTTCCTCTCTGGCAGTCACAGGGGGATATAACATTTACTCTGACTCAATTAAGATAAAGAGACAGAAAGCAAGTGGGGCACAAAAGCTGCGACCTTAAGTAGGGGTTGCGTGCTGTGCATGTATAGGATTGGAGAGAAGAATACAAATTTTATTGCAGAGAAAACAGGGCCTGCCTTTCTGCTTCTGTTTTTTTTTTTCCTAATTATTACCATGAGCTTCCAGATGAATGTGAAAAAAAAAAGCTGTATGTTGAGCTGAAAAGAGCAAAGGCACACGAACTTTATAGTAATATAAAGAGCCACCTACAGAATTTATGCCTTATCGAATAGACCCCCTAAGCCTATATACGTCTCATCTGATATAGAATTATAGTGTTTAAAAACAAAACTGTACACCTGCAAGAAACTGATGAATGGAAGGACAGATCCATGGAGCACTTTATCAACTGCATGCCACTTTCAGTATAGCAACCAGTAAAAACTCACTCATTCTGACAAGGAAAGAATCGTTAAAAATATATGCATCTGGTGCAGAAACTGGGCTAAAGATGGCCTACTAATGACATCATATATCAGTATGTGACATGGTGTGGAAAAAGAAAAACCTGCGGAAAACACTCCTTTAAGAATATTTACAGGAACTAAAAGAACTTTATTATATCATCAGATACGCCATAAACACGTCTTAAAAGCTTTTTAGATAGCCTGTTTAAGGGAAATAGTATTTTTAATAGTATAATCTAAAAGCAAACAGTTAATGTGGACCTGAACTGAAACAATATTCTACAAAATAAGTCTTATAACAGCTGGACAATCACATTGCTGTCAAAATTTCTTGTCACACTTTTATGATTAATATATCCTGTTGTTTGATTGAACCCTTTTTATGATTCTTGTATATATTTAATGTAAAACCCACTTTACATGTATTTCATGTAAAGTCTGCTAAGTGACAAATTTTTTGTCTTCCACAAGCAAGATTTGGAAATAGAATATCTGCTGTCTGCTGGCTGATCTTTGATCCATGCTCCTCACTTGTAGAGCAGATTTGGACTCCAGTAAATAGAAATAGCATTCTGTGTGGGCTGTGAGTAAACTCATTTCAGCACATTTGGAGGGTGCTCTACAAGTCAGCCCTCATTTGCTGAGTTTCTGGCTGGCGTTAGGAAGCGAGACAATGAGAAGCAAGAACAAAATGTCCCTAAAACATATGCATGAAGCTTGGGGTTTTTTTTTCCCTTTTCCCCCATGGCTTACTGACAGAAGTGATGTATCAAATGTATTTCATGATATGATTTATTAATACTGGTAATTCGAGTAAGTTCAGACAATATGTTTTTTCACACAATGAAACAATGGTAGTACATAAATATGTGGGTGTACATTTGTTTTGAGCACAGACACAAAATATGAAATGAATGTATTAATCCAAATCAATTGTCTTCTAGAAGGAAAATGTGCTGTCAGCCAAGGACCATGTGCATGCTAGACAGTTGTTTCACAGGAGGGATGCTTCTAACACATCAATGTAAGAGAATGGGACTTAGACCATTTCTTCAAGCTGTGCCTTTCTGTTGTGGTTGTTTCCCGTCTTTTCTTGTCTCCCTTTTAGCACATTGAAGATGGATAGGGGGAACAGTTGTGCTGCTCACTTTATTTTACCATGAGTTTTGCAACAGTTTTGTTTCTGTTAAAGTTCTAATGAGTAGAAGGCCTATGACTGTGATAAAATTTCAGCATTTTTTGGGGGGAGAAAAAAAAGTCTCTAAGTCTTGTGGCTGCAGAAAGCACTTCAAAATAAAATCATTCTCTCTTTAAAATGGATCAGAGTAAAGAAAATGTAGTTCAGAAATTATTGTAGAGTTATGAGTGTACATCAGTCAGATGAATTTTAGAGGGGAAAAGAGAATAAAGAGGGGATTTGATTTATCATTTTAAAACACTAGCATATTTTAAGTCTGCAGAAAGGGGGGAAGAAGGGACAGAAGAAAAAAAAAATCAGAAGAGATGCTAAAGAAGAGGTGAGGACATGGAAAAAAATGAATGGCAACCAGGGACTGATAATGAATATAGGATACAGAAAGTGTTTTTGTATTCTTGTCGCAGTCCGTTACTCTGATCATATTTCTAGACTTTACTATCCTTAAAAGAAAAAAAAAAAAGATTTACTAGCTTCCCAAACAACGCCTTGAAAGAAATGGTGAAGTAGTATGGGGGAAAGGAAGAAATGATAGTTGAGAGACTTTTTGTCAAGTATGTAGTCTACCACAGAAAAAAAGAAAAAAAAAGGTTTTAAATTGTTCTGGAAGAAATGCAAGGTGTCTTTACTCTGTACATTTTTCCCTTTAATAGTTTAAGAGAGGATAGGCTGAGAGGAAGAATCACATTCTTATGCCAGGCAGTGCAATATTAGACTGAGGCAAACTTCTCTTTTTTTTTTTTTTTTACAGGCTTTCAAATGCTTTTCTTACTGATAAGAAATGTAAACTTGTATATATTCACCTAGAGCAAGATGTGCAGCTCTTCTGCCTCCAACTGATAAATCAAAGCAAACAAGCTATGCTGTGAGACCACTTGCTCTGCAAACCATTCATGTGGCTCAGCGGATAGCACAGAAGGGCAGCTGTCCAGGTGAGTCTGAGAAACCTGTGTGGAGAGGGAGTGCTAACTTTCAGATAAACACTCTTTTGTAGCTGTACAAACATCTGACCTGCTGAATACTACAGGACTGGAAAATAGGTGAGAAAAAGTATTTTCTCACATTAATTTATCTGGTGTTCTTGATTCATTGCCTGCTGCTGAGTTGCATAGCTGAGTGCATATACCTTGTAGATAAATTTCATTGATGTATAGATTTAAAATATCTTATTATAGTATACTATATTACAGCTCAGGGAAGGGAGCAACCTCGGTAACAGACTGTTGGCTGTTTTATACATGCTTTTATCTGTATAATTATTTTTAGGATAGTCATCTATATTTCTAGTATAGTCCTGTAGTGCAGCTGGGCAGGTTGTGTTACTTCAAACTAGACCATGTGCAGGCATAAGCCTGAGAAGTGCTCTTCTCCAGATACTCATTTTTCATTTGTGCATCCTGAAGCTTCACATTGTCCTCAGTCAGGCAGAAATCTAACTTCTGTTTAAAGTTCACAGTCCAGAATACTGTTCTGGTATTTGGCAGAAAAAGGGAATACGTTTTCTATGACTGAGAATAAATATCTGATTTTTATACTTAATTTTCATTATCCATAGTTTAAGGTGCATTAGTATTGGTCAGGTGCATGAGGATTGGTCACATAATTAAGTTTTTAATACTAAGAAATAGAGATTTCTGGCCTGTCGCATATGAGAGAAGCAGTAAGGAAGTACTCTCACTAGCAGGCAAGTAGTAAGAACATACCCACGTTTTTCTTTGACAGTACTGAATTTAGAGAAGGAATGTGAAAAAATTGCTTCATGGGCATGGTATTCCTTCTGAGGCACACAATGAAGTGTAGATTGGACAGGGATAATTCACTTTCCTACTCTTTAGCCTGGCCTCCTAAAAAAATGAAGTTTGTGTTTGCATGCTGTCCTCTGTGTCCGCTCTCTTTCTGTTATCTGTTAACATTTGAACCTATGGATCAGTTTTAACTAAATGGGATGGAAAGACAGAGGTTTTCCAAGATTATTTCAATTCTACAAGTTTCACAGAATCACAGAATCACAGAATCAACCAGGTTGGAAGAGACCTCAGGGATCATCAAGTCCAACCGTTGCCCTGACACCACACTGTCAACTAGACCATGGCTCTAAGTGCCATGTCCAGTCTTTTCTTAAACACATCCAGAGATGGGGACTCCACCACCTCCCTGGGCAGCCCATTCCAATGTCTAATAACCCTTTCTGAGAAGAAATTCTTCTTAATGTCCAACCTGAACCTCCCCTGGCGAAGCTTGAGGCTGTGTCCTCTTGTCCTATTGCTAGTTGCCCGGGAGAAGAGGCCGACTCCCACTTCACTACAAGCTCCCTTCAGGTAGTTGTAGACTGCAATAAGGTCACCTCTGAGCCTCCTCTTCTCCAGGCTAAACAACCCCAGCTCCCTCAGCCGTTCCTCGTAGGTCAGACCCTCCAGACCCTTCACCAGCTTGGTCGCCCTCCTCTGGACTTGCTCCAACACCTCAACATGTTTCTTGAAGTGCGGGGCCCAGAACTGGACACAGTATTCAAGGTGTAGCTCTAGCTGAGCATACCTTGCCTGTCTGTCCATAGACTTGCCTGTCTATGTATGAACAAGCAATCAATCAGCAGCCGGTTGTACCACATTCACCCAGTCCATTCTGCCAAGAATGAGGAAAAGCAATGGGGCAATGCAGCTACGTGGCAGAGAGAGGGGAAGCAGCAAAAACAATTTTGATGACAGAGTACAAATCTAAAGGAAATCAGCCTCCAACGCTGTTGCAGCTTGCTGATATTTTTAGTCAATTTTATATTCCCTTTATTATGCATATAGCAATGAATCTGCTACAGAGATTGAGTTTTAAATAGTCTTAGAAGAAAGGAAAGTTCCCCTTCTGAAGCACAAAATCTTTGCCCTGTTGGTTCTGGAAAGGCTGTTTGGTGATGTTCCAGGAGAAAGACAAGGTTGATTGTCTTGTTCTTTATTAAAACAACCTCAACATTAAAATGTTGATCAGTTCATAGAAGGATATTGGGGGGGGGTGGGGTGTGTGTGCTACTTTTTCCTCTATATAGCACTGAGAGAAAAACATTTTTCATAGAAGTTCTCATTTAAACATTTAGGCTTGCAACTGAATGGTGTGGGGCAGGTATATGGCTTTTCACAGAAAAAAAAAAAAGTAGATATTGAGACAGCATTACTAATGCTGTTGCAACAGCTTTGCAGACTTGCTGGGTGAGCAAGTTAAACATAATTTTCTGAAGTGCTTAACACTATTGGCTACAGGTTGATTACTGAGGTTCCTAGGCTCTACATATAACAACATCCTGGCACATAAAAGTCTATATAAGGTCTTGATAGTCTTTCTATTGGCAATGGTTATAAGACTTTCTTTTTATTTTATTAATACTATTTAAAAATTTGGGTAGACATGGGTCAGTTCTTATTTGTGTAGTGTGTGGTGTCTGTGATTAAATTAAGAATCTGGAGGGCATTCTGCATCAGAATATTTGCTGAGGGGAAGTAGAGGAAGGTGGCACTGTGAGTTAATAACTCTTTTCAACTTGTGATGAGGATTATTAAAAATGAAGGGGAATGTGGAAATATGGAGTCAGTTTAAATTGAAGTATTGAGGGGGAAGGAAAAAGTGTTTACCACCTGTGGTTTAGAGTAGGGAAGCACACTACGAGATAGCTGAGAGCATTGGATTAGTGACTGCAGTGATATCTAGGGAATTTTAATTTGTATAATTTATTCAGTCATTAATAAGGAGGACTAGAGTTTTATATAGAACTCATTTTTATATCAGTATGTGTTACAGGCAACTCAACAAGGAAAAGCTTCAGACTGAATTTTATTAGGTAAAATGGTAAGTACCATGATCATTAGGGATGGATTTCGGATACAAATACAGGTGTATTAACATGTAAATGGTCCAATTTAATACAATCAGAAATGTATTAAGTAAAATAGATTGGCAGTGTTTATGAGCAAAGAACTCTGAGGACAAAAAAAAGAATAATTTGCAAAAAGATTGGGAGGCTACACTGCAAAGTAAAACCTGAAATATAAATTATTTAAAGCTTCTGTGGATGAGTGATAAGTTGTTAAGATAATTACAAGTAACAACAGTGAAGTCAAAAATTCCATGGAGTCAAGAACTTTGGCACAGATATAATGTCATTGGAAGAAACAGAGGAAATGTAGAAAAGGGCATTTGAATAATAAAATAGAAAAAATGAGTCGCTGTTGCCTGCCCTGGAGGGACGACTAGGGGGGAAAATATCTCTGTGATGGAGCCGCCCCCTGTGCATGGAAGATGAGGCAAGAAAAGTAAATAAAAATGAGTAAGAAAGTAGCAAATGCAAGAGAAATTTAACCTTTTCCTTTTCAAGAACCTTAAGTCCTGATCCTGATAACCCCTTTGTCACACTGTTACTTTTGACTTACTCTCTTCCTTGTAATAATACAAACTACCATAGGGAACGACTGATTCTCCAAAGTGTCATACTACTCCTGGAGCAGCACTCTACTGTGTCTATCCCAGTGAGGGGATATGCAGCTCTATGCACCTCTTTGCATAAAGGTTCTTAAACAGCTGGAGATGAAAACAACAAAACAATGATTTGTGTGGTAAAGATGACTTTCTCCCCAAAAAGGGGAGGAAAAGTTGATCCAATTATTGGTGGTAACAAACACAAGAGAGAAAATAATAGAAGTATATATATTTTCCAGAGAAAATAATAGAAGTATATATATTTTCCAGTATGTTCTTAAAAAAAACCCCAACTCAGCAGTTGCAATGCATTTAGGGAAATATTGAACATCAAACTACTGGAGGCGTATCAGACGTAATCTGTTTAGTAGTAGAAAACTGTCTTTCTGTGTCTAAAGAAGGATTTCTTCACATTTAAGTGGGTGGCAAAGTTTTTCATGAGGGATTTTTTCCCTATGATGACAAAAAAAAAAAGACGTTTAAACATTTATAAAACATGTATTTTCCAGGATTCTGAGATGACAAATAAGGTTGTCAAATTATTGCAGAGAACACATGTACTTCTCATTTCTTTGCCACATCTAAGTTGCTTTATTAGTGCTGGACATAAAGTGGCACACAACAGAAAATTTTTAAAAGTCAGATTCCTTTTTACCTTTTATTTTTCTTGTTTAAAGCAGCACACAGTACAATAAGATGTGGTGTCCAGAGACAAAACTTAGCATTGTGGATGAATTGTTACAATGCCTAATTATTTCCAAAACAGAGTAAACCATTAAGTTGAAGGATATTCTTGACAGGAGCACAAGCTCTTCCTCCCTCTTCTCTAGCTGCTTGGGAAGAAGATAAATCTTGAGGTTATCTGTGCTTTTTTCTTTGCCAACTTCTTGGATAGCATCTTATCCACTTATTTTACTGGAAATGAAGTATTAGTTTATGCAACACTGTCTATGTTGGAAATAAATAAATAAATAGAATAATAAATTAGAAAAGTGTGTACTATATTGGATAATTGTGCTAGCATCTTGGCAGATATGTCTTAGTAATGCTCAAATCAAAGCATGCCTACCACTGATTTTCCTTTAATCTTAGGAGAAGCACATCAGCTGAAGCCTTGTAAGAGAAGACTGAGCCATTTCTGTTCTGGCAGTATATTCTGGTCATATTCTGTACTTAAACATTAGGAAAAAATGATATTTTTAGGAGGAAGTAAGTAGTAAATATAGCCAATGAGTAAAGTCTGCACGATTTGAAGTGAGTGAGGGAGATTTGGAGAAAGGTTTCATTTGAAGGAGAGCAAGGGAGGTGGTTTATCATGCAGTTTAATTCTGATAGTCCAGATGAAAATTATGGAAACTCAGTTTGCATTTTGCAACCTAAGTTTTAGCTGTGCAATAGATCTTGGGATTGCCGTGTTACGACCAAGAAATGAGGAATTCCACATTCCTTGAATGTGAATTTTCTAAGGTTTGCCCACAGAGGCTGTGGAGTCTCCATCCTTGGAGATAATAAGAAGCCAACGGGACATGGTCCTGATCAACCTCCTGCAGGTGATCCTGCTCTGAGCAGGGGCTTGGAGGTGTCTTCCAGTCCCTGTGAGTCCGTGATTCTGTAACATTGCAGAGACATATGCTGGTTGAAATAACTTTTGTTTCTACCTGTGTGAGGCTTTTAAGTTCTTAGAAGAAATGTATGAAAAATAGCTGAATGAAAATTTTTCATATAAAATTATTTTTTTCATAGTTAATTTTAATTATGGAAATATTTTTTATGTAAATGAAATAAGTTGTCTGCAATCAAAGAAGGCATCTATGTTTTCGAGAGCCAGAAATAGGGCTAAAAATTCCTGTGTTTAAAAGTTTCCATGCTGTCATTGCGATAAATTAAGTTTCTAATTAAACACATGCTCACACACACACTCTTGGATGGGAATGCTATGCTTGATCAATAGCCCTAGGCTACACAGTAGCAGACAGAATTATAGCAAATGGAACTGAATGAATGAGTTTACTTAATGACCACAATATGATTTATTTCATTGGTGGGAAAGGGGGGAGGAAGACATCAAATTGCTAAAAATAATACCCGTGCAAATTAAGATATGATCTTACAGGAGATACATTCCCAAGAGATCCTGTGTGAGTATAGCAGATCACTCTTGAAGAAGACTACTTGATGCAAGTGTGTCAGCTAATCTGCCTTCAGCTTGTTTTTCATTTATAATTAAGAAGGCTTTTTTATTATTTTTTAATGTAGGTGCCTTGACCATGGACAATTACTGACTTAATCAGCACATTTACAGTGTCATGATTTTAGCCGTTGGAGGAGTCTTAGTACAAGAAGCAAAATTAATGCAGATAATTCCACACATAGCTAAACAGATGAAAATATAGCTTCGAATAAAGTTTCACAAAATTTAATTTTTTGATCCCTGACCTCAAGCACTTATTATTTGGCATTTGCACTCAGAGTTAAAGCAACAGCCCCCGTAAGACCTGCCAGTGTGGCAATGTGGTGGTGTCTGCTGGTGCTGAATCTGGGACTGGTAGCTACATCCTTGTCTCTGTCACGTGGGATATGTCACTGACCCCTTTGTCCAGTTACTTACCTTGCCGGTGAAGAGAATAATGCCAACCACAGCTGAGACACACGTAGGGACAGAGAGACGAGGCAGCTTTCTGAGTTTTTATTTCGCTGCAAAGAAAGTTTTGTGCTATATGGTTTATGAGCCAAAGTGAGACAAAATTGAAATTGCTGGCAAAATCTAAATGAGTAGCAGGAGAAGAAATCTTCTCCAGTCCCACAAAATACACACACACACATATACTAATTTTGGTTCTGGTTATTGGAAATGTTCCTTCAGTTTCTCTTTCTCCCTACTTATTTATCTGTGAAAAATGCAGAAACTAAATATAAATCAGGTTTTGACTTTTTCCATAATTGTGCTTTTCAAAAGAGCTAATTAAATTTCTGCCTCTTTGGGAAAAGGTCAGCGTGTTGGGGTAGCAAATATTCATATCTCTAGGGCATTTGCCCTTATTAGCCATGAATCACTGTTTCATAAGCTTGGAGTCTTGGCTAGAATCCATCTAGCCTAAAATACTTTGAAAACCTATGAATTAACTGAGATCCATTTTAACAGTTCAACTTTATTACTAATTAACCTGTATATGCCCCTGTTTGTTATGCTGCGATTCAGAAAATAACACTATTGGTATTGTCTAGACATTTATTAAATGTATGGTGCTACTTCTCCGTTACTTTAGGAATTTGTTGCTGTGCTGATCACTTGTTTGGTACACAAGTTAAGGCTGTAGACAGGCTAAGGAGGTTAGTGAAGAAGCCTTTGAAAGGCTGATGGTTGACTTAATCTTCATCTCCACATCAACTGACTCAAATCAAGAAAACAGCCTACATTTTGTTGGTGCTGGAGAGCTTAGTTACAAGTTGACTGACATAATACAAGGCATTTTGTGGAGAAGCAAACAGACCAACTGGAAAAGAACACAAGGATCTTTTTTTTAAAATTTTGTGCAAGAATGTCCTGTGATCTGAACTCATAATCAAGGTTTCTATTAAGATTTTCAACTGCTTTTAAGCTTTTGGAATGGCAGAGGTGATCAGAGCTGCTTTTTATCCCACCCGCAGTTTCAGAATGACATATCATGACTGATATCTATGTTCTTGTCACTTGGGCTAGATCCATAAAAACTCTCCAGGCCTTTTGATGTCTGCTGTGACAGAGCTTGAGCTGACACCAAGCTGGAAACTGTGTAACTGTGCCATTGCAACACAGCTGGCGTTAAAGCACCCTCTGGGCAGTGGGGCTGGGAGCCTGGGGCAGTGCTGCATCTAGGGGTCCAGAGCACCCTGCTGGCCCAGCTTGAAACATTGTGACAAAGGCATGGCATTGTATGTCTTTGTCAGCATGCTCTTGCTCACCTTAAATGCTCAGACCTATCATTGGCTATCCCTAATGTAAAGTTTAGATGGTCAAATGACCCCAACTCCACTTCATCCTTAACCTCAAAAGATCACTAAATGTCTCGGGTTTCTACTAATAAGGACCCTAAGGCATGTAACTGTCTGACTACTATGAGACTGCACTTAGCTTTATTTAAAGCCCACCGAAATTGAGACACTGAGCAGTCCTCACTTTTCTCACCTGTTGAGATTCATCTTTAGAAGACATTTCTAGATTGTGTTTATACAAAGCAAGAAAAAAGAAATACCCTTCTGTTCTTACCATCACTTCCTCTGTGGATTAGCCATTAGCATACACTTCCACTAGTAAGAGGTTTAGAGGTTTGAAACTCTCTCTTCTTCTTGGTGGTCTTGTGGACATTTTAAATTAATGCCTTCACTAAATACTTTAACCCCCTGGATACCCTTCAGTCTTCATCCTTCCTGATGAAACAGTTCCATACAGTGTGGACCAGAGAAGAAGGCCTGTAAGCATGCTTCCTGTGCCTTGTTATAAGAGTATTTGCCTAAGAAGTCTAAGTTCTTCTTGAAATGCCAGTGAAAGTTTAAGTATTTTAAATTTAAGTATGCATTGTAGAAGGGACAGTAACAGAAAGTAATTTTTTTTGTAGGTGAATACCCTAATAGCTAACATATACAGTCATGTTTATATTTGTTCACCCTCTTTTTCTGGTCTACTGAATACGGAAAGATAACATTATATTTAATATTAAAGTGGGACAATCACGATAGGAGGGCATGAGAGCATCTGCTCTCACATAAGGCTGTAGTATACTGATTCAAACCTTCACCTGGAAGGTGAGAGAAGTGGGTTCATAGTGCTTTAGAGAATGGAATAGAAGCTGGGAGAGTTAAACTTGCATATGTGAGAGCTGTTTTATTCAGGATTTCTTTATTAATTATAACAGTAACACATAGTTCATATAAAGGACTGATAATTTTGGTAATAAAGAACAACAGTAGTGTGAGTGTGTCTAGCCATACAAAGAAAGCAGATGTTAACAATACATTAAATTACCATTCAAGCACAGGCATATTCTATGGCTTTTTTTTATTTGCCATCGATCTTCAGACCACATAAAACAAAAGTGTTCTCATAGTAATTTAATATTTTTTCAAGTTCTGCCAAAGAACTGACAAAATGTGTTGAGACTCTGATAACAGCTAAGTGGGACTTTAACCGAACACTTTAAATGATCTTAATGTATTACATTAACTCTGCCACAGGAGTTGCCTAAAGGAATCTATGTCTGCTTGAGGGAGCTGAGGAAATAATAAGGTATATTTATGAGAAAATTTTTTTATGCATAATTTCGTGGAATCAAATCTTGTATTAACTGATTTAGAGCAGACCAACAGAAAAGCAAAAGTTCTTGCAAACCAACTGGTTTCCAGAGCCTGATGTCCTGTATGGAAAAGTGTCTAGAACCAATTGCTTCAGAGAATGGGGCAAGAAAACCTGCAATAAGAAGCTGTATAGGAAAAGGTCTAGTCATCTCTTCTAACCATACCAATAATTTCACTATTTCAATTCAATTTCGTTTTCACTAGCTGCTCCTTCTCTACGTCTAAGGAGAGTAGGTGAAAAGAGGTGCTTGATGTATACTCTATACCATTTACTATTTTGTTTGTTTTTATTACTTCTCCTGTAATTTGTCACTGCTCAAGGATTAATGCTCTCCATCCATCTTTCCCAGGAGGAAAATAGAAATGGATTTTTTAATTTAAAGAAGCAAATAAAACCATATCTTCCTCTGTGACGACAGCATTGAAAGAATACATAACTGATACCAAGTAAATGGAGTTAAAATATAGTCAGCTCGGTTACACTTCTATGACTGGAAAGCCTTCAGTATACACAAGCATCTATATGTATATATACATTTATGTACTTTTAAAGACAGGTGTGGGGTTTTTTTTCTTTGGAATACATCCTGAATATTCTTGATAACCACATCAAAACTTTTTGCATTTGAATATTGAATAGTAAAGCTTGATAGAACGATAGAATTTTTTCTAATGGAAGAAACTTTTGCTATATAGGTGAATAAGGATGGATCAGAAAAGAGGTTTTCTCTTTAAAGACATCCCTAGCAATGCATAATTGTCTTTCGGTGGTGCTAATTTAATATTTAGTGTTCTCTGATATCCAGCTGTATAATGCTTTCATTTGAAGGTGTAGCAACTCATTGAACTTGGTGTCACTAGGCATTTCCCTCACATTCACTTGTTATTGGACTTTCTATTACACAGCTGGAAAAGAGGGGGAATAATGGCATCTGCCACAGTTTTTGGTGTATTTATGGAAAAGAAGAAAGAAAAGACAATTGCCTGCCACAGTTTGAAAGAGCTCTTTTCATATATTCCCATGGGCTTCATATCTGTATAGACCAAGGCAAACTCAGAAACGTGTTGTATTATAAGTTAATGATCTGTTAAAAGAAAAAAGAATAAACATCAACAGTCATAAATCCAAAGATTTTTTTCTACTATTTGAATGTTACTTCCTTATTTAAAGAAGGCTACATTCTTTTGGCATTTAGGTGCTGGAAACAGTTCTGTAACAGTAATATTTTTACACCCACATTTTTATATAATCTTTTCTTTTAAAGATTTACATATATATTTTAAGCTTGACTTTTATTATTTCCTCTGTCCACCTAACCCTATTCCTACCAACACTAGAGGTGTTAAATCACTTCATAAGGTAGAAGCCATAATTTTCGATTTTGTCTTTTCAAGTAACCCTCTGACTGGTACACTGAAGAAATTGTGGAATCTAGGATATTTTTCCAAACCCATGTCTGCTTTTTGGATTATCCTTCAGGGCTCCATTGTGCTAAAGTAACCAGTGTTCTTTAATGACTTTCTGCAATACCTCCAGGGAAATGAAATGGCTTTTTCATGTCTGAGCATTCAAAGTACCAGTTCCTTGTCCTATTGCCCTTACTGTGGGACAGGGCTTTGACAATGCCTGTCAAATCAGCATTGTCTATGGTATCAGAAATGGCAGTGTAAAAGCTGTCAGATTTTTGGTCCCGTTGGCTACGGGCATTTGTATTAGCTTGTGGGGGTGTGTATTTTTTCAGTGTAGCCTTCATCTTAATGGAGTGTGACAGCTTATGAATGCCAGCTCTCCGTTCATTACTGCACAGGTATTTTTTTCCCTTTGTCCACCAATAATATCCTTGTGACAGCAGCAGAAGCTGTTTACATAAGAAAATAATTGGAAAATATTCATGACTTTGTAGGTACTTAGGGCAGTAAGTCCTCTTATTCATAGGATGAAATAATATTAGGCAAGCACCTGTAAGTATTCATACTCCTGCCATCTCATAACAGGCTAGCAATCTAATTATTTTTGTGTCCTGCATAATTCCATCATTTGCCCTGCATGTGGCACAGGGCTGAAGCCACACAAAAGCTTAGGCATTGAAATGTTTGGCCATATGGCCTCAGTGTTGAGTAGTTTTGTTAACATAAGGGAATTCACAGTTCTGACTTCTGTTCCTAGGCTGCCTATGCAGTCCTGAAACATGCATGTGGCAAATCAGGCATCAAAGGATGTGACTCACATCAGACGTCCTAATAAGTCTGCAAATGGGAAGTGCAGCAGTGAAGGTTATATTCTGTACTTGCTCCTTCTCTGGGGTTTTGGAGCTTCATTGCAGGATCGGGACTGTGCTTTGTGATCCATCTACTGGAAGGAGGTGTCTAAATCCAGCCCTTCCTGATAAAAAACAGAGGGAAGAGATGGCTTTCCCTGTCACTCTAACGGTAAAAGTCTTGCTCAACCAACTTGATAGCCTTTTATGAGGATGTTACCCGGTGGATAGATGATGGTAAAGCTGTGGATGTGGTCTATCTCGATTTCAGTAAAGCGTTTGACACGGTCTCCCACAGCATCCTCGCAGCTAAACTGAGGAAGTGTGGTCTGGATGATCGGGTAGTGAGGTGGATTGTGAACTGGCTGAAGGAAAGAAGCCAGAGAGTAGTGGTCAGCGGGACAGAGTCCAGTTGGAGGCCTGTGTCTAGCGGAGTTCCGCAAGGGTCGGTTCTGGGACCAGTTCTATTCAATATATTCATTAATGACTTGGATGAGGGATTAGAGTGCGCTGTCAGCAAGTTCGCTGATGACACAAAACTGGGAGGAGTGGCTGAGATGCCGGAAGGCTGCGCAGCCATTCAGAGAGACCTGGACAGGCTGGAGAGTTGGGCGGGGAGAAATTTAATGAAATATAACAAGGGCAAGTGTAGAGTCCTGCATCTGGGCAAGAACAACCCCATGTACCAGTACAAGTTGGGGACAGAGCTGTTGGAGAGCAGTGTAGGGGAAAGGGACCTGGGGGTCCTAGTGGACAGCACGATGACCATGAGCCAGCAGTGTGCCCTTGTGGCCAAGAAGGCCAATGGCATCCTGGCGTGGATTAGAAGGGGTGTGGTTAGCAGGTCGAGAGAGGTTCTCCTCCCCCTCTACTCTGCCCTGGTGAGGCCGCATCTGGAGTATTGTGTCCAGTTCTGGGCCCCTCAGTTCAAGAAGGACAGGGAACTGCTAGAGAGAGTCCAGCGCAGAGCCACGAAGATGATTAAGGGAGTGGAACATCTCCCTTATGAGGAGAGGCTGAGGGAGCTGGGTCTCTTTAGCTTAGAGAAGAGGAGACTGAGGGGTGACCTCATTAATGTTTATAAATATGTAAAGGGCAAGTGTCAAGAGGATGGAGCCAGGCTCTTCTCAGTGACATCCCTTGACAGGACAAGGGGCAATGGGTGCAAGCTGGAGCACAGGAGGTTCCACTTAAATTTGAGGAAAAACTTCTTTACTGTAAGGGTGACTGAACACTGGAACAGGCTGCCCAGAGAGGTTGTGGAGTCTCCTTCTCTGGAGACATTCAAAACCCGCCTGGACGCGTTCCTGTGTGATATGGTCTAGGCAATCCTGCCCTGGCAGGGGGATTGGACTAGATGATCTTTCGAGGTCCCTTCCAATCCCTAACATTCTGTGATTCTGTGATTCTGTGATTCTGTGAAAAGCATTCATTCTGAATGCAGGAAATATAGGAAGACGTGTTTTGCCATCATCAAATGTGTATCTAATCTATTGGGCCATAAAGCATCCTTCAAGTGTCCACTACTCTTAGTACACATTGGAATATCTGTCTTGGCTACTTCTTCACCATTACACTACACTTTTCTAATGATTTCTTATTGTGTCCTGTGAAGATTCAATTATTTCATGCACACTAAAACAATTTCAGCAGGGCAACTTCCTCACATGCAATCTCCTGAACCAGTCCACATCAGAAAACAGGGCTTGTAAAATGTGACAGCCATGTCGCTTGATGTTGCCCAGCAAGTTCAGGAGGAGGTCCTGTGACTAGCTGCTGAATGAATATTGTCCACCTTTTTGTTTTTTCCCCTTAGCTTTCAAAGAAAAGGCACGGGGTCTGGGTTTTATGTAGGCTAAAATGGTGGGTTAAAATACTATGCTTGTAGCAAGCCAGGGAAGCTCTGCTATCATTTAGTCGTGTTGCCTCAGTTTCACCTATCCAAGGATGAGAGACCACCTGTTGTTATCGATGCAGTTAAGGTAATTATGGTAAAGAATATTAATCCCAAACTCCAAGTAGAGAGGGGTAAGTACTTGAGTGGGATGATAATATGTATGTTGCCAAGAACATAAATGAAGAGAAGCAGTGATTGCCTGGATCCTTACCTCCTCTTGCAACCCCGGCAGAAGAGATGCTAGTCCCAGCAGGTCCATGGCAAGGTTAGTTTAGTGTGCCCTGGCTGCAATAACTAGTAATGGCACACTGACACTTTTGTGCCACAGAGCCCTCCAATCTTAAGTAGGATCTGTGACAATGAGAAACAGAAGCTAAATTGATTTTTTTTCAGTCCGACTGGAAGACCCATCAATTCCTATTTTTTTCTAGTCCCTTCCCTCTGTTTTCTAGACCAGAAGAGTAGAAAACTTATTCAAATGATAGAAAGGTATTCAAATAACTGGATGGAGACAACTTAATCCAAATGTCCTAGATCATGGATAAATGCTCTGATGCTACGCTGTTGGGCAAAAGTGTGTGGATAAAGGCACTTTATGTGCCTTTATGATTTTTTATGGCATCTGATCCTGAAGGTATGAATTGTTTTACTGAACTGGTCCCTGCAGGCAATACAGGCAGAGAAATTCCATATTTATGGATCCTGGAAGGCCTTCACTGGTCAATGCTTTAAAATTTGGATGATCACTTATGCCAAAGTTTATGGATATACCTTAAGAGGAGAGGACAGTATGTTGTAGCCCGTTTGAAAGAGAGAGGGAGTTTGAAAGGCAGTTCCAGCATTCACTGCCATACATCGCCAAACTTGATTATACTGGGATGCAGGCAGTCTGTGCAATTTTGCTCCTTTGGACTAACAAAACTTCAGGAATAGGCATTAGGAATTTTTGGATTCTCAGCTTTAAGTTTTGTCAGTTTTCCTGGGATTTTGCCCCCAAAACCTTATTGTGGATTTAGACTTTAGTGAACAATAGTAGTGAACAATAGTCCCACTGAATCAAGAGACACGAGTCTGTATTTAGGGGAATAATTTCTTGGCATTGCTATCACATGCTGCGTATCAGGGAAGCCAAATCAGTGTCTTTAAACTGATTTGTCACATATCAAGGAACAGAATAAGAGTCAAAATCTGCTACTTCAAGCCCATTCCCCTTTTGTAGGTTCCTTAGACATTTTAATTAATATTCCTAAATGCTTAAAGATAAATGAAAGAAATAATGTATTTTTTAAGTAAATAAATACATGCAGTATGAGAATTTCCAATTGTCTGTATTAAGAGCAAGCAGATGGCTCATTGTAGTGTGTTATTTTGTTATTTACAGAATAGCTAGCTTGTACTACAGTATCTCTTCATCTCCAGAATTTCTCTTCCAAGATTATGTATAGTCTCTGTCTTAGTCGTAATATTTTAATTCATCACCAAATATTTAGCAAACTCCTTCTTTTATCACTTGATGACAGAAGGGATTTTTTTTCTCTGACATTTATTGCTTTTTAAACTGTATTTTTGGTCGGGTGCCAGATTTCTCCCAAAATATTGTAAATAAATGTGAGTAAGACAGGTTTGGATTTATGAAGCATAATGGCTGGATGCTCTAGCTGTGAAGAGATGTTTTGTCATATCGTCCACCATTATGTGGGGAAACTCTAAGACTTGCTTTCCTGCTTTTTTTTAACTGCAGTTCTTAAAGGCTTTAAACCAAGTTGTTTTGAGACTTGAATACAATTATAGTAACCAATCTGACATACACACAATGTGAATAACATGCTCTATTATATACAGGCATTTTAACACTGATACATTCTACACACATAAAATAAAGGCACCTTGAAATAAAACTCTTATCTCCTTCACCTCACTTATCTACTAATTACATATAAACTCACACAATACAAAAAAATAAGATTCCTGTATGTATATCATTAAGGAACATAAAAGAAAGGCTTGTTATCTTTTTGAATGCTTATCTGTAAGACTCAGTAATGTTCCTATCTGTAAGAATATATACTCTCTATATATGTGTATGTTCATATGAGATTTATATATACAAATATATCTCACTTCAAACTCTGATGGATTAAAACACAAGCTGGGGAATCATTCCTGTATTCATGCTTTCTGAAATCAGAGATTCTTTAAATGGAAAACTCACATTTCTTCCTTCGTGAACGCTACTTCATGAGTCCATGAAATCAATCCTGCCACCCTTTTGTCTAAATTTGGATTCAAAATGAAAAATTACCTCTCCTCTAATATCCTTATTCTCTTTCAATCATTATTTCACAACCTGGATCATTTTTCTGTATGGTAGATTAACTGTGCTGGTAACAATTTTTGAAAATATGGTAGCTAAGCAAAACCATCACTCCTTTGCATCACATCTCTTAAATTTTTTGCACAGTGATACATTGTGTGGTTTACCTGGAAGAGCATGAATGAACTTTAGGCCTGAAAAGAAAGCATGTGCCTGGGGAAAAAAAAAAAAAGGATATATATAATCAGTAGGAAATAAATTTCCCCCCTAACATGTGTAGCATTCACCTCCCGCTCATTATGTGGGGATAGCTAACCTCTGAGCTTGATGTGCTGCAATTGAAGATGAATAGTATCAACTTGGGCTGTGGTGGGTTCTGATGTAACCAGTGCAGGAATCTGGATTTCCCCCACTCCTGCCCCAGGGGAGACTAAAGGACTGCTTGTGCTCCCTGCTATAGCAACAGGGGCTGGCATCACTTTTCATATAGTTAGAGGCCACATGCCGCGTTTCGGACATGATGTAGAAATGCAGGCTTCCCAGATTTCTTATCTGCTTTCCATTCCAATTTTTTAATGATTCCCCAGTTGATACACATGTTTCATACGAATTCCAAGGAGAGGAATGACCCAGTTCAGAGAGATACCATCAGGGGACATTTCCCAAGTGCCTGTTTCATGGGGATGAGAAAGGAAGCAGATGTTTTACATCAACAACTAATGCAGAAGAGCTACTATTACCCCCTCCCTAACCACAAGCTCTAGGCCATAATCATGTACTCCCTTCTTCTGCTTCTATAGATGCAACAGCAGCATGTAATAATTCAAATTCTGTCTTGTTGACACAGCTTGCTTCAGCTGTACAGAAAGCAAGTTGTTTGTTCGCTGAATCTGTGGACACATCAGCACTTTGCAGAGAGTCTAAAAAGAGTTGCTGCTTTCTTGGTGGCAATTGCAATTGCCTGCTGTCATCTGAGCCTCCTGGAAATCTGTGGCAACACACTGAAATAGCCACACATAGTAAATTTCTGTCAAAGTGGCACAATTATTTTTGTTAGAAAAAAAATCACAGTTTTCCTCTAAAAATTCCCTTGAATAACTGGTATACAATGAATCTTTCTTTTCTGTTAATTCAGGAAACTGATTTCAAAAGCTGCTTCCTTGTTTGTGTTGACTAATTATGGCATTCTGAATATGTAGGGTAATTCTAGGAGTTGCTTCAGTTAGGACTATGTCACTGATGGGGAATGAAGTATGATACACACCTGGCTTTGTAGAGAGTGAGAATAACAGGTATTCTGATGTAGTATGTTATAGACTAATTGAGTAAATATGAGGCACAATGGACAAAATTGGACTTAAAATACAGGCATGTGTGCAAGAATTTTCCAGAAAGAATATTAAAGACCAAAAGGAGGAAAAAATAAGAATGAAATAGTTAAATGGCATTAGTATAATAAAAAGGAAATAACTGCTAACCTGTTGAACCAAAAAAGGTTAGCTAAGGGACTAAACAATTTTTTTTTTAAATATAGACATGGTCAAGATGTCTGTTCTGTGAAAATGAACACTTTAGTATTCTGTTTGGCCAATGTGTGTAATATAATAGTTATTATGTATTTCATCTTCTAGGGTACAGCTGTAGGTGTACCAAACTGGAAAGCAAAACCATTAACTCCTCTTCCTTTGCAAACTCATAGAGACCTGGTATTCATAGAATCATAGAGTCATAGAATCATAGAATCATGGAACAGCCCAGGTTGGAAAGGACCTTGAAAGATCCTCTGGTCCAACCTTTCATGGAAAAGAGAGCCTAGATCTAGCACCCTGTCTGATCACATCTTGGAAACCTCCAGTGATGGGTACTCCACCACATTGCTGGGGAGGTTGTTCCAGTGATTGATCATTCTCATTGTAATCTCTACCACAGTTGAGAGATTTTCTCCTTTTTTGAAGCAAAAGACTGCATGGATACAGCTGTGGTCTAGGCTCTGCTTAAAGTCAATGAGCCAAAGTTGACCCTATTTCATAGGAATCCTTGTCCACAGTATAGGCAAGTCAGGACGGTCACTTATATAGGGCACTATCCTATTCCTTCCATAGTAAGAGTTCTGAAAACACTGAACTCAGTAAGAAGGTCATTTAAACTATGAAGAATGTGAAACTGAGGAATGCCATGGGACTGTAAACCCTAAACAAAGATGAAGGATCCCATTTGCTGAAACTGCATTATGTGTCTTGGATACCAGTCCTGAAGAACAAGGAAGGTTGATTAATAACTGACATATTTAGTATAAATGTAAAACCTGCATCTCATGAAAAGGTGAAGAAAAGGATGAGATGAAGGGAAAGATAGGAGAGGAAGTTTTACCATAGGCAAAACCAAAAAGAATATGTATATGCTCCCTGAGGCAATGCAGATGGGGTGAAGAGGGCTATGCTGCCAGCTTCCCACATTAGATTAAGAGGTCAGTTTTAAAAGGTAGTAGTCAGGTGTGCAGGACCTTTTTCCCTCCCAAGACATACTGTCATGAAATCTTAGGAGACAGCAAGGAAAGGTGACTGATGCCTGGGTTTGGGGCTTGGTGGTTTTTTTTTGCACTATTTTTATTTTTGTAACATTTTTCATCAAAATTTAACCATTTCCTTTGCCAGAATAAAGCTTCTTTTTAATTTCTAAGTTTCAACTTTATTCATGGGTGACAAATCTATAATGTTCTTTTTTCTTGGGTGTAACATTCAATTGAAGTGACGTTTTGCAGGAAAGTCTTGCAAGAGCACTGCACATGGAGGAAGCTTCCATCGTGAAAGTTTGGGGACCTAGAGGATCAAATGCCAGAACTCAGGATAAATTCTCCGCAAGCATGCACAACCCAGTACCTTCCTTGCAAAAGATAGGAAAGAGGAGGCAGCCTCTGTGCTGAATATTTCCAAATCGCTACAGCTGATCAGTGCAAATTTCCTTTGGTGGAAAAGATATGACAAGTGACAAGCGGGAGTGGAATGTTGCTTTGTTATTCTGATTTTTCACTGACAGATGCAGATCAGTAGTATGTGTGAAAGGAACCTCAGACTCTATGAAACAGAAGAGAGCTCAGGATATGATGTATAGACTTTTTTTCTTGTTTCCTGGGGCTGCTGGGATATGAACATGACATCTTGGGGCAAGCTAATTGCCTGTTCAGCAACTAAAAGCAAGATACCTTTGTTCTGTGAGTTACAATTCCCTGAAGTACACTGCAGTAGCAAAGCAGTAATTACAATGCAGCATGTCTTAAAAGAGCACCATTATACATTTCATAAAGAAAAGGATAACCTAGGCATTGCTGTTCACTGGTTAAAGCAAAAGATTTAAAACATCTATGATTCTATTTTTTAAGAATATAAATTTTGTATTCATGCAAATTTCTTAATTTAAAACTATGCTTGAAGCCTACCATTTTCATACTGCTACCAGACCAGGTTATAAGCTATTTTGTGCTGCTGGCAACAGTTCAGTAATCTAAAACACATTTTTAATTTTCTTCTTTTTTTTTCTTTTTTTTTTTTTCAGTCTCCAGCAAAAAGATATTGTCTCACCAGAATGGAATGACTTCTGGATGAGATGGCCAGTATAAATTAAAGCAGGGTCCTTGGCTGAAGTGAAGCACAATGAATGCTCAGAAAGGGATGGTGAAAAACAGAAGTGTGAGCAGGCAGAGGAAGCCAGGCAGCAAATACAAAAGAATATGGGCTTAAGATATTTCTGATATCCAAATTAGAGTGAACATGGATGCAGCATTCTGGAAATCATAAACACCTTAGAGAGTTAAGACTACCTTATAAATGGGAATAGGTAATTTCTTGGGGATTATTTATAAATCAGACTTTAATTAAAAGGTCAAGGAAAGATGAATATATGTTTTAATACATAGTTCATTATTACAGAATCCAAATATCAATAAACTGTTAATAATCAGTTATTGATAACTACAGGCATGCTATAGTTATTTATTAGCCTCTAGTTATTTATTAATAATTGACAAATGGAACCTTTTCTGTGCAGTATAAAATTGCAGAAGGAAGCTCGAAAGAAACAAGATATGAATTGAGATTTTGACAGAAATCAGTAAGGGAAGGTAAGTTGCACAGCAATTATGCTGTGATGCATTATAGGTTCCATACTCTCCTAATAACGATGTAATTTTCTCATGTCTCCACGGCATATATTTTGTGAGTTTTTCATTAAAAAAGCCAACACAAACCCAATAATCTTTTGCCACGTAATACATTATTAGAAGAATCATAAGGAGGGAGGATAAAGGAGCAAGTTTAATAAATGCTGCAAAGCATACTACTGCTCCTGAATGTTTGTGTTGGATTTCATATGATGTATGAGAAGCTGACATGTCCTGTGGGGGCTAGTTTACATTTTTTTATGAAAGGTTAGAGTACTCAGGACCTATAGTTTATTTAGTTTTGCACTAGTGGTGTAAATATTTATTAAGGATTTGACTCATTACATTTTGTGCAACCCTTGCGCTCCAAATCTGTGTGCTTCACAGTATACTGAAAACAGAAATAATACCCCTAAATCACACCTGTCTGAAAAGAGAAAATCTGTCAGGTCTTTCACTCCCAGCTCTTCACCTTGCATCAGGCAAGGAAAAAAAAAAGCCAGAAGGAAAGCTGGCTGCTACTTGGAAATGAATTTACTGGAAAAATGTTCCTTTGTTAAGAAGTGCTTGGCCGGAATGGCCAGGCAAATACAGAACTCAAGAGAGTCAACATGTTCTTGGTTTTTAGGTCAACTAGCCCCTGATTTGGAAAAAATCTGTATCTCTTCATTTTGTGTTTTTTTGTTTCTTTGGGCGATTGTTTGGTTTTGGGGGTTTGTTTCTTTGTTTGTTTGCTTGCTTTTGTAAATCATCCATTGAAGATTAGCTTTATGGGAAAAAAAAAAGGTACATCAGATCAGTATTGTGATATATTCTAATTGTATATCCAGTATCAAGATATTGTATATACAGTTTGGATATCTTACATTGACTAAGACTTTATTCTGAGACACATCAGCAACAACAGGACATGCCCCAGCCAATAGGCTATTTTTGAGACAGACTCGCTTGCTGCTGGAATTAAGTGCTAGATTCAGTAAAGGGTGCCGGCGTCTCAGTATTCCATGAACAATCAGAAGTCACTGGGACTAGCAAAAGGCTTCTTGATCCCATCAAAATTACAGGGTTTTTGCTCCCACTGCTCCCAATGACCTTTAACGTAGACCTTGCTAAGCTTATGGGGGGCACTCAAAGACTTCATGGCTTGTTCACAGAGCCCTGCACGTATTTCCAGTGTGACATTTCTGTGAGGTGAACTGGCAGCTACAGACTTGTGATGTCTTTTGCTTGTTTTGCTTTCTGAATGGCTTTGTCTTGAATTTTTTCCTGCACAGTGGCACGATTGCAAAATATGTGAGCAAAAATACAAATAGCTGATAACCTGGTGTAGTAAGTGCAGTATTTTTAGAGAGATGAGTTTGAATTCCTGTGTGCAAGGCAGACATAAATCATGGTCTTCCATCTCCTACTGCATCCATCTTTTAAACAAGTATGTCTGCCATCTCATTTGCATAGAATGATAGAATCATTTTGGTTGGAAAAGACCTTTAAGATCAGATGAGCTTGACCCTGTCATACTCTAAAAACACTTTGATGAGTCTCTCTAAATAAAAAGCTACAGCCATTGTGGAGTTCAAGTGGTCTCAAGGTTATGCAGTGTTAATCAGTTTTGTGGTTCTTAATTCTGTTTTCAAATTTGGCCATAGTAGTCTTTCCATTCACTTTTGTGGCACTTGATTGATTTTGTTATTAATAGTACAAGTCATGGGATCAGATAGCAGTATCTTGAACAGACATACATCAACACAAGTATACTGAAATATATATTGATTTACATCAGTATTTTTAGTCTAGAAAGGTCTTTAAATGTTGGGGTTAAAATGTGTCTCTATATGTATAACATAGATAAATACATTACTCAGAAATATTTATATAAATGCAATATATAAAAATATACATTTATTTATCTTTCTGATAAACGACATCTACTTATAGATCTGCATTGTTACGTTATGCCTACAGATAAAAATTGTAAAGCCAGCTTTTCCTGAGTACAAGAAAATCCGTCTTGAAACTTTAATTAAAGAATAATCTATCACTGACAAATTACCAGAGGGTGGATATGTCACTCACATTGTTGGCACGTCATTTCAAAGAACGCAACAGAAATCACAGGAGACTCACAGATCTGGGTATTTGTTTGCGCTTAACAGACAAGAGGAACATAACTGATATGAAGAAATTTATAGATAGTTTCTATGTTAAGAGATTAGTTGGAAATTTCTTCACTCTGGAAGAAAAAGGAGGCACTAGAGCAAGTCTGCATCTTTTGGAAAGTCTGTAAAAATTCTACTAAAACAAGTAATCACTTAACATGTTTAAAACTAGTAGTATTTTCTTAATTGTGTTTGGATTCTTGAAGTCTCCACACTGGATAAACTCCTGAGCAGCTTTTTATTTGGCTTCAGGAGACAGTTCTTGTAACCGTGTATCAACTTCTCTTTTAAAAGAGTGAGAGAAGAGGCACCTGTGAGGATATGAGAAGTAAGAGCTTTTTTCCCTTCGGTTTTGTAGTTCAAATAAATTAATTTGTACATGTGGTAACTGATAAGCTGCATGTGCATTTCTGTGCATAAAGCCATTTACAAAATAGTGGTTCTATGTAGAGTTCCTATGTAACTGATGATAGGCTAGAAATTATTTGTCTATTCTGTAACAGAAAATGCACTGGCAAATATTGTACAAATATTTGTTCAACGTTTTTCACGCAGCTATTAGTAAAAGCTCTTTAAAAAACCTAAGTGGTTACAACTGTTCAATTTCCCACGAAAATGGGAAAATTGTTGTCCATAAGTTATTATTGTAAGGCCTGTATCAAGACAGATTTCAAATAGGAGGCATATGACCTCAGTATGAATAACCTTACTGTTAGCTCCTTCTGCTTAAGAAAAAACACTAGCATACTAAAAGTCATAGAAAGCAATGGTTATCAGTTCTTTATTCCTTCTCCATAGAGCATAGTTTTACCTTTGTCCCATCCTGGAGAATCTCATAAATCAGGTGGAACAAAAATTACATCAGAATCATATGGAAATTTCATATAAACTGAAAGTAACTTTCTGGCAGAACAGAAACCTACTATCCTGGGCTATATACAGTTCCCTGATCACCTCATGCAGGAAGGATACATACAATTTAGCTATAAAACTGTATGTTCTCTGATCACTGTTATTTATTTTTAACTTTGTTGTGTTTATTGGCTTCTCTTTTTAATTGTCAGCTACCAACTTTTTGTTTATTTTTGACCTCTGAAACATGTCCAGCATGTTCTACTCTTAAAAGAAAGTTAAGTCTACAATAAAAGCTTAGAAATTCACACCTAAAGGTCACAGCTACAATTCTATACACAGACTCAATTGGACTACCTTTCTCTCAGGAATTACTTTGAAGTCTTTACCCAAAGCAATCCATTTGGTCTCTATCATGTCCTTTGGCATGAGTGCAGTTGTATTATGTTTCTCTCAATCTATTCATGTCTTCTGTCTGAAGAGGGTATTGGAATAAAAATCTGAAAGACAAGAAATCTAATGAATATAACTTCCTTAATCAACAGCAGTGTTAAGCAGATTGTTGATTAGACTGTTATTGATCAGGACGTCCCAGTCAAGGACTTGGCTGTTAGCCTAGATATCGGCGCTGGTTGCACAACTTGTCCATCAGTTTCACCGCAAGCCCGTGGTAAACTGCAAGTCACTCTGTTTCTGTTAGGATATGGTCATTCACAATGCAGATGTGACATTTGTGGGATCAAAAGCAGTACAAAAGTCTAACACTGGAGATTGGCAGAGTTGATTGTTTTCTGATGATCACCTCCCTTCTTAGGTGTTTTATCACACATTTTGGTACTTTCTATACCGCTCTAACTGATTGATAGATAAATTTATGATTTTCTTCAAGTAGAAATTGTTTCTTTCAGCAGAAGAAACCATGGACCAGTCCTTCAAACTTATACTCTTTTCATAATGGTGGTCTGAGTACCCTTCCTTGCAGTTTTGGACATCCTTTACAATCCTTGGCTTTTAATACAGAGGACATATAACACCTTGCAAAAATACTCACCGTGTTGCAGACATCTGAGAGGAAAACAGCTCAGCTTTCTGAATCTTGCTAAGACTGGAAAAGGGATGATTTATTTGTAACGGTTTACATTCTTGTCTTGTTGATTTGTCATTCTTTTATTTTATTATAGATTTCACTGACTGGAGAGAAATATTTAAGTCCTTCCCAATGATACCCAGTGTTTGGGGAAAATAGCCAAACCTAAGTAACTCTCAATGGACTTTTATTCTTCTTGGATAATTTTTCATTTACTAAGTCCTCTTAAATGATTAGTTTAAGAGTGAGAGTTATTTTTTAATTAAATTATATTAATAATACCCTGTTTCTGTTACACATGACACTACAAAATATGTTCAACAACAATCTGATAGTACTTAATTAATTAATTATCTGAGAAAGAGCTTCCCAATGATGGCATTTTTCCACTGCATGATGAACATACATAATAGACCATCATTCTAGCAGGCTGTGCAACTATTAACAGCAAGCTTTGCTATGCTCACTGACTTTCTACTATTGAGAATTTTAATTTAACTATAAATAATACTGTCATCACATATATTGAGAAGGACCAAATTAGAATTTTGCAACAAAATAAAAACCTCAGGCTAGTTATGAAATAGCATCTAGTATAATCATTAAACAGGAATTGAACTGATAACATTATGGTTCCATGACTAGAAATATCTGAATAGGATATAATTACTTTTATTAAGGAGTACAGAAACACTTTGTATCTGTAAATCAAAACAAAACAGGCAGGAAATACTGGTGGTCCTTCGCCATGCACAAATGGCAGGCTACTATCGTCAGTTAACAGCATTCTCACAGGTTGTTATGAGTGTCAGTATCGAATTTGGTTACTCTTTCTTAATCAAATGGAATGCGTAATGATGGCGCTTATTTATTGGAATCAAGATCAGAGTTGCAGGCTCAAGGTTTTTCATAGATTTTTTGTTTTGTGGCAAAAAATTTTGGTTTCATCTATGCATTCAGAGATGACTGTGTTAATTTATAAAGGTGAGTGCGAAAAGGAAACGGAAAAAAAGCCATGAAAGTACCATACCAATTTTAGTGGCACACGCTATCCATCATAAACAGCTAGCATACAGACATATATCTTACGACAGTTACCTCTATACATATACGCCTCTATACCATCTCTGACTCAGATCCTCCAGCTTTTTATTGTGAAATGTCTGTCTTGAAGCTGGCAGAGGGAACAGTGGTAAGACTGCCTTATGTAGCTGTCTCTCTGCAGCATAACTGCACCTTTTACTTGAAAACAGAGGGTTTGTCCCTTCTTTGGGGGCAAAGTTGTATTTTTCTCTATACGTATGAATGTTTCCTTTTCCTGGGAACTATTTCCAAAGAGAATGACTTCAAACAGCTTATAGAAAAACATCAACTCTTGAGTCTGCCTGATTCCTTCAGATGAGCAACTCCATGTTTGCCTGATAAAGTGAGCACTTTTGTAGGGTCTCACATCTATCCATCTGCACAATCCTTGAAGAGTGCATATCTCAGGGAAGTGTGAGCTACTCTACTCATATGCCCAGTTCCCTTCTGTTTATTTTCTGTAAGAAGGGGACAGAATCAGTGTAAAATATGTAGCTGGATTGTTTGAGCACCTGAGCAGAAGGTTCTTTGTGCACATCCTGGCTTTCTTCCTGTGTTGCTCTTCAACAATTCATTTTTACACCTAAGATGGTCTACCACCAACTTCAAGTATTTATGGCCTGATTATAAAACATACTGAAGATTTACTTTTCCCTCTAGCTTCTGTGGGGGCTTAAGAAGTTTTGAAAATTCAAAGTCTAGATAGCCTAAGCTGGATAGAAAAAAATAATGCACAGGGTTTTTTTTTAGTTTGGTTTTTCTGTTTGTTTGCCACAACTGACTTGCCCAAAGTTGCAGAGGGATGTGATGTTAGACACAGTAGGTATTCAAACATGGTCTTAAGAAAGATGTCATAGTTTGAGATCCAGACATCTGGTCATCATTAACCATCGCTGTTCATGCATGGTATTTTACTTAGACTGAACCAGGAGGCAGACAGTAATTTATACCCTGTAGTCAGTGGGGAAAAGTCTGGTAAAATGTATAAGTGATCATGAATGGAAGTCTCTAGTAGGTTCAGCCATGGGGTAAGAGCAGTGAGGAGACAGATTTAAGAAAGGAAATCACACCTTGGTGATTTTCCTAGCTTACAATAAGGACGTTCCATGTAAACTTGTCAGATTGGAAGTGGTGTTAAGGTGTATTTTCCACAGAATGTCAGGCTGTATTTAAAGACATATATATTTTTTTTGAAATATAAATGTTAAACTTCTTTGTGGTTTTGTTTGCTGTTATTTTTTAGGTCTGTCTCTATAGTATTTTCTGGGGGAAAAAATTGTAGCATTACTTCATTCAATTTCAACTGGCATTGCAAAACATTAAATTAATAGCTGTCAGTCAGTCAAATATCACAAGAGGTTGCCTGTGTACTTCCTGAATTTTGCCAAAGATTAAAATGTCATCACTACCATTAGGGACATCAGGTATGTACTGAATTACTCTGTGGATTATACTTTGAAAAGTTGCAGCAGCTGAATATATTTCAAGCATTCATCTCCTGTACTTAGTATTTCAAATCTTTATGAATTTTCTTCCCAGACTCAGGTTAATAACTCAGGAAAGACCACTAATTTAGCAGACTTCCACTTCAGATATTCTATCTTAAGATTTTGCTCCTTGTATCTATATCTTTATAGTTTTTTGTAGTCTTCAAGGAGCTTTCTGAATGTGTACAAAGTTCAAGAACTCTATGATACTGCTGCATACTTGGGCAGAAGGCTTAAACAGTGAGACTGATCAAGTAAACTTGTGAGATGAAACAAAACTTTTTTTTTGTAGACGACATTGAAAGTAAAAGTGTTTCACAATTCTGGAAAGGTTTAAGAAGGGAAGGGAAGGGAAGGGAAGGGAAGGGAAGGGAAGGGAAGGGAAGGGAAGGGAAGGGAAGGGAAGGGAAGGGAAGGGAAGGGAAGGGAAGGGAAGGGAAGGGAAGGGAAGGGAAGGGAAGGGAAGGGAAGGGAAGGGAAGGGAAAGGGAAGCAGGAGGCCCCACTGTTATCTTTCAGTATGAAGAAAACTGTGGAAGCATAAAGAGAGGAGGTGGCAGAGAGCAGGAAAAGCAAATTAAGGTTTTTTGGGTCTCAGTTCTAAGAAATGACAGTGCAAGTTGTAAAGCTCTCCACAAAGTTGTTCTCTACCTAGCCCATCTTTTTTCTTCTCTATACACCTGAACACATGTAGGTTACCAACTGTGCAAACTGGCAGGAGGTGACGTCCTTGTATAGAAGTTTTTGCTTTGCTTCCTTTCTGGACAAGCAGTTCATGACTTTCATTGGTTCAGCTAAGCACTGAATAAAGCCTTCAGAATTTGTCCCCATATCCATTACAGATAGAAAAGGCTCAAGTGCCCCAGTTTGTGATCAGTGTATCTATTTTAATAGTTACAGCTAAATAGTATTAGTGTAAGTCAAGGACTTTTCAGTTTTCCCATGCTTTGCCAGCGAGGAGGTGCACAAGAAGCTGGGTGGGAGCATAGCCAGGACAGCTGACCCAAACTAGCCAAAGGGATACTCCATACCATATGATGTCATACTCAGTACAGAAACTGAGGGGGAGTTGGCCAGGGGTTTGATAGCTGCTCGGGGTTGAGCTGGGAATCGGCTAGCAGTTGGTGAGCATTGCATTGTGCATCACTTGTCTTTCTTGGGTTTTATTTCTCTTTTTTTGTTATCTTCGTTTTCATATAATTATTATTGTTATCATTATTAGTAGTAGTAGTACTAGTACCATTTTTATTTTATTTCAATTATTGAACTACTCTTATGTCAACCCGTGAGTTTTACTCTTTCTTCGATTCTTCTCCCCATCCCACCGGGAGGGCTGGGAGGAGTGAGAGAGCAGCTGTGTTGTGCCTAGTTGCCAGCTGTGATTAAACCATGACAAATGGCTTTCTTCATAAACTATGTCCTAATTTCATTAATACCTGAGCTCTTTAGAAAAACTATGCTTGCACCTATTCATATTCTCCACATTGACAAAGTAGCCATTGAAATCAATGAGCCAAGTAATGGCTTTCCCACCCTTTTTCTTGGGATGCACTAGAAAGCAATGTTGCAGAATTCCAGGTTTCTCCCTTCCCCCACAAGGTAACCATATACCTTAGTTCACTGTCAAGCCACCCCAGCTTATTTTTAAACTGCACTGAATTTTGTTTCAATTCTCTGTTTTCTCTGTCAGTTGGATAAAATCTCATTAAGCTTGTGGAGGCACAGGCTGTCCTTCAGTCATGATAGACATAAGAAGCAATTCTCTTTTCACTGTATATCCGTGTGCTCTCAGACACATCAGAAACATAGCAGATGCAGACAGCTACAAACACTCAGAGGATCACTTGCAGAATAAAGCCAAGAAAAAAAGATCTTTCTGGATATTGTACTGGTGAAAATCTACCCCTGAAAAAAACAAAAAAAACAAAACCAAAAAACAGGTCAGCTGTTGTGAGACTTCTGATGTGTTTAAGAAAGACTGGTTTTAGTACATTTTTGTAAAATTAGATTTGTTTTGAAGAAACATGATTATTGTAACTAATGTTACCTTCTAACAGAAGCGGAAACAAGTAGATAAACACCAAACATTGATGAACAGCTCACACGAAAAGAACCAAAGGATATTCATACTACAGACTTTTTGTTTCTGTGCTACCGACCGCATTTGATTTTCATTTTGAGTTTTTGGCTCATTCAGTGTCAAAAAAGTAGCATATTTTTTGTCAAAGAAATCAATACACCTGATAATAAAAATGACATTAAGGAGTCATTAAGGAGCAGCATAGGGGAAAGGGACCTGGGGGTCCTAGTGGACAACAGGATGACCATGAGCCAGCAGTGTGCCCTTGTGGCCAAGAGGGCCAATGGCATCCTGGGGTGTATTAGAAGGGGTGTGGTTAGCAGGTCAAGAGAGGTTCTCCTTCCCCTCTACTCTGCCCTGGTGAGGCCGCATCTGGAATATTGTGTCCAGTTCTGGGCCCCTCAGTTCAAGAAGGACAGGGAACTGCTAGAGAGAGTCCAGCGCAGAGCCACAAAGATGATTAAAGGAGTGGAACATCTCCCTTATGAGGAGAGGCTGAGGGAGCTGGGTCTCTTTAGCTTAGAGAAGAGGAGACTGAGGGGTGACCTCATTAATGTTTTTAAATATGTAAAGGGCAAGTGTCATGAGGATGGAGCCAGGCTCTTCTCAGTGACATCCCTTGACAGGACAAGGGCAATGGGTGCAAGTTGGAACACAGGAGGTTCCACATAAATATGAGGAAAAACTTCTTTACGGTGAGGGTGACCGAACACTGGAACAGGCTGCCCAGAGAGGTTGTGGAGTCTCCTTCTCTGGAGACATTCAAAACCCGCCTGGACGCGTTCCTGTGTGATATGGTCTAGGTAATCCTGCTCTGGCAGGGGGATTGGACTAGATGATCTTTCGAGGTCCCTTCCAATCCCTAACATTCTGTGATTCTGTGATTCTGTGATTCTGTGATTGAGTCCAGCTCAAGAGTTAACATCAGTAATTTTACTTTGAGCACAAGGATTGTCCCCAAAACAGAAGTGATTAATGTGAGCTATTCAAAATGAAAGTAAAAAACTATTAAAAAAAATAATAATGGAAGATTGCTTTATATAGAAATGAACAAGTAAGATCTCCAAACAAGCTTGGTGATATGCTGAGAAAAAAAATGTTTTTTTTTATTTTTAGTTTTCATTTTGAAACAGTTTTCTTCTAATCTATATTCAGACTCACTACATGACTGTCAAAGCTCTTCATGTGTCTTCATCCTGTATTTCCATTCCTCAGCCTAGCATGAATTCAACAAAATTGATCTTCAGTATGAAGAACCTGCAAAAGTACTTTTTTCAAGTAGCAGGGAAATACAGGTAAGCCATGGTACTCCATCAGAAACTATTAACTTTCAGCATCCTTAACACTGATTAGCTTCAAGGTAATTGAGATCAGTTAATGTCTCACTGGGATAAGAACCTTATTTTTTTCAAAGTCTATCATCAAAACTTCTATCTACAGCTAGAACTCTAGGAACTGAATGGGATTCCATCTCATTTTCTGCAGGCTGGTGAACATATTCCTTATAATTTTAAATTTAAACCTCTCTGGGACAGTCTTACAAAAAATAGAAGATTTCATTGACTGCGTAAGGGAGTAACAAAGCTGTTCCTGCCTTTCTGGTCAATTATATCGATTGTGATTCTGACATTTTCAAATGTATTTCTCCATTTATTCCAATTATACTAAGCATGATTGTTAAGATGATTGTCTTGGACTTCGAAAGACGTGCGATGGACCAGCTCACTTGTAGTTGTGTCAAAGTTAATTAATTTTTCTAAATCTAAAATGACCAGGGATGCATTCTGCTTCATGTTTTGAATTAAAATCACTTTTTCACTGCTGTGTTATTCCTAGTTTGCATTGATTTTAGGTTCAAAGAGTATTAACTTCAATTCTAAGTTTTCTTTTAACCTGTAGAGAACATGGAGGGAACACGAGCTTTGCTTAGAAATTTCCCCAAGGGACTCATCCAAAGCTTAACGAAACATTCTCATTGACTTAATTTCACTTGATGTCTTTGAAGAACTTGCTCTTTTATCCTTCGGGTTCAATTTTTAGGGAATGCTTTGATTCAAATGCAAAATATCCCAAACTAAGAGTAGTCTTCTTGCAGCTGGAATTATTTGAATTTTTGCAAATGCCCAAAAGCAAAAACAACAGCAAAAAAGAAAAATTGGTATTTTAAAGTAATTTTCATTTTAAAAAAAATGTGGTGGGTTAGCCATGGCGAACAGCCAAAATCCCACCCAGCTGCTCACTTGTTCCTCACTCTCAGTGGGATAGGGAAGAAAATAGGAAGAACAAAAAAGAGAAAGCTCCGATGTTGAGGTAAGGACAGGGACATCACTTATCAATTACCTTTGTGGACAAAACAGACTCAAGCTGGGGAAAATGAAATTAATTTATTGTCAATTAAAATAAATATTTAATTACTGACTCAGGTGCAGGTAAACAAAAAGACAAATATTAAAACAACACTTCTCCGTCTCTTTTCCCCACGGTCAGCTTCACTCCTTCTCTCCAGAATCCACCAGCTGAGCAATGCAGGGCATGCTGGGGTGTCACAGTCAGCGTGCAGCAGTCTCTCTGCTGCTCCATCCTTCTCACATCTTTTCTCTGCTCCAGCATGTACTCTCCATTGCAGCAGCTCCTTTTGGAATAGCCATGTGCTGTGGCATGGAGTCCTCCACGGGCTGCAGTGGATGCCTGGTCCAGTGCCAGGTACTACCTTCTGCTCCTCCTCCTCTGACCTTGCCACTCCTGTTTCTCACTGTTTTCTCATCCTCTCTCCATCTGGCACTTTCTGCCCCTTCTTATATGCATTTACTCTGAGGCACCATCACTGTGGCCTTGCGGCTCAGCCATGCTTTGCAGTAGGTATATTGTAGCTGTCTGGAACTATCTGTGTCCAGCACAGGACAGCCACGGCCTCTCCTCACAGAGGCCACCCCTTGACACCTACACCCAATACAAATTCAAACAAAATATTTAAATCAAAGCTTACCTCTGGGACAGTTCTTCAAAATTTGGCTTCTATTTTTTTGCACCTGCAGTTAATTTCAGCCAATAAAATCTGTAGCTGAAGAGGTATGGAGGAGCCATTACAGTCAGCCTTCCAGCTTGAAAAAGGACTGTGCTTTTTTGGAAGCAATTTAATGATCACCCCAATTTACTGTGACATGTTTCACACCATGGCACAGCCTCAGAGTATGCAAACCAGGTTCCTTGCAGCATTGCCTCACCCGCAATGGAGGCCCCAGGGTACCCCTAGCCCACACCAACCTCAGGCACAGCTCTGGAGTAGGACTGAGCTTGTCTGAGCACCAACATGCACGGGCAGGACATGGACATGGGCATGGGCACTGTCATGGACATGGGCATGGACACAGGCAGGGGCATGACCATCAGCACCAACTGCTTTGCTGGCTGTTATGCTGCACAAACAGATGCACTTGCAGAGTGCCAAACACGCTGGTATTTGGTCCAGGGTCTGTCACACACCTCAAAGTGTTGTGACCAGTGTGAAATGATCTCTGCTTGCTGGACTACTTGCAATGAACTCGACAGTATCAATTTAAAACCTAGTGAGACAGAAGCCATGTGACCAAAAAAAGATAAAAAAAACCAAGTTGGTTTGACACAGTAATTACCCCTATGATAGCTCTTTCTAGGTAAGGTAAATTGGTGATGACAATGTAGGGAAATTTGCCTCTCTAGCACTGTTTTCTGAATAAAATTTCCCACAGCTGTCAATCAGGCCATTTTACTCTCACACTAAATTAGTGCCATTTATTTTAACAGTGTCTTTTGTACAATGCAGAAAGGTGAACTATATTTTAATTCAACCTTGAGAATATTCTGTTGTGTTAAAAGTTCCTATTTTTGTGTAGTCTTTGTTATTTCTTAACTAGAAGTCTTAGATATATGAGCTTTACTTTCTCAGCCTGGTCCTGATCTGTAGACCATAGCCTAAGAAGTACTTTTTACTCTTTCACCTTTTAATTAGAAGTGAATGATAATTTCTCTTTGATCGTAGTCCTCTACATTTCCTTTTCATTTTACTGTGTAGCTGTAAGATGTTTCTGCTTCATATCACACTTATCATACTTGGATATTTTGTTTTATTAAAACAGCAAATGTCTTTTAAAATTACCCTTGTGTCTCTCTTGCACTGTCAATAAAATGCTGTAAGAATGAGTGATGCATGGGACCTTGCACAGGCTTGTTAACGCTACAGTTAGTTTTACAAAGAGGGTATGGTAACGTAAATCTGAGTATTTCAAAGGTAATTCTCAGGCAAATTACTTTTCTTCTCAAAACAGGAGCTACAAACTACAGTGTGCTAAAGCAGAATACACCAGGAACTGGCCACTGAGTCGAGGGATGATTTTTAATTACTATCCATCATGAAGATTTAAATATTCTAATGGAAAGAGAGAGGACTTAGATTTCCATTCCTATTCCAAGGACTTCTTTTCTCTAACAATAATCACAGTTATTGCTTGAGACAAAGACTGTATCCCATGTTTCATCTTTCAGCATCCTGATCACTTCACTGAAGACTCATGCTCCTTAAGAAGCAATGAGAAACTCTTTAGGAAGCTCTTTCAAGAAACAGTGTTATGCTTACTGTTTTTCTCCTGCCTGTCCCACATAAAATGATCTGTGTTTGACACAAAACCATGAAAGGTGGCAAGGTTTCTGTGTGAGAAGTTAGGCCATCTCAGACTTGCATATAGCCTACCATGAAGGATGCTCTGAAAAATATTGTCCATATGGGTTCCAGATCTGGAAATACAACAGAGGCTTCCCAACTCTGAGTTTAGAAAAAGACAGCTTTGGAAAAATGAAAAAAGAAAGCATGCACTTACACTGTTAGGTTTCTCATAGACTAATAACCTTGGATGTGATTTTTTTTATTATTATTTTAAAACATTTCAGGTTTGCTCAGGTCTGTTATGTTTTCTTGTATTAATATCAGGTAATCTGGTCCCATAAAACAAACTGAACCATCACAATGAGACTTGTACAAAGTATGTTTAGCCAAGTGCTTAATTCTTCTCTGTCTGCCGCTTTCTTCCAGAGTCATCCAAATGCATAGATGGTGGTGTTTATGAGCTTGAAACTCTTTCAGTGTTTGAGACTTCATCATCTGCATGCACAGATACAGACCATTTTGACTCACTTGAGCTACTTGGTGAGCCCAAGTAGAATTGGTAACCCAATTCTTCTTTTCAGAATCTAGCAGTGCCATTTGTGTTTCCTGAGGAGTCAATGCCAGGTTCACATCTGGAGCCTGCTCAGCATGCTACAACTAAGGCACACTTAGGGTTGGAAATGGTGGTTGTATCACCCACCTAGCTGTTAGTGAAGGATAAGGAAGGACATTCATAGATCAAAAGTGGTCCACAAGTTGCTCCACCTGTCCACTGCCTTCTCTGAGACAAGAAAAATAGTGCAGAGCTCCCCCTGTGCTCACCCCAGCACACGCAGATAGGCTCCATGCTGGGTGCAGCTGGGAAGCATGAGCATCTGCTGGCACAAGGACAAGCAAAGCAGATAGTCGCTGATGAATAAGAGGAGGGAGGCAGTTTGCTACCACTGTGCAGAGAGGTGGATCACTCACTTGGACAGATGATTGAAAGTGTGCAGATGGCCAAGAGGAGAAGCTGTTTGCACCACATGGGCAGGGAAGTGTGTGGGTTTCTGCACGCAAGGGAAGGATGGGATATCCTTCTAGGAAAGGAGGGGAGAAGAGGCACTTGAAGGGAGGTGAGGCAGGGGCTGCTCTGGAGTCAGCAGGAGGAAGGACTCCCACATGCACATTTGGCACTAGCTCTAAGTTGTATCACACTGGACCCTATGACCTATTGGTTACTGTACTGTATAATCTCCATTTCCTGAAGTGCCTGAGCTCTTCATTCAATTTCATCTTAACTACTTTCGGCTCAGCTAAGCTTTACATAACTGCACGGGAGACAGGCTTGTAAGATTAAAAAAATTTGGTAAAGGCTCAGAGGTATCAAATAAACCTGAAACTGCTTTAAATTCATAACTTAAGAAGGCTCTTCTTCCTGATGTCTTGGTTAGAAAACATAGATATATATGGAAAATTTCATTTTGGGTTTTTTGTGAGCACTCAAATTTCACGCCATACTACTTTATCCACCCTTTATTGAAACTTTTCATCAGACACACAAATTTGATGACCTGAGGCCTCTCTTTAAAAAAATGAAAGAAACGAGTGAGCCTCTGCTAGTGAGCAAACCTATTCAATCAGCTTCTGTGCAGAAGCAGTTTTCAACATTAGCAACTGGATACCACCCATTAGCGTGACTTAGTGCAGCTGTGAAACGCTGCCAAACTTTTGTAATATAATTATTATGTGGAGGCATTGCATAAAATAAACCAGAACTGCCACTGTAAGCTCTCATTTGTAACAATTCTGTTTTAAAAGCTGATGAAGAACATCAGGCAGTTCTATGGTACAAGGTAGATCTGGGAAAGCTCAAAGAGTCCCATGAGAATAAATAAAAATTTGCAGTACAAGAGCTCTTATCAAATTAAAAGCCTGTTGCATTTCTGTGCTTGTGCTTACTTTCCTAGAGAAAAATGCCAAAACACTCTTTTCTGAGCAATTAAATAAACATGAATTCCCAATATTTGCATGTCACAAATCAAGCTGCAGAAACTTATTGTAGTGCCTTGCTGACTATTCAGAAAAAAATAGTTCACAAAAGTCAAGTGTAAGATCCGCCTCTGTGGTCAAGTTTATTGTTTGGTGATTTAAATAAGATAAATTTTCTATTAGTCTAATTCTCTAAGCAAAGAGGAAAAAAATAGAGATGGTGTCTTTTAAATAATGAGGATCTTTTCTACAAAAGCCAGGAGACCGTATGTGTAAACAGATGGTTCAGAAGGAAATCATCTGATTACGAATTTATTTAAAGACCTGCAAATCCTACCATGACCACAGAAAAGTTCCTTAAGACTCCTCTGAGTTGTGTTAGTCCACAAGATCTTTACATGTCACTCCAAAATCTCAGTCAAAGACTCAGCTATGCAATGCTAACATTTAAATATGTGTACTTATTTCCCATACACCAGTATAATCGCGAAAGGTATATTGCTTCCTTGCCTGTTAGCTCGTTTAATATTTTATACTTTGTGGCCGTATTTTGGAAGCTTTGATCAGGGCAGACCCCTGCTGCTGCAAACAAATCTTTATCTGTAACCAGCTAAGCGGAGTTTTAGCATCTTTGTTCTCCCTCTAATTATTTTCTAACTCTTCTCTTGTAGGCCTTGACTCTTTCACCATTCACTTAACTACCAAATACCACTTGCAAAGACAGAAGAACTAATAAAAAATAGTTCATTCAGTATGTTCTTTTTAGTCAAGTCATAACACATGTCTTCTTTGCTTTTGCTTTTCTTCTTTTTTTTTCATCCGTAATAAATAACAATGCTAGCTAAATCTGTATCGCGTAATTCTGTGATTTTATCACCCGTTAGTCTGCTACTTAAAGCATTCCTCTTTAAGGACAGCATTTTATCTGACTGAAACCTTTCACTTCTTTACTGAAGAAGTTCTTCACCAGATACTGCTTGCACTACCCTTGTGTTAAGATGTAGAGATGTGAGGAAGCAATCATCTTGTGTTGAAGCGTCACGTCCTGTAACTTACATTTTGCTATCAACCAGTTACACTGGGTTTCTATCCTCTCTATAGGATGATCAGAATCACTTCTGGTGATGTTGGGGTTTACAAATTCTTAGCTGATCCAGTTAATTTTAAGGACAAAAGATAGGGATCTCCAGAGGTCAAAAACTGGACAGTTTATTTGCTAGGCCCAAGATGTTTCTGGAGCACTGCTATATTCTTGCTAAAAAGACCACACAATTTTAGCTGAAAAGCAAAAATGCTGTCTATGAAGCTCTTTCTACATTCAGTCAAAAAGGCTGTGTGTTCTTTGGGCAAACTCACATACATGATTGAGCAGATTTGATCTCACAGTTTGCTGCCACCAAGAGGTAGACGTCCTTTTCCACTTACCCTCTGAGGCTGCGGAGTCCTGACGGTTAAGTTTTGCCACTTACAGACCTCTGTGTGAGCCATTTTAACTCACTAAACTACTGGAATAGGATGTAAAATGATTTCTGCTGGATTAGCGAGATCAACTCTGTGCAAAGCTCCAATAAGAAAGGAAGCACAATGACCTGGGCAAGGGCAGAAATTATTTAATGGCCTTATTTGATAGGTGAAAGAGAAAACTGGAGTTGAAGCAAGCTCAAATTGGCTCAGGATCTTTCACAACTGTTTGCAAAAGAATTGAGGTCCTATTTTTCTCATCAATCTGCTCAAAAAGAACCCAAGATGACAAAAAGCTGGGACACTTGCAACTAGGTTCTTGGGCTTTAATTCTGTATAAGGACTTCTGAAGCACAAATTCTGTCCTGTGTTTGAGCTAATTTAAGATGAGAGGCAGGAAAATGGAGGATTGCCATGGAGTTATGCATACTGTCACGTCACCTTCACCTGGTTGTACTTATTTTCCCATTTGAAGTCCATCACTGTATGAGTTCTGTAAGGGTCAATTACTATGATAATTTTTAAATTTTAATTAGCTTTTGTTTGCATATTTGCATTTTTGTGAATTTTTACTATAATTATTTCCTGCAATCTGGCAACTTCTCACCACCCCAGCTGCACAGAGTTACTGAAGAGTCAACCTGACAGGAAACCCGGGAGTGAATTTTGTCTATAGGGGATCCTAAGTTGCCATAGAGATGGTAAGAGTCCTGGCCCTTAATATTTTAAATAAAAATCCCAGGAAAATGGTTTGAGCCCAAGGAACTGTGTTGTTCCAATGATCCCTAAAAGCTGGAATGATCCCATGGGCCAAGAGACATAAATCTCAGGAGAAACAAACTTTAGAAACTCTTGCTGCAAGCTCCAGGTTTGCTGGAATAAATCTCTGAAATTCTGATGTATGGAAGTTTGAGTAGAAGATAGAGCCATTGTTATTCCTTTTTTAGTGTCCTTTTTCACTACTTTCCAAACTTTGATTCACAAAGCATGTTTCTGGTCATACAAATTGCCACTGGGTTTCTGCCCATCAAAATAAAATGATGGCGGGTTATGTTGCATGCATACAGAAGTTCAAGGAAAATCAAAACTTTAACTGAATACTGAGAATTTGGACCCTCGGAACAACTTTGTCACAGAATTTTGAAAAAAGACTTCTATGTAGTCTCCATATATTCTGCTGTCTGTGTAGTGTTAATATTTAGTTACAGAAACTATATTGGTTTGACTACTTGTTAGTTATATGTGAAGATCTATACATTTTGCCATGGTTAAAGTTATATTTGACTTAAATTTTCTTTTGGCAAACAACACAGTAAGTGGATCAGCTTACAAACTGCTCTCTCCAAGGTGACGATTTGGGAATACTCTTTACCCCAGCAATCTCTTTCTCCACATCCATGGGCACAATTTACTTTTAAAAATTCAGATAAGTGGTTTGCTATATATCTTTGATAGACTATACCATAGACTAAGCTACACCTTTGATTTTTCCATTTGCTCTCAGGCTGTTTGCTTATCTAAGTGGACTTCAAATTAGAAAATTGAGATAATTTCTCCCACTTCTCTGTCTAGCATTTCTTAAATGATGATTTTAATGTACACTTAGTACTTGGGGGACTTCCTAAACTCTAATGATTTATAACTTGCTGTAGACTCAACCTTGAGAAACTATTTCCAACTACAAGCGTGGTGTAATGATCACATAGGCAAATACAAATAGTTAGTGGAAATCAATAGGCCAAACACTATTTTCTCATGTAAGTCTGCCAGCTGAGAATACACCCTTTGAAGTCAATATATTTATTCTAGATTTACCACTTTTTCCGTGGCTAGCCTGATGCAAAGATCTAGGCTTGGGATTTCTTAGAGTCTATATGTTGTATCACTTGCCATACAATGAAATGTAGGCATCACTTCATAAAGATTCAGAGCAAAAATCAGAACGGGTAAACGAACCCTCTAAATATTTAAAAAGTAAGCTGTCAGTAAATGCTTTACCTGAATAGACGGAGAGAGAAACAACAGAATTAACTGCAGACTGAACGGTATCCGCAACTAATACTTCAATACTCATTTGTAATACAGATTTTGTTTATAGTTAGGATAATTTAAGAGAAGAAAATAAGTAATCTATTCATTGAAAGAAATAGCAGACTTGATACTTCATGCTTTTGTAATAAATACTAAATTTCATGTGTAAAGGTTTTCCTACAATACTATCAGAAATAAAATTAAGAAAAATTGAGTTCTAGATCAATATAGATTGTGTTTGCAGCAGATATGAATTAACAGATTAGAAATGCAGTTAGAACAATGATAAATCCAAGAGAACAAAAACTAGTCTCCATTAAATGGGGAAGTGTTACATGATATAGATAAAGATTTGGAAGTTAAAATCACATATCAAAAACTAAACAGGCCTTGGAGTTGTCAATGCTTGAGTAGAAGAGCTCTAAGAAAAGCACATGTGCTGCAGGAATTTGTTTAAATCAGTGATCCTCTGAGTTACTACTGGAACAATGTTGCACCACTGGGTTAGGGAGGATGTCACGGAGTCGTGGTTTGTCAGCATTCAGAGATATTATTGAAAGTACCATTGATTTGTGTGTTGGGGTATTTTTTCCTCCGCAGCCATGTATGTTAATTCTGGTTCTCTGGGTGATTTCAAATAGCTAGTTATATTGAAGGCTATGTAGAATAGATTATGTGACATTTTATCCTGAAATGATAGCTTTTTTCTGCCTTATTTCAAAATTGTTACTGCAAAGTCAGATCAAGTTAGACAAACTGATTTTCTCATTCTGTTAATAAACTTTTTCTTACCTTTTTGACATAATGTAAAGCAAAGATTTTCTAAAGCCATATTTTTTTCTTAAAAAGAACATAGAGTGTTTGGAAAACCCTAACATTCTCATGATTTGGAACTGGAATTTAAAATTAGATACATAGGGTGGTGTTTGTCAGAGATCTGCCTTTTGCCTTCTCTGTAAAAATCTACTCAAACTTGTTACACCTTTGGGAAATCACTGTTTGCACATGGTCAGCAGTGATGTGTTAAAGTTTTTAACAGTTATATATTCCCAAAGGATACCATCTGCACTGGCAATGCTCCAGCCTGGGCTGAGAATGACTTTCCCTGCTATTGTCTTCTAAGAACCTGCAGGCCATGCCTGGTCCTGCAGCTGCACCAAAAACTGAGTCTGTCACTCTAGTGCTCTCTGTGACATCCTACAAATGACTCAAGGGCGATATAGTGAGAAAATACTCAGATTCAAATACAGGGGAGATAAAACCTAGCAGTCGTATGAGAGGAAGTATCCCAGGGTAAAGCATGGAGAGATAGAGACTGGAATGGCAGGCTTCAGCGGAAAAGAGTGTGGTTCTTAGGGTGAAATGGGAGAAGAGGGTGGGCCTGTAAGGTTAGTGATGGTGGGTCAAGAAGTCTGAGTGATGAGGATAGTGACATGTGACAAAGGTCTCAAAGGAAAAGTCTAGGGCTGGAGGCTACAAACTGTGTGTGGAAAGGGAGAGCAAGAGAGAAGTTGAATGAGGAAGCAGAGATGGAAACTGCATATGACTTATGAAACAAGCTTATTGTGTGACCTCGAGGTCATGTAACCTCCACACACTGAATCAGATCCTGCAGTATTAATGAAGTCTAGACTGGAGGAGGAAGCCATAAGCACCAACTCTAATCTTAGCCTCTTTGTTTCTGAGTCTGGCACTCTAATTCCATTGGGATATCTGCCCCATCATTTAGACAGTTCTGCCTTTCTTCCCCCAGGACCTCCCCTCAGAGGTTAGTCTACCTCTTTCCTGGCTTTGAATGATTCATCCTCCCCAGGAATTTTTCTCCTTTTTGTCCATAAATCTCCCAGCAGACCTGGCTGCAAGTCAGATGTTTCTTTCTTCTCACAACTTTTACACTCGTTCTCTTTATCTGTGAAGACATCACTAACACCGGCACAGGTAACACTTGAACATCCACCTGCCTCCTGACAGCTTTACATTCAAACCCATCTATTTTGCTGTTGACTGTAGAACTCAAGTTCACAAAAAACTCCACAACTATCAGAAAGTGACCACTAGCAAATGCATCCAAATTCTTCTTAAAGGCAACACACAAAAATGTTCTTTTCAAACCAGAAGGAGCCACTATAATTGCTTGGTTAGACAGTCTACTTAAAGCACCTTCCAGAATCTATATAATTCCTACTGACCATAAGTTCTGATTCAGGTAGCATACTCCCTTTAGAAAGACAGACAGATGAACTAACCAATGGCAATTTTTTGTCTTGTTTCTTTTTTTTCCTCCTCTATTTTTTCTTTTTTTCTTTTTTTGTCTGAGAAGAAGGGAAAATACATGGAGAAAGAGGCGAAAATCAAGGCAGGTTATGGCTGGTTAGGCAAGGAGTACAAATGGTAAGATGTAGAAATGGGAATCCTATTCCTCACTTTTGTGCATGACTGTGAGCAAGCCCATTGATTTCTCTATGCCTCTTTTCCTCTGGCAGTATTGTTCTGTTTTTCTTCATTTAGCTGTGTGGAAAGCAGAGACATATTTGGGGTGTGTGTTTGGAGACATTCATAAGAAGATACTTTGCACATGACTGAAACAAAGCCCACTCCCAGCTTGTGGTGTCAACCTCTCCTTACTTGTATTGCCTGGGATTTGACAAAGCTTTTAGCAGCAGACTTTGAAAACATTTTCATCAACTACATAGAAGTGAGTATAAAATCACTTCTGATAGGTTTGCAGAAGAGATGGGGAGTGATGGCATGGAAAAAAAAAGATGATTGCAGGAGCTACTCTAGTTGGCAAATCAAAATGTGTTTTGTTCCGTCTCACCAAATGCCAGATAGCAGACTGAGAAATAAGGAACACAAGTTAAGCCTAGAGAATGGAGTAGTTTGCCTTAGAAAGCAGTGGCTCTGAAAGGAATTTAGGGGTCACAGTAGATATATGACTCCAAAAACCTTTATGTGGTGCTGTTGGAAAAGGGTTAATGCCATCCATGTGTATATAAACACAGGAGTAGAGGGAGGCGAGCTTACCTCTGTGTGATTGTTATTGCAATACTCTGTGCTGTTCTGGTCTCCATATTTTTAAAGGATGTTGTCGAGGGTGCTAAAAAGAGTCATAAAAATGATTTAATGGCTGGACACTTAATGACTTACAGTGAGAAATTTAAAGCATTATTTTGTTAAGCTTATAAAAAGGAAGATTGAAAGGTGATTTGATAATGGTTTATAACCACATGCATAGGGAAAAAACACCAGGGAACAAATGATTCTTTAATCTATTGGAGAAGAAAAAGAAGTATAGAAAGAATTGATGACTAAAAGCTGAAACTGAAAATTAAAAACACAGTACATATTTTTAGCTGGAAAGGTAAAAATTGATGAAAATTAGCAGGGGAAATAGTGGACCCTCCACCTCTTGCTGACTTTAGGTCAAGACTGGAGTCCCTTTCAGAAGTTAGCTGTAACTGAAGAAAATATGTTTAATTATGTTCATGTAAGGGGAAAATGAGAAAAAAAATTATGGTCCCCATCAACTTCCAATATTTATTTATTTTTTAGATCATCATGGCATGAGTAACAGACTGCTATATTACTTGGTAGCTTGCTTGAGCGTCAGGATCATAGGTCTCCAGTGAGTGGGACAATGCAGAGGGTATACTGTTAACATCAAATCAACTGCCTGGAGACATGAACTCAGCCCTGCAGGTAAAAGTGGGTAAGACAATGGTTCGTGCAGATAGGCTGAGAAGTATTAGGCAAAGATAATGGGCACAGACGGGATATTAAAAACGTTTGTCATCACATATGTAGGACTTGCCAGAAGATATACAGCAAACATCATCTGCTTTCCTGACATTTATTTTGAAGGAATTTGGCCCCAGTTGTCTGAAAGGTAAGAGTCTTTGTGGTATTTAGAGCATATTCAGGCTGAGCATTCCCTTCTGGAGTTCATGAAATGAAAGAATACTGAGGTAAAATGTCAAGGAAAAAAATTCTTGATAGAAAACTCCTTAATCTTTGAAAACAATTACAGAGGTTTTAGTCTGAGTTTGAGTTTTATTTGTTTGTTCACTTGTTTTTACCTTTCCCTTTTTGCTTTCTTCCTCCCCTACTTTTCTGAGTATTTCTGTATGTCCCACGCAAGGAAGCCAGGCTGGAACAACTCTCCGACAGGGGTCTGCTCTTGTTATAGTTCCTGTCCCCCAGGCTGTCTGAACTGATTGACCGCACTTCACCTTAATGTTAAGACAGAAGGAGACCTTGGTCCTTGTTATTTTCCTTTAAGAGTGAGCAAATAATTCCTAATGAATTGCTGATTTGGTTAATTTCACTCCCTCCTCCCTGTTTGTGAGTTATTTATGACTCTCATAAATACACTTGCTGAATAATTCCTATTAACAATTCTGGTCTGCATCTCATTTCAGAGCACTTCACTGCAAGTCTTCAATGTGTGACATTTGAGCTGTGTTATCTACTTTAAAGTAAGGATTTCTGGTATACTCTTCCACCAGATGACTGAATTCTTGGGATTCACTTTTCTTAACAGCTTAGGATAGTCTATCAAAGAAAAGCAAGACTCCTTCTTCTGTCACACACGCTGTGTGATCTCTGACAACTATTGTCACCTTTCTCTGACCTAGGTGTAAATTGGAGACAGCACTTTCCTACTCACCTTTCAAGCATGTATTTCTGTAATAAAGTAATGTCCTGTTTATAAGCAGTATGTTAAATGAAGCTTTTTCTGGTCTGGAAAATGATACCAGCTGGTTTTGGTTTTGGTTTTTCCTTTCTGAGTTCCTCAATATTCCTGATGCTTTCTTTCATCTTTGGGTGTTTTTTCACCTGGCACTGGAAGAGGTGCTGCCTCCTTGACCATTCCTTCACTGTAGTCATGATCGCTTTCAAGAAGAAAAAAAATGTCTCAGTGGTTTCTGAACCTCAGGCCACATTTTACTATGTGAGGGGCTCTGAGTAGTGCATTTATAGTGGCCACAGTGTCACTAACCACATAGCACTGATACGCTGGGCAACAGTGAGCCTAAGGAACTTGAGTTTTAATATCTCTTCTCATGAACCTGGTAACTAGACAACCACCATATTTCTTTTCTGTTCTTCAGCCTGAAAAGAAAATGTGGGCCTGGAAAAAAAACACAGCAAGAGGATTTCTTCTCATAGGTTTGTCCTTCAGATTCATTACAGTAATCACATGGTCCATTCTTGCCATAATTTCTGCTTTGTAAGTACAAGTTGTACTTGATTGTTTCTCTCTTACAGTTCTTGTTTCTCTTCTCAAACATAATCTACTAACAATGCTGGTGGGAGGGAAGACAAATATGTGTCAGACTCAGGGTGATACATATGATATGTATAGAGGTGGAAAAGAACGAGAAAATTAATTGCTTTTTCAATGGTGCTAAACATCTAGGTAATAAACACAAAGAACTGGAAATTCTCCTCATAGAGAGGTAATCTGGCCTAACTTGCTATGCTGAAAGCCAGTGAGAAGGGTTGTGTTGTTGGAATGTGAAAAAAAAAAAGTTAAAAAAAAAATTCCTGGCCACAATGTTTTTAGGAATGACAAGGCAGGGACAATGGTATTTGCTAATAAACATTGTTAGCTCTCATTCAGAACGGGAGAGTCATGAACATATGTAAATCAGTGCACAGTCTAGCAACGTGAGTGGTGGCTGTTTGTTACAGATCAAAATTAAACTAGCAAAGAGGATGAGCTACACATTCAGCAGCTGTCTGAACAGAAGCAAATGATGCTACAAACTAAACTGCAGTGGGGTGAGCATGAATAGTTATTTCAGATAATTTAAGATAGCTTCCTTACATAAAACTACTGCATTAAGGTTAACTAACTTCCTGATCATCAGTACAATGGAAAAAGGTGAATTGATCTTTAAACTGAAATTACTCTGCCCAGTCATAGCCTGATAACATTCAATGAGCATGAACAGAGGCCTTATTTTTAGACTTTCATACTTAAATTTGACAACTGAATTATCCAAGTCTTAAGAACGTTATATGTTAAGGACTGGGAGGAAAAAGAAAGAAAAGAAGAAAACCTCAACAAATGAAAGTAGGGAATACATTTAAGATGTTTGTCAGTAGTTAGAAAGCTAGCTCTGGCTCAAAGCACATTGCAGTTAAATGAGATGCCTTGAAACATCACAGCAGTTAAATAAGGAGATAGGAGAGTAATATAGTGGCAAACTTGCTGTCTGACACAACTGAGTATACAGTTGCTCAGATTAGCACGTAGTCCCCTTTGCAACAGTGATCATTAGAAACATGTGACAGGATTTTCACCTTTGAAAATGTGATCCAGATATGGACATTTAGGATATTTATTCAGTTAAATTAGGATATTCATTCAGTTAAACGAACACTCTTTTATGTAAAGTTTGTACACCATGGCTTTAGAAGTGGACTTCATAACCACGGTCCTTGTGGCTGTTAATCACTGCCACTCCAGACACAAAGGCTTCTCACAAAGTGGATTTTAGTTTTAGTAGCTTCTCTGCAAAGATATGGACCTACCCTAAGGGATACTGGTATTCAAATGACAATATAATAATTTGTCACTCTTCTTATATTTACTAAAGGCAGTATTTGCAGCATGAGCTATTAGTAAGTTATAAGGACCTTCTTGTTATTAAAGTGATTTAATTTCCATTGCTTTTTATACCAATTTTTAACTTTCTTCCTCATAACTCAGATAATAATCTACATATTATGGTATTAATACATAATGTGTTATTATATTATTATTGCTATCCTCTCTGGAGGTTCTGTGTATTAATAAACATTTTGGAACATGACAGATATTGTTGAGCTGTTTCCAGTGAAAAGAAAATCTACTAAAATGAATAATCCTGCTAAATGTAGAGTTTGAACACACTCAGTAGAGATGCGTGAGATTTTAGCTGCTAAAATACCATAAGCCTAGTATAAATGATCTGAATAGAAATCCAGAATTACCTTCTGGATGATTCTCTCATTTGTTATCTCTATCTCTCTGTTGACTACAGGAGGCAGCCTAGTCAAACTGACCTAAATCTAGATGTGTGAAAGACATTTTTGCTAAATGTTTTTTTTTTTTTCTAAACTATGAAGAAGTTGCAATAAAAAACATTTAAAACCATTATTAAGGTTGTAGGATGAAACATTTCAAAGTTAGAAAATAACAACATTAAAACTTCTGGTGAAAATTTCAGGTATTTTGGCATAAATTATATGACACAGACTTAATTACATGATCACATTTTTCTTTTTTCCCTGTGAGATCTGTTTGCTATAGTGTTCATGTAATGAGCAACTATTCAAGATCTCTTTTATCATTATTGCTCACTACATGTCTCTAGGATGTATATACTGCACTCTGCACAATCCTTCTCTGAAATCAGAAATATTAATTGCCCTGTGGATTTTTCTGATTTGATCATTATTATAGCATCTGAGTACTTCATAAACCATATCATAACAGCTCTTTACAACTGGAAAAAACATCAGCATTCAAAGATTAAAAGTATTCCCTAATTTTAGAATCCCCAAATTATGCCTTATCCTTTGTTGGGTGTTGTATTATCTACAAAACCAGTTTCACCATGTTCAGATATGCCTAAGTCTTCTCAGTACCATCAGTGGTGTTTACATACCTCTGCTCTGTCACCTCCCAGAATTAATCCATAGAATCAGAGAATCATAGAATAGTTTGGATTGGAAGAGACCTTTAAAGGTCATCTAGTCTGATCCCCCTGCAGTGAGCAGGGACATCTTCAACTAGATCAGGTTGCTCAGAGCCCCATCCAATCTGACCTTGAATGTTTCCAGGGGTGGGACATCTACAACCTCTCTGGGCAACCTGTTCCAGTGTTTCACCACCCTCACTGTAAAAAATGTCTTCCTTATATATAGTCTGAAGCTACCCTCTTTTAGTTTAAGCTGTTATCCTTTGTCCTATGGCAACAGGCCCTGCTAAAAAGTTTGTCCCCATCTTTCTTATAGGCCCCCTTTAAGTACTGAAAATAAGGTCTTCCCAGAGTCTCCTCTTCTGCAGCCTGAACAACCCTAAATCTCTCAGCCTGTCTTCATAGGAGAGGTGTTCCATCCCTCTGATAATTTTTGTGGCCCTCCTCTGTACTCACTCCAACAGGTCCATGTCTTTGCTGTCCAGAGCTTGATGCAGTACTCCAGGTGGGGTCTCACCAGAGCAGAGTAGAGGGGCAGGATCACCTCCCTTGATCTGCTGGCAATGGTTCTTTTGATGCAGCCCAGGATATGGTTGGCTTTCTGGGCTGCGAGCGCAGCTCATGTCCATCTTTTCATCCACTGGTACCTCCAAGTCTTTCTCTGCAGGGCTGCTCTCAATCCCTTCATCCCCAGCCTGTATTGATACCGGGTGCCCTGACCCAGGTGCAGGACCTTGCACTTGGCCTTGTTGAACCTCATGAGGTTCACACGGGCCCACTTCTCAAGCTTGTCCAGGTCCCTCTGGATGGCATTCCGTCCCTCAGGCATGTCAACTGCACCACTCAGCTTGGTGTTGTCTGCAAACTTGCTGAGTGTGCACTTGATCCCACTGTCTGTGTCATTGATGAAGACATTAAACAGCCGGTCCCAAAATAGACCACTGAGGGACATCACTTGTCACTGATTTCCATGTTGACATTGAGCCATTGACCACTACCCTCTGGATGCAACAATCCAACCAATTCCTCATCCACCTAACAATCCACGCATCAAATCCATATCTCTCAAATTTAGAGAGAAGGATGTTGTGGGGGACGTGTCAAAGGCCTTTCTGAGGTCCAGATAGACGACATCCATAGCTCTTCCCTTGTCCACTAATGTAGTCACTCCATCATAGAAGGCCACTAGGTTGGCTTTTCTTCCTACACAGAGTCTCTTGCTAGGTATCATAATTTTTCTCCCTCTAACATTTTTTTAAAATGAATCCCTTTCTATTCCACAGTACTAACCTTTATTATATGCTGGCTCTTTCAGCTACATTCCAGAAACCGGGTTACTCTGCCTCTTTTAACTCAACCTCTTTGTCTCCTTTCCATGCAGCAGCATATGCTGGGACATGACAAGCCAGAAAGCAGCTTTGCAGAAGAAGACCTGGAGGTCCTGGTGGACACCAAGCTGAACATGAGCCAGTGACATGTCCTTGTGGCAAAGAAGGCTAATGGTGTCCTGGGGTGCATTAGGAGGAGTGTTGCCAGCAGGTCAAGGAACATGATCCTTCCCCTCTACTAAGCACTGATGAGGCCACACCGGGAGTGCTGTATCCAGTTCTGGGCTCCTGAGTACAAGAGTTACTCAGTAGGAAGGATCTCTCCTATCTTCCTTATCTATCCACTCATTCCAAATGTTGGAATGCTAGACAGATTCATCAGGTCCTTTCTCCATTTTCTTCATCATCTGCATAGGTTGAACTCCATAAACTTCACATTGTAAACTTGCTTTCTAGAGCCTTAGTCAATTTTTATCACTTCTTTTCTATTACTAATATTTTAAGATCTTTTTGAAATATGACTTCTGGTTCTGGATACAGTATTGCATTTAACAGTGCAAGGTAAAGAAGTAAGATCTCTCCTCCGCTTCTGTGTCATAGTCCCATTTTCATACCTGCAGGGATTGCATTAGTCCTCTCAGCTGTGAAACAGACTGTAGTTCTGGCAAACTGAAAGGCAAGTGAAAGATGTTTCCATGGTGTATCTATCTTGAGACCCTTAAGAAGTGTCTCTCTTATATTGTGGATACTGTAATATTTGGATATTATTTGGATATTTGGATAATATTTGTCCAGTTGGAGGCCTGTGTCTAACGGAGTCCCTCAAGGGTCGGTACTGGGACCAGTTCTATTCAATATATTCATTAATGACTTGGATGAGGGAATAGAGTGCACTGTCAGCAAGTTCGCTGATGACACAAAACTGGGAGGAGTGGCTGACGCACCGGAAGGCTGCGCAGCCATTCAGAGGGACCTGGACAGGCTGGAGAGTTGGGCAGGGAGAAATTTAATGAAATATAACAAGGGCAAGTGTAGAGTCCTGCATCTGGGCAAGAACAACCCCATGTACCAGTACAAGTTGGGGACAGACCTGTTGGAGAGCAGTGTAGGGGAAAGGGACCTGGGGGTCCTAGTGGACAGCACGATGACCATGAGCCAGCAGTGTGCCCTTGTGGCCAAGAGGGCCAATGGCATCCTGGGGTGTATTAGAAGGGGTGTGGTTAGCAGGTCAAGAGAGGTTCTCCTCCCCCTCTACTCTGCCCTGGTGAGGCCGCATCTGGAATATTGTGTCCAGTTCTGGGCCCCTCAGTTCAAGAGGGACAGGGAACTGCTAGAGAGAGTCCAGCGCAGAGCCACGAAGATGATTAAGGGAGTGGAACATCTCCCTTATGAGGAGAGGCTGAGGGAGCTGGGTCTCTTTAGCTTGGAGAAGAGGAGACTGAGGGGTGACCTCATTAATGTTTATAAATACATAAAGGGCAAGTGTCAAGAGGATGGAGCCAGGCTCTTCTCAGTGACATCCATTGACAGGACAAGGGGCAACAGGTGCAAGTTGGAACACAGGAGGTTCCACATAAATATGAGGAAAAACTTCTTTACGGTGAGGGTGACTGAACACTGGAACAGGCTGCCCAGAGAGGTTGTGGAGTCTCCTTCTCTGGAGACATTCAAAACCCGCCTGGACGCGTTCCTGTGTGATATGATCTAGGTAATCCTGCTCCGGCAGGGGAATTGGACTAGATGATCTTTCGAGGTCCCTTCCAATCCCTAACATTCTGTGATTCTGTGGTCAGGCAGGACTTGCCCATGGTGAAGCCATGCAGGCTCTCTCAAATCACCTCCCTGTCCTCCATGTGCCTTAGCATAGCTTCTAGGATGATCTGTTCCATGATCTTCCTAGGCACAGAGGTGAGGCTGACAGGTTGGTAGTTCCCAGGGCCCTCCTTTCTACCCTTTTAAAAAATGGGTGCAGTATTTCCCTTTTTCCAGTCACCAGGGACTTCACTTGACTGCCATGACTTTTCAAATATCATGGAGAGTTTCTTGGCAACTACATCAGCCAACTCCCTCAGGACTCTGACCTGATGAGGTGCATCCACGGGTCCTGAGGGAACTGGCGGATGAAGTTGCTAAGCGGCTATCCATTTTTGAGAAGTCGTGGCAATATGGTGAAGTCCCCACTAAATGGAAAAGGGGAAATGTAACCCCCATCTTCAAGAAGAGAAAAAAGGAAGACCCGGGGAACTACAGGCCAGTCAGTCTCACCTCTGTGCCTGGCAAGGTCACAGAGCAGATCCTCCTGGAAACTATACTGAGGCACATGGAAATCAAGGAGGTAATTGGTGACAGCCAGCATGGCTTCATCAAGGGCAAATCATGCCTGACAAATTTGGGGGCCTTCTACGACAGGGTTACAGCACTGGTGGATAGGGGAAGAGCAACTGATGTCATCTACCTGGACTTGTGCAAAGCATTTGACACTGTCCCACATGACAACCTTGTCTCTAAATTGGAGAGACATGGACTTGACGGTGGACCATTCGGTAGACAGAGAATTGTCTGGATGGTCGCACTCAAAGAGTTATGGTCAATGACTCGATGTCCAAGTGGACACCAGTGACGAAAGGCATTCCTCAGGGGTCGGTATTGGGACTGGTCCTGTTTAACATCTTTGTTGGCAACATGGACAGCGGGATTAAGTGCGGTGTGGTCGACACACTGGAGGGAAGGGATGCCATCCAGAAGGACCTTGACAGGCTTGAGAGCTGGGCCTGTGCCAACCGCATGAAGTTCAACAAGGCCAAGTGCAAGGTCCTGCACGTGGGTCAGGACAATCCCAAGCACAAATACAGGCTGGGCAGAGAATGGATTGAGAGCAGCCCTGAGGAGAAGCACTTGGGGATGATGGTTGATGAGAAGCTCAACATGAGCCAACAATGTGCTCTTGAAGCCCAGAAAGCCAGTCGTATCCTGGGCTGCATCAAAAGAAGCGTGGCCAGCAGGTCGAGGGAGGATTCTGTCCCTTTACTCCGCTCTTGTGAGACCCCACCTGGAGTACTGCGTTCAGCTCTGGGGCCCCCGACGTAAGAAGGACATGGAGCTGTTGGAACAAGTCCAGAGGAGGGCCACGAAGATGATCGCCTCTCCTGTGAAGAGAGGCTGAGAGAGCTGGGGCTCTTCAGCCTGGAGAAGAGAAGGCTTCGGGGAGACCTTATAGCAGCCTTCCAGTACTTGAAGGGGGCCTACAGGAAAGCTGGAGAGGGGTTTTTTACAAGGGCAAGTAGTGACAGGATGACGGAGAAGAGTTTTAAACTGAAAGAGGGTAGATTAGATATTAGGAAGAAATCCTTTACTGTAAAGGTAGTGAGACACTGGAACAGGTTGCCCAGAGAAGTTGTGGATGCCCCCTCCCTGGCAGTGTTCAAGGCCAGATTGGATGAGGCTTTGAGAAACCTGGTCTAGTGGAAAGGTGTCCCTGCCCACGGCAGGGGGGTTGGAACTAGATGATCTTTAAGGTCGCTTCCAACTGAAACCATTCTATAATTCTATGACTCTGGGATGCATCTCGTCGGGTCCCGTAGACTTACATATATTCAGGTTCCTCAGGTGGTCACGCACCTGATCTTCTCTTACAGTGAGAGGGACTTTGCTCTCCTAGTCCCTGTTTTGCAGTCCATCCACTTGAGAGGTGTGGGAAGAGAAGTTGCCAGTGAAGACTGAGGCAAAAATGTTGTTGAGTACCTCAGCCTTTTCTTCATCTGTTTTTACCTGTTTGCCAGTCTTGCTCATCAAGGGGGGGTATGCTTTCTTTGATCTTCCTTTTCTGACTGACATACCTGTAGAAGCCCTTCTTATTATTCTTTGCATCCCTTGCCAAGTTCAGCTCCATCCATGCCTTGGCCTTCCTGACCACATCCCTACAAAATCGGGCAGTGTTCCTGTACTCTTTCCAGGATATCTGTCCCTGCTTCCACTGTCTGTGCATTTCCTTCTTGCCCTTTAATTTGACCAGCAGGTCTTGACTCAGCCATGCTGGCCTCTTGCCTTCCTTGCCTGATTTCTTACACTTGGGGATGAAGAACTCTTGTGTTCTATGGAAAGCATCCTTAAAGATCTGCCAGCTCTGTTCTCTCCTTTGTCCCGGAGGGCAGTTTCCCAGGGGGTCCTATCGACTAATTCCTTGAACAGCTGGAAGTTTGCTTTCCTAAAATTCAGGGTCCTGACTTTACTCTTTGCCTGACCCATACTCCTCAGGACTGCGAACCCCACCAGTGAGTGATCACTGCAGCCCAGGCTGCCTCCAGTCTTGATGTCACCAATTAGCTCACTTGTGTTGGTGACCATCAGAACCAGTATCGCATACCTTCTGGTAGGGCTGTCTGTTACCTGGATTAAGAAGTTATCTCCAAGCACTCCAGGAGTCCACCCCTCCTTCCTTGCCTGTCTCTTCTGAATAGCCTGTAGCCATTGATAGCCTCACTCCAGTCATGGGACTTGTCCCACCAAGTTTCAGTAACGGTAACTAGGTCATAGCTTTCTAGTAGCACAGTGGCTTCCAACTGCTCCTGTTTGTTGTCCATGCTGCAAGCATTGGTGTAGAGGCACTTCAGCTAAGCTGTTGGCCTCATCACCTTCTTAGAGGAACACCCCTTAATTCCTTTGAGGTATTTCACTGGTGTTTCCCTGTTGGGTTCTGTTACCTCTGGAGCCCCTGGCTCATCTACGTAAGACTTCAATTGTGCTCCAGTGCAGCCAGCATGTCTCAGAGCAACAGGCTGAGGGCCCTCACTAGCACCCTGTCCCTCTAACCTTCTCATGTCAACTCAAAGCTTGTCATAGGCAAGTCTGATATTATCCCCCACCTCCTTCCCTCCATGACAGATTTAGGTCAGTTTAATGCTACTGAGAAATAGTTACACTCTTACACTGCTCAGCAAATGAAGTCATATGCAAATGAATGGGAATTAGATTGCAGTGAAACTCTTCAGACAAAATTTATTAGTCTCTGGCACATCAATCAATGGCTGTGCATAAAAGAAATGTATCAGACTAATCCTGCATCTTCCAGAAAGCATAAAATTTACGGTACCTATAATATCCTTATGCATAAACTTAAATGTGCATTGCCAATGTTTGCAATTATCTAGAAAATGGCCTGGTCTTATAATTATTAAAGCAAATGTATAAACCCTGGATGACAGAAAACATAATTTTTCTGCTATTAAGAGACAATTTAGTGTATGAAATCACATTAGCATGCTCAAAAGATGGCTTTCAATCATTCACATGAACATTACAAACCTGTTCTATGGAACTTCAAAAAGAGGATGGGTGGTTTTTTCAGAGATAAACCTTTATGAGTAGATTACTTGTACATTGCAAGTAGAGCAGAGCAGCTATCTATCTGCTGTCCTGAGAAACCATCAACTATACAAACTTCCTTCATATACCAAGGAATGAAACTACTTATATAAATCTGATAAAAAAATTTTGTTTGGGACTAAAGTCAGTTTCCTGATCTCATTACGTAATATTAATTAGATGTTTCTCTCCCACTTCAGGGGTTGAAAGCAGGAGAGGGAGGTGGAGGAGTTTTGTTCATGGGGCCCCTCACATACTCTGTGACGGAATGAAAGAGGACTTACACTCCTGGCTGCTTCTGCCTGGGCAAGCTCAAACCAGTGACCAGGCTGGTATCCTAGCGTCTAAACCATTGGATACCTGGAGGGGGGAGTGACGTTACATTGACTACAAACCTGCCGGAAAATGTCTGAGTTTATATGCCCAGATTTTCCTCTGGAGACCTGATCTTTCTTCTGATCCTCTCCCACAGCAGCAGCCATCTCCCCCAGTCTTTCTCAAGAAGACTTCATCCTCTCTTTGAGGATTTCTAAATATCCATACACTTCATCCTCAAAGAGAAGTTTAAAAAACTTCCCTGACCTCTTCTCTTTTTACATTTTTCCTCCTGCCATATAGCTGCATGACAATCTAGACTATTCCGGTTGGTACAACAGCTACACTTTTTGATGTAATGCTAAGGCTGATGTCTGCTCTTTGGAGATGTACTTCCAACTCCAGAAATAATAACAGCAGGAAAACTTACTTCCAATACATAGACCTGATCCTAAATTTTGAGGATTACCTGGCTATTGTATATTTTTACTACAAAGTTGCTTCTGTAGAAGTGCCATGTTTTCTTGATACAAGAAAACCTATATCAAATTCATAGGAAGGTATCCAAAAGGTAAAGGTAGAAAAACAGAGACTTCCTATAATTTAAATGTATTTTACAGTGTCTTTTGGGTAAATAGTTTGTCTTTTTCATTATGGATCATTTAATGTCTGCCAAAAGCCACAGTTGTGCTGTAGCTATATTTCTGACTATCTGATAAATATGAAATCCAGTTTAATTTATGAGAGGACAGGTAAGTGCGAGACCTCGATATAGAAGATACATGAATGACCAAGGTAAAAAACCTTCTGTGTTTAGAGCATAAATAATAACTTATAATCAGCAGAGAGAGGAGAGAAAATGGAGGTCAAACGCTGGTAGAAAGATTTAAGCAGCAAGTGACTTCTATGACAAAGAGGCCCGCTTAGTAGATGAGGGCAGGGCTGTGGATGTAGTCTATCTAGACTTCAGTAAGGTATTTGACACTGTCTCCCACAGCATCCTCCTAGACAAACTGGCTGCCCGGGACTTGGATGGATGAACTCTTTGATGGGTTAAAAACTGGCTGGATGGCAGAGCCCAGAGAGTGGTGGTGAATGGGGCAAAGTCCAACTGGTGGCTGGTCACTAGAGGTGTTCCCCAGAGCTCAGTTCTGGGGCCGGTGCTGTTCAATATCTTTACAGATGACGTAGACGTAGGGATTGAGTGCACCCTCAGTAAATTTGCAGATGACACCAAGCTGGGTGGCAGTGTCGATCTGCTGGAGGGTAGGAAGGCCCTACAGAGGGATCTGGACAGGTTAGATAGATGGGCCAAGACCAACGGCATGAGGTTCAACAAGAACAAGTGCCGGGTCTTACACTTCGGCCACAACAACCCCATGCAGCTTTACAGGCTGGGGGAAGAGTGGTTAGAAAGCGGCCCAGCAGAAAGAGACCTGGGGGGTGCTGATCGACAGCCGGCTAAACATGAGCCAGCAGTGTGCCCAGGTGGCCAAGAAGGCCAATGGCATCCTGGCCTCTATTAGGAATAGTGTAGCCAGCCGGTCTAGGGAAGTGATCGTCCCTCTGTACTCGGCACTGGTGAGGCCACACCTTGAATACTGTGTCCAGTTCTGTGCCCCGCACTTCAAGAAAGATGTTGAGGTGTTGGAGCGAGTCCAGAGGAGGGCGACCAAGCTGGTGAAGGGTCTGGAGGGTCTGACCTACGAGGAACGGCTGAGGGAGCTGGGATTGTTTAGCCTGGAGAAGAGGAAGCTCAGAGGTGACCTTATTGCAGTTTATAACTACCTGAAGGGAGGTTGTAGTGGAGTGCGAGTCGGCCTCTTCTCCCAGGCAACTAGCCATAGGACAAGAGGACATAGCCTCAAGCTTCGCCAGGGGAGGTTCAGGTTGGACATTAGGAAGAATTTCTTTTCAGAAAGGGTTATTAGACATTGGAATGGGCTGCCCAGGGAGGTGGTGGAGTCACCATCTCTGGATATGTTTAAGAAAAGACTGGACATGGCACTTAGTGCCATGATCTAGTTGACATGGCGGTGTCAGGGCAACGGTTGGACTCGATGATCCCAGAGGTCTCTTCCAACATGATTTAAAAAAAATAAAAAAAAAAAAAGTGAAGATGCTATTCAAACTGACAAAGTAAATATTATTTCAGTGAATGGCACATTCATGGGTTTTTTGCAGATCCCATTTGTGATATGCAGTAAAACATTACCAGCCTGAACTGGAACTGCTTGTCTGCTAAGAAAAGTGAGGGAAAGGTGTGCATATAGGATTCATGCACACACAAACTTGGAGAGAAATCTCATTTGTATAGACAGGCATGTATGTATATATATTCTTGGATTGGAAAATAGCACCCAAGCTCAGCTTTCATTATTGTATAAACATGGTTGAGTTTCAACTTTCATTTTCTACTTGAATTATTATCTTTATCTCCACCCATGAAAAAATTATTTCCAAATAATTAAAACCAACCTCTGTCTGTCAGTGCTAGGGGCTTCCACAGTTTCATACTCTCTGAGCTTTGATTAATAAGTCTTTAGTTGAAAGAAATTTTTATTAGGAGGGGACTCCAGGGACTATCTTCCTCTGAAATTTTTTAGTGGTGTAAGATGGTATAGTTTAGAATTCAATTATGTGCATGAAAGAAGAGATGCATTTCTTACCAAAAAAAATGGAATGAAGAGTACTTGTTAGAATTATAATATGTTTTCTTCAACCGTACATTAAATAAAGAGATTCGACTCTGTAGGAAGCCATTCTCAATCAGGAGCTAGTGTCCACATCAAGATGGATGCTTATGATCCACAGCACAGGCAAGATCTCAGGAAAAAGACAAAGCCTAAAGCTGAAGTCTAAGTGAAATAGGCTGTGAAAAGAGCAAGGTGGAGCAACATAAAGCAAAATCTATCTTCAGTCAAAAAAAAATATGGAAAAATAAAGGATTTCTGGAGTGTTGGCTGAGTTGCAGACAGATGGGCACAGGATGAAGTGGTGCAGAAAAGAAAATAGACACCAAGACATTGTCTCTTGAATGAAGGACTTATTTATAAACCCACTAACTGTTGCTCAAAGCAGGGCACTGGGCAAGAGAGGAATATGAACAAAAATAGAACTAACACACTCACCTGGCCACATTCCATAGGGACTGAAATAGTGGAGGATAATTTTTTTAAATAAAAAAAAAAAATTAAAATTACAACTTCAATGAAGAGTAGAGAATAGGGTAATAAGGCTCACTAACCATCTGTTGTCATCCAGCTGTATGGCTGATAATCCCATACAGAATGTGCTCAACAAAATATTTGTGAAGTGAGCCTGATCATTTATACTTAAATAGCATAAGAAGAGAGAACATTTTAGAACTGATACAATGTCAAAAGTTACTGCCTTTTACTGGTATATTGCCTTATACCTTCTGGTTGAGTTCTAGCACAAACATTAATTCCAAACACATAAATTGTATGAGACAAGTTCCAACAACAGAAATAAAACCTGTGCTACCTTATGAATGGCACTCTAGTCTCATCAAACTCTTGGTCACATAATGCAGAAAAAAATCCAATACATTACAGACCTGAGTTATAAAATAAGTAATGTCTTTACTGTGCAAGTCTATCTACATGCACCAAAGGATCCTGTAACCAAAGATCAGATTAAGGAAATCAGTCAAACAAATATTAAATGGGAAGGTGTGAGTTATTTTGCCTGCCCTCAGTGCTTTAAGCAGCACTCTGATCCAACAAGCTATGGTGGGACAACTGACATGAAAAGGAACCAAAACATTCAGGGACTACCAGATCATCAGCTCTCAAAGGTGTCCTGGAGCTTATGAAAAGCAGCTTGTATAATCAGTGAATATATACCGATTAGCAATGGATTTAAGTATACAGAAATGCGCAGGCTACCAAATGTACCAATTAAAAAATAATGATAAGACATACAGAAGTGTGCACAATTATTTTAGTGATGCCTGGTATGGAGAAGGGAATCATGATGATGTTTGAAATGCACATGTAGTTTCTTTTGACTGCTCTCCAACTTATCCAAAATATCTTCAATATACTTGCCAGAGGAAAACTATTGTGTTATTTCTGACTGGCATATTTAAACAATATTTTTCTCTCCTAAATTGCGTAAGTATATAAGGTTAAGGTATAATGCAAAAATGTACTTCTTAACAGAAGGGAGAGTATAATCAATAAGAACATCACAATCCATACTCTCAGTGAAGTTAAATCTAAATAGAATAATAGAATAATTCAGGTTGCAAGGTTCAGATTCAGAAGTCACTTGAGTCCTACTCCACCACTTGAAGCAAGGTCATCTTCAACAAATTAATTACAGTTTAAAAGACAAGAGCTCCCTAAGATACCTCTGTATTTAATGGCAAGCAAAAGAGAGTGAGAGTGCAAGAGAGAGAGAACACCCTCCTTTGAGTTAAAATAGGGTTTGCTTTTATTTATTCTGACCTGTCCCTTGAAGGTCTTTTGAAAATTAGAGAGTTTGTCCTCTTAATGATTAAAACTAATCTTTGTGAATATACCCCCACATTCATAATCTGTCAGGTACTTCAGAAAGTTTCCAAAGTATTAATTCATTGTTCTTACCTTTGTACAAAGAAGTTTGGTTTTTCACTTTCTGAAATAAAGCATTTTTTTTAATGAAAATTGCTGTCATACTGCTAATTTCATGCCCTTAAGCTCCAAATTGGAGAATATTCTAACATTCAAGTAAAGGCAATGAAAGGAAGTCTATGGCCTACCTTATTTTTGTAAAACTGCACCTGGACAGTGGTGTCATGTACCAGGAATGACAAGGAAGGTGGATCAAGTGGTAAAAGCAAACCGGTATGGATATGATAGTATAGGATGTTGAAGACAGGTATGGTTACAGTATTTCCAATGGGATTTACAGTAGCTGTAATCCAGAAGCTGTAAAATGTCTTGAGGGATACTAATGGAAATCACACAGCTAGTTCCTTCTAAACAAAGAAACTCAGAAAACACAGTCCTAAGAACAGATTCAATTACTACTTTTATGCTATCTCTTATTGCTGTGCATTTTTTCACATCTTTAGACAATGATATTGATGTTGCTCCCCCTGAGCCACACTTTGTAATGCACTATTAACCTTGGTGTATCCTATGGATTTGACACCCTGCTCCCTGGCAGAGTGCAGGGCACACACACATGTACATGCACACACAGACACTTTCTCTCTCACACACACATACACTCTGTTACAAGACTGTTCTCACAATGTTGGCAAAGGTTAAAATTAAGTTTTAGTATAGGTGTACATTGCACTCAGATGGCAATCAATAGATCTAATGCTACCATCGAGTACACAAAGTGTGTTTATAAATCTTTGGTGTTCAAATTAATTTCAGGCTGCACTGCACACTCTTGCATCTACAAGTCCCTTATGTACTGGGTTTTAATTGTTTCTCTCTTTGACATAATGAATGCCAGAAAGTAACCCTGAAGCACTCATTTTGCATCATAAATCACAGTATTTTTTTAAAAGAGAAGGATAATTACAACAAAATAACAGCTCAAAAGTGCTTGGAATTTACTTCTTATGTTTGACAAATAGTGGAGAAAGTAATTGCCTAAAGACAATGTACAACATTGATTTAGATGACTTGTTATGCACACATAGTGTATTCTGTGAAAACAAGCTTCTTTCAAAAAAAAAAAAACCAACCACCAAACCCGAGAACTCTTCAAGCTCCTGACAAATTAATTTGTTCAGGGCAAAACACTGCACATCTGTAATTCCTTGTCTGTTTCTTAAAAGCTTGTGTGTCACATCTCTTCTGCCCTCTGTATATACGTATGTTGTAGAATTTCAAGAATGCTTCATTTTGTCTGCCTGTTTTCTCATTGCTCCTATTATATTTCAGAAGAATTGTCTTTCCTTGGCTTTTTTCCCTTTTAGCGCTTTTAGTTTTGATGGAAATATTATAAGATGCCATGGCTATATGAACCACTGTGCTCTGGTACTGTTCTGTTTGTTTACTCTTTTTCTGGTGTGGAACCTGTCTTTACAGATTCTGCTGTTTTTGCTGAATGCTGCTTGAGGTCAGATAAAAGTTATACTCAAAGATATGATGATCTCTTGTAATTTCTGTCCCAGACAAAAAAATATTATTTAAATCATATAATAACCATCGGATTGTACTAGACTTCATATTATGAAAAGCCAAGAAGAGTTGCCTTGTTCTTATTTTAAAGGAATATGAGGGAAACAGAGGCAAAGTTATCACTGTTCAAGATAGCTAGCTTGAAAATAGTTCAGGTATGTCTGTATGAGTTGGCATTACTTTTACATTTACTTGTGCTATTATTTTTAAATAGCAATTAAGCTATTTAGCCTGCATGATGTATGCAAGTTATTTTACCTCTCTTTTGCTGTTCTTCTTTACCAGCCCTTTCTCTTCGCCTTTTAGATCCTGCATACAATGCCTGAGACCTGTTTCTCTAGCAGCTAGCAGCTAGCAACTGGATTAAAATCACTAGGGTTTGTGACTCCAAGAAGCCTGGGTAAACACTTTGCTTTGCAGGGTCAGGATTTACAAGGGAAAGTTGTTCAGCAGCTCATCTGGAGCTAGCAGAATGAGGCTGCAATTTAATCTGAAGGTCTCCAGATACTACTGAAGTAGAAATGACATGAAGGTTGGAAAAGGCAGGTCCACCTGCTACTTCCTCAGAGAAGGATATGGTCTGAGGAATCTGAATATAACTTTGTTCTCTTCCAAATGTTCTCTTTGCTTTCTTCCCCTCTCTTTATGCTCTTTTGTGAATGTGATCCTTAGCTGCAACCAATTCCTTTCACATACACATCAAGCTACCTGTGCCTTCTTCCTCTTCCACTTTCCTGTATGATGAGTTTCCCATGACAGATCCACTATACTCAGGAAAGAGTGTTCAAACTGTAAAATAAAAAAACAAACATAATACTCTTTAGCATGCCAAGGTTTTACAAAATACTCTCATCAGAGGTTTATTTAATTGTGGTATTTTATTTTTCATAGAGAATAACTATAACAGTACACTAAAATACATAGCTAAGAATTACACTTACTCTTATGACTTACTAACCTAGTAGGTCTATTTTATGCATTTACCAAGGTTCTATACATTTTCACAAATAGTTGAGTAACTATGAATTTAATTTTAATTACCAAAATTCTCTCTTACATTGTGCAACATTATTGCTTTTAAATTTTACCTGTGAAATTAAAAAAATACCATCCCCTAGAAATTAGGAAAAAGATATTTTGAATTTGCTCTTCTAATATAAGATCTGCCCAAAGTAAATTGTCATTATGCAAAATACCTCTGCTTGGGGCAACAGAAAATCAGAAATATCAGTTTCTACAAAACAGATTGGTGCTTTGAAGAAGGGCATCAAACCAGGCTTCTTTTCCTGGACAGGAGAACATGGGGGCAGGGATGTGCTGCCACATGCATCAATGAGAGAAGGGACTAAATTTTTTTCTTCAGGGTACCTTAGACAGAAGAGAAAGACGGGAAAAAACAGGGCACCCTTGGGCAATTACACAGAATTGGTTTATTTACTACTGGAGATCATGCTTGGTTTGAAGCCAAATGTTCACTGGAAGACAATGTAGAGGGGAGGAAGGAAAACTGATTAACCACCTATCAACAGTATTAAACAAGAAAATGCTGCAAACTGAATGATTGGAATATCCATGAAGGGCAGGAGCACCAAACCTCAAAACCCAACTGGTAAAATTCTTTTCCATTTATGGTTTCTTTAATTTCTTTTTAATCTATCATGTCATTGCAATACTGTAAACATCCTACTGGAGTCAATGCACAGAAATCTAGTTTCTGTTATTAAAAAAAAGCAAAAAATGGTTCATTGTCAATATACTCATTAAACAAGAATGTTTCACAAGTTAGCTGATACTTTTCTTAGTGGCTTAGGTAGCAGTAAAGCCCATTTTAAAGACTTTTTTTTTTTACAAAACAACAATTAAATGGAAGTGACAGCAGTCAGAATACTAAACCCACAACGGAAATGAGAATTTCCAAATAATATGTAGATGTTGAAAGCACAATTTATGTCTTTGGACTTATTACTACAGAATTCATCATTGCTGAAATATCATTTTGACGACATTTCGTAGAATAGCTTTTCTTTAGCAGGACATTTTGCTTCCTTTGCTTATTTATTAGTTGTGTGCTTTGGCAGCAACTATTGCAAAGTAGTTCTCCAGAAGAAAGTATCACATATTTTCTTATTGTTTTAGTATTGGAAGAAAACATAAATGAGGGTCTTTCTCCTTAGCTGTACAACTAATATTCAAAATAACAAATTAACTGACATATCAGTGGTCCCTCTTGGACTGGGTCCCAGGGAACCCCTCGCTAACATTGGTCAGTTCCTGAGGCTAAGACCTCAGCAACAGAATGATTTGCCTTAGACAAAGCTTCCTGCACTCTATGTTCTATGGTTTATGCCTGGAAGCACAGGGTTTTTTTCCCCTCATAAAAAAAAATAATAAAGCAAAGCAAATATACTATGTTATGGGATGTATCTGTTGCCACTCTCAAAAACTCTGTGAAATATCTAATCTTGTCTCACAAAATTCTTTGGCCTTGCTGTCACCATGACAACACATTTCAACAGACACCTTGATCAGTATAAATGTGTTGTTCATCTACTAATTATATCTTTCTGTGGAAACAATTTATCAAAGACAAGTTAGGTAGCAAACAGGAATTGGAAGTCAGTGTGGTAAGTGGACATTAAGTAAAAAAAAAAAAGGGATCCAAACACATCTGAACTGCAGATGAAGTTTAATTTGTTTACTCGGATCCAAACACTATTTTCACTTCTGTAAAGGACTGAAGAAGCATTCAGACTGAATATACTCAGACCTTGGAGTTAAAATTTGAACTTCATGCATATAGGATTTAAACTGTGAGTGATACAAGGTTAAATCAAAATACTTCAAGTCACTTTCAGGAAAGCATTACCTTGTTGAACATTGCTGCAGTGATTTCAGCAACAGTAACAAAGAGAATATTCACGCATGGCTGAAAACATTTTAAGATCTACATGAATGATGTGCCAAAAAGGCTGAGAAGAGAAACACTTAAACCAAACATATCTAAATGCTGATCTTCTGAGAACAGCCAGACACCTTTGGGTTGCGCCTGAATGATATTGGAAGCAATATACTGTAGCAGGTCCCCTCCTTCTCATATTGCAGAGTGTCCTTTGGCATTCTAGACATTATAGACTGTTACCATTAACCTGTCAGCCTCAAGTGAGTTAGGCAGCGGCTTTTGATGTACTTTTAAGGATATATACACGCATAGAATTACATAAGTAGTCAAGTTACGTACAATACAGACCTTGATAAAGATTCAGCTAAGTAGTGCTGGCAGGAAATAAAACAGCAAGAGAACCATCAGATGTGGCAGACAAAGTACAGCTTTCCAGAAGAACAAATAGGAAAATGAACCAATCTGCAGTCAGCAAAATAGTTGTATTTGCTTGCCTTATTTAGATTCACCTGAAGACTACCTGTAATATCAAGCTCTCAAGTTTATGCTGATTCTTTTCTGTTGGCGTACCATCCCCATGCAAAACCAAAAAAAACCTTGTTTCTCTGTAAGTTTATATACCATAGCCAATAAATTGCTGCCCAGTCAATATCACTCGTTTCCTCCTAATTATGAAATGCCAAATAAAGCTGTCGGTCTCCCCCATAAGAACTTCTGCTAGCCCAAATCTCAAATTTACTAACCAAAGTACTCTTAACAAAACTGTTTCTCCTTTTCTTAATCGGTTGGTTTCAAAACAAATTTCTCTACCTCTTTCCAGACAATCCATTCTGACCTCAACTAAAATGTTCACTTTTGTCCCCTGTATTCAGCAGTGCTCTGCCAGTTTATTCTGTCAGTTCCTCCAGCTCGCCGTACCTCCTCACACAATTATAACCACAGCTGCCAGTTCCCAAAGGAGTCAGTGTCCAAAATTCCCATCTGTGAAAACTTTACTTATATAAGTAGTTCTATGCAGGAAGATAAAACTAGGATACCAGATGCTGAGAAGTAAGTGAAACAGCAACCACCTTTAAAAATATATGTACTGTCAAACTATATAGGATCTAAGTAGCATTTAGCATCTTGAAAGCATAGCAAAATTAATCAACTAGAAGAAACAGGTCTTTATTAAAATACCAGACAGCATAAAAGAAACTTTTCAGACCTACACAGAAATAATAGAAAGGGTGGTATCTTGGAGGGAATAAACCCCATACTTCCTACTGTTTAAGAACAAAGTTCAACAAGCATGAGCAGTAGAGAAAATGTCATGAAAGTTCATTGTGGGAAAAGCTCTAAGTGTGTATCAATGAAGATAATATCAGTGGGAAAATGGCTTCAAACCACCAGTGGCTAAAACAGCTAGGTATACTTAGAAACATATGCTCACCTTGAAAATTTAATACAGAAAGGAAAAGATTTAAGTAATCAGTTTGCATGTTTAGTGATTCCCAGAAAGCTTTTCAGCCCATCCTGTGTGAAAGTGTATGCTGGGGCATAACTATGGCTCTTGCTGTCAGGGTGTATTCTCATGGAAATTTCTAACTGAATCACTCAGTGGGCACATTTACATGGTAAAAAGCTGTAGAAAAATCTCCCAAAGCCAGAGGAAAGTTATACTGCCAAAATTGTTAAGCCCTAAGAAGGTTTCCAAATAAAATTCAGTTGCTCTATTGGGTGCCACTTGAATGAGTCAACAATAAACTAAGGCACTAGTTAAAAAAGACCTTTTTAATATGGAAAAGTATCTTTCAGTTTCTGAAACAGCAGTCCCCTTGAGAATAAACTGAAAGGTGAGACTCGTGAAAGGCTTTGTCCAGTTTCAGCCCAGTGCCTTTCATATGTTTAGAGGTGCATTCTACTGTTGCTGCATATCAAGTTTGTGGCTTTAGTGTGGTTTTCATCAGTTGCACAGAGCAAAAGAAACATTTCTTTGGACTTTAGACAGCTTTTTAACATTTTCTGTATTCTGACTAACCTTCTAACATACAGACCCATTCATGGACCACTTTCACTCCCTCTCTGGTTAACCTTGTCTCACGCCTTTTCCTTCAGAAGTTCATCTGTTTCAGTACATGAAAAGTTCACAGAAGGTAAGATTAAAATGAACTTCCTTCAGTAAAGGGCTGTTGTGGAGGTTGTAATATATTTCATACAGCAATGGGTCTTTGCAGGCCCACTGTTGTTTCATAATGATCTTCATAATTTGTTTTGATCTGTAGCTTTCTGCAAGTACTCTTTATGTCATTGAGACAGAAAAGACATATTTATTCTAAAAGGCAAATATCTGGGGTGTATGGTTGACATATTATCAATGGTGACTTCAGGAAACAAAAAAAATCTCTGGTAAGAGGAAGTATGTACAACTTCATTGTCTGTGATGGATGCTACGAGACATTGGAGTTGTAAGTACATGCTGGGCTAAATTCTTTCTTCTCTAAAAATACCAGCAAAATACCAGATGTGAATCTTGAATCTTAAGGAATTCAGTTACTTGAGCTCACTAAAATATTCCAGAATATGATCTCAGCATTATTAAAGAGCTGTGAAAGAATTGACCCTCTTGCCCTTTACCCCTAACAGATATATGTAACAATATTTTCTCTTTGGTTACTTGAAAAGCTAGAGCATTCAGTATCTTAACAAGAACTGCCAGCTGATAAAACCTAACATGAACAACTCCCTTGGTCTGCTGAGGTTCACCCTTAAAGACCACAACCACATATATAAAAGAATATTTTCCACCTCATACCAAAGCTTCCCAGCTTAGACCAGCCCTACCGTGGAGATTCAGAAGGCGGAATTATTTTCATTAACTCACGCCTTAAAAAAAAATCATCAGACTGGTGTTTGGGGCACACATTATGCTGGTGGAGGCTTTGTCTTTTTGGTGAGACACAGAGCAAAAATTCAGTTGCAGTCATGGTGGCCTTAAATTCTGCCTACTATTCCTTTTGATTACAACTCAGTTCTTTATAATTCTTCGCTTTCTGTTTAAATGCTTTGTTGCTATTTAAATTTTCCTTTTAGAGAACATAAAGTCTGACAAACAACAGCAAGAATTCACATATAGTGAATACATTAAATGACCCATATCCATCATCCTTAAGAACACGAATAAAATCCAAATCCAATGCTGCCAGATCTTTTCGATATTCACAGCAATATTTGGAAAAAAACCCCACCCATCTGCCATGAAAGGAATTTCTGATGTTCATCCTTTCCCAGTCAAACAGAGTGGGTGGATAATAGCATTGAAAACAGGGAGTGAAAAATGAGCTAAGTTTTAAATAGCATAAATGATAGCAGCATATAGACAAGCTTCCTTTAATCAGTCAGCAGGCATTAAACAATTTCAAAAACTGGCGGTTAACAGTGTTTTTCTTAGCTTGTGGTATTTGAAGGACAATGATATACACATCAAACAGAATTCAGGGCACACATTGTGGAAGTGCCAGCTGAAGCTTTGTATGTAAGTTAAAGCTGGAATTCGATCCCTTTATCATACATGAGACACACAACCACTCTTCTACCAAATTTCCACTCATTTTGAATGAAGAATTGATTTTTTGAGGATTTACAGGTTCATTAAAATCTGGTCGCTAAAACAAAATTGTCACATGCTCTACACCAAAGATTTAGTGTAGGTCAAATTGCATAGTGAGCTTGCAATGCTTGTGTTATTATTCATTTATTAAAAATATAAAATGCTAAATATCTTAAAGGGGTCCTATTAAAAACAACAAAAAAATCCATTTTTTCCCATGGAGGACGTGAACAAATGTACATTCCCAAATCTTGACTTTTATTCTCTTGTTATACACCTGCTTTAACCTTCCCGTTCCACTATGCACAAATGTGCATGTATGAGCATCCATATGACCAAATAACAAATTCCCTCTGCTTTCTGTGGCCACATTACCTCACTTGAAACTATTTCGGCCCAAATTCTGTTATCTTCCTGAAGTGTGATCCTTATTGAAATAATAATTTTTGCCATCATTTTTTATAACTAGGAGTTCACCAACGAGCAGAAGCAGCTGCATAACCTCTTCTCCAGGAGAGTATCATAAAGGCTATCTCCCAGTGATCTAAGGAAAATAGCAGAAATGGATGTCTTTCTAAAATAAGCTCCTGAAAGCAAGCTGGCACCTTCAGTTATATTATTGACAATGGAGGATTACAACCATTTTGAAAGCTATTTCTCTGTATACAACCTGTAAAACAACATAGTTTTTCTGAAGAGAAAACTACTTGTTAGAGGATAACAGGGGAAGACTTAACTTATCTGTTCAGGAGGCTTTGTTGTCTTGTTTTCACATACTTATGATGAAATAACAAATTTCTCCTTGCATGAGAATTGCAGGATATCTTCCCCTAAATATTTGTACAGCAGTGATATGTGCTAATGAGAAACAAATGGAAGTCCTTGAAAATGAAGAAGGTCTCCTTAGCCAAAGCAGCTAGTTACCAAATCTGCCAACTGTATTGTTAAATCATCATATGCAGTCTTTATAGAAAAGCTGATATACCAAAAATTATAAACTAAACCCTGTTGCTTTACATTTTATATATACATTTGAAATATCAAGAAATATTTTTATTGTTTTTTAATTCCATCTGGTAAGGAAAGAATGGGTAAAAAATGTAATGCAACACACTTCTAGGAAGAAAGGTAAGAAAGATTTGGAAACAGGCTTATCATTAATGCTTTAAAGATGAAAGATAGTCACTTCTAGCTAAGTTCTGAATGCTTCAGCCACCATAAAAGGGAACAAGAAACCTCCGGCAAACATGCTTGGGAAGGTGTGACTAAGCAAAAGGGTTTGCATCTGGAAATAAATTTAGGATGTTCCAGTGCTTTGAAGATAAGAAATTGCAACATAGCTGCAGGTATTGTTGATGCCTGGGGGGACTTGCAGCCCAGGATGTGGAGGGGGAATAGTGTCGCCTGCCAAAGCGTGTAGAGAGGGTGGAGGCTGGTCCTGCTGGTACCATGCTCTGGGGAGGAATTCCCCTTCAGAGGCACAGACCAGCTCCCCTCCTGCAAGGGGAGCCGACAGCCAACACCCACTTCTAGGCAAACGTGCTACAAAATCCAGCATACTAAGAGGTATTTTTTCAATATAAGTGATGAGTCCTTTTGTCACTCTTTTAAGTAGCCACAGGATTTCAGTCAGGGCAGAAGAGCAATTTTTTTACATGTACGTAAAACTCCACTCCTTTCCCAAGGATGGCAGCTGTTCCCCATCCCAGTCAACAAGAGCAACAGATGCTTAGACAACACATATAAAGCTGTAGGCTTTTGTAAAGGAAGTATAAATCTCCGAGTTTATTTCTGTCCTTTACCTTAGGCATCTATTTTTGTAGATGTTTGTACCACCATGCAGTATATAACTGGTGAAAAGCTAAGGAATCATTTGGGTGGAAGGCATGATACAATTATAAGAAATTATTATCTTTGTTCCCCAAATGTCACATAATCAATAAGAGGAAAAATTGTTTCTGTGAGAAATATTACGGCTTCTAAAAGATTAATGCTGATGAAAGAGAATAGCTAAACAACACCTTACCTATTCTAAACACTTTTCAACTTTCTGAGACAATGATTTTTGAACCTATACTATGAATATATTTTTCTTATGCATTTCAGCTGTGCAGACTCAAAGACAAAAAGGGGGAGGAGAGGAGAGGAGAGGAGAGGAGAGGAGAGGAGAGGAGAGGAGAGGAGAGGAGAGGAGAGGAGAAGGGAGGGGAGGGGAGGAGAGGGGAGGGGAGAGGAGAGGAGAGGATTGATTTATTCCTTGTATCAAAACATACCATTTTACACTGACTTCAGTATTTGGAAAACCAATTGGTGTTAAAATAAAAAATGAAATTTTCTGAGAAGTGAGAAGTTTATCACCTTCATTGACTCCTGAGTGGTATTTAAGGTGTCAGGCTCAGCATAAAGTTACAGATATTAGTTACTGTGCAGTAAGCTAGACTAGAGATTCATGGTATGTTAGCTACTCCATTGAAATTTTTCAAGTTTTAAGTTTGCAAATGTTTACCCTACAGCAAATGTGAGGAGTAAGTTATCTTACTTATTTGCTTTGGATAGTAGCATGCACACAGTTATTTCAAAGCAGCTGAATCTATAACTTGCTTATCCTACAATGACTTGTTCATGTAGCAACACTTGTTACGCAGTGTATTTTGGAACAGATTTGCTGGTTTGTCTGGTCAAAGTCACTCAAAAAGGTTGTTCTAAAGAAATAGAATACATTTATTGTGGCTTTGTTAAATCACATTAAAATTTAAGTATTCATTGAGAGCCTAAAATATTCATTTAACGCTATATAGAAATTGTTTCACTTACCTAAAGTGATACAAATATTGGATGAAGTAGCCACTCTGAGAAAAAACATGACAACTAGATCATCTTCTATCCAAGACTTATCTTTTAATTCTTATTTAATCTCAGAAACCTCTAAGGCTTCTCTTAAAGTAGGTTTACCTACACTGCACTACGATATTTATTTGATTACTGAGTAAGTAGGGGGAGCCAATAATGCTGGATAAAAGCTAGCAGGACAATAACACCCATGCTTCTTCCATCTTTCAAAGGAATGACTTTAGAAGAGTCAAACATATTCACCAGCAGCACAATCAATATTTAAAAATTTGCCAGTCTTTTAATGTTAGATTTGCTTACGGTAAAGCAGAAACATTCAAAGCCTGCAGGAGAAATGTGTGTAGTGTCCTCTAGCCTTTAAGAAGTATGTTAACTACCTTAAGTCATCTGGTGACCAATTAACTGATGACAGAAATGTCTCATGAAAAAATCAGCTTCATGGTACATTTTGAAACTATTTACTGCTAGAACTGTTTTCTCTGCAAAATGTATAGGTTTAAATCTCACTGAAGCATAGAAAACCTTAAAGAATTACTTTGAAACACAGCTAAATCATATTGTGGAGGGTAGACGACAAGACATTAGTAGAGACTATCAGTATTTCAATGTAAGCTGCTGTTATCCAGAACAAGTAGCTGCAGGGACAGAGCCCAGGTTTTGGAAAAGAAACACAGATATATGCACACACATGCAGACACACATAGTCATAGGTGCACATGGACGTGTATGCAGGCACACACACATGTGCCCACACATGCATGACCAAAAATGAACAGGGACTCACGTGCACACATGCACACACACAGATCCAGACCGGGAAGGCAGTAGACCTTCTGGACCTATCACAGAAGAATTCTGAATGACATGCAGTTGGCTTAAAATCTCAGAACAGCAGAAAACTATGGTTCCTTTTGTCCCAAGAAATACAAAAATAAAATTACAGAATAAGTGAGACATTTGTTCTTCTCGTTTCCATACTACTTCTAATGGCTGTCCCAAGGGATTGCTTTTAAGGATCTCTGTGTATGCATCAGCCTGTACAGTTCCTTCCTTTAGTATCCTTCCTTATAGTATTAAAAAAAAATTATTTGCTTTGCCTTTGGCTGTGGTTTCTCTTCTCAGTGGAAAACTGAATCTCATGCCAAACCTACTGCCCAACACATAGATCAATAAATGTGAAGCGATGCTGCCATTGACACTGATATAGAGTAGCTGAAGGAGCTCTTCTGCCATGCTGCTGGGCCCATGAGCCCAGAGGTCCAGCAGAAATGGCAGGAATGGAAAACTGTGGCAGAAATGGGAAAATGTGGCAGGACACAGCAGGCACCACAGGAGGAGTTTCAGTGCTTGGGCAAACACCACTGGCCCTGCAATCAGGCCTGATCTTTCCTAGGGAAAAGGCAGAGTGCTAGAGGGAAGTAACTCCTGGGTTTGACCCACGGCATCACCTTGACCTAGACTCTCCAGATTTCACAGAGACAGCAAACAAGATTAAATACTAGAGAAAATTAATAAAATCCCCAGTTTAATTTGCAGTTGCTACCTACATTAAATAGATCCTCTTAAAGAATAGCGTTTTTGAATCGCTAAGGTTCAAACATTATTGAAAATGTGCTTATGAGAAACATTTTTTTCAAAGCCTATGAAACTGTGAGGATTAGGTTGAAGTATCCAGTATGATCAATATCTTGCAATCGCATTAAGGCCTCAGGCAACAGGGGCCGTTGTTCCTTCCCATTTCCCATTTTCTGACTTCTGTTTCTAGGCACCATCATAGGCAATCAGACATGAACAGAAAATGAATTTGCTACAAGCTAGTAGCATTGTAAGTGGCTTTGATATAAGTGGAACAAGGGTCAGTAACTTCTAAGCTCCAGTAGCCTGATAAGAATATTAAGTTTACCATTTATCCCCAATGAGTGCTTGATTAGCCATACAGTGCTCTGCTGACAGAGTTCACTAAAAAAACATTATGCTAATAACATTTGAGTGCCAGCAACACCGAGAAAGCCCGTCTTAACAAAAAAGAATGGGTCATTGTGGTACTTACCTGGCAGGTACAGTTCTAGGCAAAAATATGATTTCTTCGTCCTGTTTGCAAAGATACAAGTAGAAATAGAGGTAATTCCTCAAAGCATGTAAGGATTAGAAAAAATGAAAAGAAATACCCCACATCAGCACATTAGCATGTGGGAAATAAAGAGATGTTTGGTTTTTCAGAGCAGGCAGTTGTTAGTGGGGACATCTCATTTATATGTATTTATCTTCGTCTAAACTACGTCATATGGTTCTTCACTAGGGCCTCTTTCTGCCTGGTTTGACATTGAATGTGTTTTCTCCTTGCTGTGTACTCGGACCATATGTGGGGATTGCTGCTGCCGTCCCACGGCTCCGCCCTTTTCCCCAGCCCACTCCCATTTCCCCGCTACTTGTGCTCCTGCTAACACAGCATTTTGTCTCATCTAAAGGAAGGATCTATAGGCTGTCTCTTTTTCTTAGCATCAGCTACAGGTGTTACATATCCCAGCAACAATTCAAATCATACTTCAATGTATAGAAGACAGTTGGGTGGAGAGGTTCATTGCTACATCAAATTAGTCCACTGAATTTTACAGCTTCTTCCAAATACTGAACACCCCAGTCCTATTCACAGTTCTCCTGTCCTCCACCACAGCTGCCAATGTGCAATTAGCAACCTGCCTAGCAGGCCTCTGGACTTTGTATAGAAGACAGACACATTCTGCTGCTGACTGCCTGGCTGCCAGCTATTGCACAGGCAAATTGGTGTACAGTACTTGGGCCCAACTCGTAATAAGGGCAAGCAATCATTTCACAGACATACAACTGAGAGTTTTTCAAAAAAGGATCAAGCTGGGAAAAAAAAAGCACAATTAATCTGGCCATTAGAGCTGGTCAAACATCTTTTTTCAGCTCTCTTACTAGCCAAAAATCTTTTTTAAGCTCAGCCAAAACTAGGTCAAATTTGCCAAACAGTTGCAAAGAACAAAGGTAACATTTCAAAAGGCAGTGGAATGACTCTTCAATTTTAAAAAGTTTTGATTTTTATATATTTTAGAGGTGACATAAAAATATTTTTGAGAGTTGATAAAAGCTAAAACTAAAAGATTTGCTTTAGAATGTGTAAAACATTTTGGTGTACCTGAAACATATCTTTATTTTTAGCTTTTCATTTTGCTCAGAAAATGGAAGAACAAAAAATAACTTGGGGCTCTACCAATTTTAAGAATGCTGACAGTGAGCCAAAACTCTCAGCTACTCACAGGCAACTATTACAAGCCACCAGACGGTTTAAATGCAAGGGTACAAAAGAGCTAAGTAATCTGATCTATTGTAGCTGCTAGTATATGAAGTAGTAATGTGAGAAAGGTCCAGGCAATGAAGAAAAGTAAGAACTTCCATTGCACAATTTGTCTTATGCTAATGCAAATGCCTAAAATAGGTCAGATAAATCATGCCTTAAAAATGCCCATTTCACTTCAATAACTAGAGGGGAAACACAGGTGACAAGTGCTGGTATAGCAGTCTACCTTATCAGTGATGACAGTGGGGTGAGATTAATTTCTGCATTTTAATAATTCACACCAAAAAAAAAATTTTGATGTGAAAGACCCAAAACATGGGACTAGAAATTGGAAGGACTGGCCAATGGAGAGGACATAAATTGTTGTTGGTGACTCTGGCGTTCAGCATTTCATGTCCTACTTATTCTCCTGTGTTTACCCCTTTTTCTCACCTTTTCTTCCATTTAACTATCCCTTTCATCTTCCTTATTTTCACCAATCATCTTCTGTCTTTCTTTCTTCAACCCACACAGCTTGATAGCTGTTTTTCAGAACTTACTGTTGACAGTGTCCACCTGCTTCTATCATCTGCTTGCTATCTTTCATCGCCATTGGAAAACGAAAAAGGACACTTTAAAAACCATGAGCACTTATGCGTGGTAGGGTATGTGAATTCTCCCAAACTGCAAACTGTACTGTTGTCAGCAGGAAATTACATTAGATGTGGCTTCAAGAAAACATTGCTCCATTTTTTCAGACTTTAACCCTGAAATGCCACCTTCGTTACCCATCATTTTTCAATGTATCGTCTGGACCCAGACCTCCCTTTGAAGTTTTGTTATGAAATCAAGTGTTCCAGGAACCCTAACCTCATTTTTTTTATCTCGCCCTTCAGGGACCTACTGTGAATTCCATATGCAATATTCCAAGTTTTACATTCATCTAGTTTCTTTGCAAGCAAGACAACAAGGTCCTTAGTGGGGCCTTAAAAGATTTTTCAGTTGGTCTAAATCTGGCCAATGGTTTCACTGTTGGCTTCCATATTAACAGGACAGTGAGCAAATTTGAAAAATATAACCACTAGGAAGAAATTCTTTACTGTGAGGGTGGTGAGACACTGGAACAGGTTGCCCAGAAAGGTTGTGGATGCCCCCTCCCTGGCAGTGTTTAAGGCCAGGTTGGATGGGGCTTTGAGTAACCTGGTCTAGAGGAAAGGTGTCCCTGCCTGTGGCAGGGGGGTTGGAACTAGATGACCTTTAAGGTCCCTTCCAAGCCAAACCATTCTATGATTCTATTATTCTATGACTATACCTAAGCAGAAGAGAGTTGTGTGTAGAGTTATTAACAATACTTTAGTGTGCATTCTTCATTATATACGCATAAGTATGTGTATATGTACACACATACATGTACAAACACTGCATCTGTCTCTCAAATTTAATTTCATTTTTAGCTAGAGCTTTCTGATGTTGCCTGCTATACCCTAAAAAAATACAGTAAGGATCACAACAAAAATTCAGGGCAATCTGTCTTACTCATAACTGTAAAACATTGTATATTTGACTACGCATCTGAGGAAAGAGACCAATGCCTGTATCACCCCACCCCGTAAAAGCAGTTTACAGACACCAGGCAACCAAATCTAAAACATAATTCTGAAGGAACCCACCATACTGCTGGATGACTGAACTGCTGATCACTTTGTCTGGCTGTACAGAAAGTTAAAGCAAGCTGAAAGTTTTCAACTTATAGTGAATAATGTACTTATGCAGCAGAAAATTATATACTTACTGTTCCACTCCAACTGTGTGTGATATATGAAGTACAATGAACTCCAGTAAAAAAATAAATGAAACCAGGTGGTAAAGAATCAAACTAAACTCTTCATTAGTCTTGGTATTTCTTCTACCATTTTGCAAGCAATAAGAAGCCCCATGTACTGTTAGTGCCTTTTATTTCCTGCTGTCCTTTATTTTTTGCTATTTATATTATCAATATTTCCCTGTTACGTTTTCTTTATTGTTCCTTTTTCCTCCCCCTTCCGGGATTCTGATATTGTTATTCACCAAATTTACTATCAGGTTTAAAGACTCTTTGGTTTATAAAGTTAATTATTCGTCAGTATAAACATGTCAATGCAAGTTCTTTAGCTAACCATACGCAAGTCTATCCTGTTATCACCCTCTTTCCTGATAAATTCTCAGTTAATTCCAGGAATATAGGACAGGGCAGAAATTTTTCCTGAGTGCTTGTGAACCTGATTTTTCACAGTGCAAGGATACACTTGGATACATGCAAACTACATTTGAGTCAGAATAGTTATGATCAGGTAAAATCCTGCCACAGATTTCTAATAATTTCATCAAAGTAAGTGTACAGAGACTTCAGTAGATACTGAACTTGAAGCAAATTAAATACACTGCAGAATGAGGTTTTGTGAAAGCAAACCACCATTCTACCTTCATGTAAAATTACTTTTATGGAAATCGGGGACTTTGGCCCTTTTTTTCGATTATTTAAAATCTCTCATCATCTGTCTTTTTCATAGTTCTGTGCTGTACTCTTGGCAATAATAGTGAGCATGTCAGACTCAGAAACAGTAATTGGTATCTGTACATACAAATGTTCTGGCCTGTTTTTTCTCATTACTCAAACTCCATACACAAGACATGTTTAGAAGCATAAATTGTTTTCCTACTGCGCTTCTAATTAACACTTCCATTAAGACCCAGGCAGAGAGCATGGAACATACTGAAAGAAACTGCTGTTTATAGAAACAGTGATAAAATATATACAAATATGTCCTACAAAGTGCAATCAAGCCAGCTTGCTTGACATGTGGATGTGTTTCTCTCTGTATGTAGGCACAAACAGATGTGGTACACTCACATGCAAGACTAATTTGTTCATTAGCATTAAAAAACCTAGATGAATAACAGACCATTAATTTTTATAATTTCTTCTTGCATGCCCGTATCACTGCTCAGTTTAGTTTCTGAATCCCTTGTTAGCTTCAGATTGGCTCCTTGGCGTGATCATACTGGATACTTCATTTACCTTCCACTGGTTTTGCATTTACTAGATTAGATTTACCTGGATTTTTATATTTGTACACTTTCTAATGCCCTTCACCCCTCTTCTTCTTCTATGTGAAATTCTAATTAACCTCAAATTAAGATAAATAGCAACAGTTTAGCTTTTTTTTTTCCTTCTTGAAAGGCAGAATGAATTGATCAAATGGTTTGCTAAGCATCATAAATAGTTTTGGATTTCTAGAAGAGCTGATTTATGCCTTTGAATAAAAAGATGCATAATCTCTTCGATTTTGCATATATTCTATACAAAACCAAGTGAGAAAAACCTCCAAGCAACTGTAACTGAATTTCACCTCCAGAAATCCCATTCTAAGACTCAGGAGAGTCAATCCGCAAGGAAAGAGATTAAACAAATAGTCTTGTGACCTAAAGTGCAATAAGCTTTGCACTGTGAGAGTAAGTTTGAAAGCCTGACAATTAACTGTAATTCAGGGTTGGTGATAGGGGGATGTTGTTGTCTTTGTTTTTAATTACATTTTATTGAACAACTAAGTGATAAGCATCAAAAGACAAGATTGTCTTGGATCATCAAAGACAGAGGAGTTTGTTTGCTCTGTGAATTCAGGCAAACTAAAAGAGCTTTTCCTGTGTTTACCTGAGTAATTAATGAAAGACCAAATTGCTTTTGAGCCAGCAGGCTGCAGTTAATTGGAGTTATGTGCATTCAGTGAACTTAGTGATTTGGAGTAAAAAGGATTTACAATGTAGGTGACAACCCTTTTCAGGGAAATATTGCAGCAAAGGCTGAATATTAGAAGACAGCTTCCAGATGATGTAATTTATGTGGAGAACTTTCTCCCTTAGCTAAAGTTTGAAAGTGGAAAATGTAGTGGGTTAACTGAGCAAAATGCTTGGAAAAGGTTCATTAAATAACAAGTTTAAAAAGTGGGACTCAAACATTCAGCCTATTGCTATTATTTTTTAACTGTTAAGATCAGTGAATTCAGAGAAGTTTGCCAGTCTACCCTAAGGAAAATTATGTTTGCAGGGACAGACATGACCTAATTTCAGCAGTTATTACTATGCACCACATTTACTCGTCTTTTAAATACCTCCGGGGATGGTGACTCCACCACTTCCCTGGGCAGCCTGTTCCAATGCTTGATAACCCTTTCAGTGAAGAAATTTTTCCTGATATCCAATCTAAACCTCCCCTGGCACAACCTGAGGCCATTTCCTCTCATTCTATCACTTGTTACCTGGGAGAAGAGACTAACACCCTCCTCACTACAACATCCTTTCAGGTAGTTGTAGACAGCAATAAGGTCTCCCCTGAGCCTCCTCTTCTCCAGACTAAACAATCCCAGTTCCCTCAGTCGTTCCTCATAAGACTTGTTCTCCAGACCCTTCACCAACTTCGTTGTCCTTCTTTGGACTTTCTCCAGCACCTCAATGTCTGTCTTCTAGTAAGGGACTCAAAACTGAGCTTAGGGATATGGTTTAGTGGTGGACTTGGTAGTGTTAGGTTAATGGTTGGACTCGATGATCTTAAAGGTCCTTTCCAAGAAAAACAGTTCTATGATTCTATGACTCTGTGCCTATTTTTCTAACACATCTCACTAAGGACTGGAGACATATTGTGGTGCTCTTGATCAGATGTAGTAGCATCTAATAATCTACTGTTATTATCAAATAATAGTTAAGACAATTTGCTTTTAAATGTACTACTCAAAATGCCAAGAATTATCAGTATTTGTAATCCTCTTGGTTATTTATTTTATTTTCCAGACCCACCTGAATGTGTTCACCAAAGTTTTCTGAGATAGAGCTATGGTGGTACTGGGGATCAAAGTCTGCCAATGGACAAGCCTGCTGGGCTAAAGTACAAACAGAAAAGATGTCCCCCTTCTTCCTGATGAACGCTGTTAAGTTAAACAGACAAGGTTCCTCTTGCCTCTTTTCTTGCTTTAGTAAACCTAGAGTTGTTCTCTCTTCTTTATCAAAGAATTTTTCATTTGTGCAAGAACAAATTTCAAATAAAGATGAAGAAGTGTTCTTCCTTCCTTCCTGAAGAAACTAACTTCTAGGTACATACACTCTTTCTTGGATCTAGTTCTCACCAAATAACAATGAGATGATCACAACTCAGTCTCAGTACACCTCATGAATTTGTGCACTAAATATTTATCTTATTAGTCTGGAAGCTCTGTCAAATTCAGCTTTTTCTCCTTCACTCCTTTTTTTTCCACCAAGCTTCAAAGCTACCTGAGTTCTTTCATTAAATAATTACATTATAGATTGTTTTAGGATAAATGAATTCTCAGTCACTCCATCTTCTCTCTGATCTGTGCCCAAAAATCCTTTATCCAGGTTTCTTGGAGTTCATTATACTGTTGACTGGTGGATATTTCCATATATTTTTAATAATAAAAAATGTGAAATGGCACAGTTGGTTAAATTTCACATGACTTTAAAAGGACTTGTTTCCTTTATATTATATTTTTCTGAAATAAGAGAAGATAAAAGATATTCAGTCATTGTTTTCTGCTTTTAAAAATCATAATTTTACTCAGTCTTCCACTAATGAATTTTATAGACAGTTTCAGAATTCTTTGTTCAAAGTCAATAATTGTACTTCTCCCTCCCTATCTCCCTTCCTTCTTTGTCTTCCTTGTCCTTTTCCTGTAAAAATGTTAATGAGCTGTACTGGTATTTCCACATGCTTTGAAGCATGAAGTGTAATCAAAGTAGTATGTAAAATCTCATTGTCATCACTAGGTTAAGGATCAGGCCTGAGTGCCTTTACCCTGAGCCCTACTACTGAAATGTCTGCAACACTTTGTGGAGGTAGTAAGATATTTCAACAGTATTATTTTTAGCCAATCTATTGGGACTAAAATTGTGCAGTGTGTTCGAAAACTTCTTTCAGCCTCAAGTGCTGTGGGTGTCTGCAGAGGCTGCAGTATAATCTGTGTTTAAGTTGTTATGGGCTAGATCCAAGTGGTTTCCTTTCTAATTTGATAAACCTAGAGATCCATTACATTTTAATATGCACTTCATGAGTTAATAGAAAAAGCTGGCTCAAATTAGTAACAAGACACACATTTCCACACTGGACTTCAATAATTTCAGATGACTGCATATTTGCAAAGAACCAGAGCTCTATAAGTTTTGGAAGTTGTGCTCTATGTGAGAAATAGCATAGGGCCACAGGGTGCCATTTTTTTTTAACAGAGTTCTCCACTGAAGTCAATAAGGAACTGTACTGAAAAACTGGACCTCTCTTTTTGATTTAATTCAGGGCAAATTCTGCCACACTTGTTCCCGTTAGGTATGATCTTGTATTGTGAATAATGATAATTAAACCCTAGGACTCTATGACTAGAAGACTTTTTCAGTATGCATGTCAGTGGAACCTGGTCTTCCCCTGTCCCCAGTATAAAATGCTACAGAACAGGAGAATGGTACTGAATTATTTGTTTTCATTGGAGTTGGCTTTTATTTTATATTTAAACCACCTAAGTATCATATAGCCAATGGTTATTTAATGGAGGTTTATGAATCGCATGCAAACAAGCTATAAAAATATATGTATTCGTAGATGTATCTATAAATACACACACAAATTTCTCCATATGTGTGTTCTCGCTGTTAGTTATTTGAATTGTCAAATTCCATATATCTTTCTTCCACGTCCGAAACTGTTGAATACAACCGTGTACAGCCAAAAGACTCAAGGCAACACCATTATTAAGTGGAAAGCAATTGCCCAGTGATGACTGACATTAAAAATATTTCAGTAGCAGACATTTTGATAAATATAAATAATGTTATTTTCCCTGTTTATGTAAGAATAACAGCTTTCTTTTAGGGAGATGGGAAATTTTCAAGGAAATTACTGGTTTACTGCATAGTCAGAGGCTCTTCCACAGCCTTAGCAACATCTTTTATAGATTCATTTTTTTTCCTTGTTTGATGGTTATATCCATTAATTATTAGGATAATGTAATAAAGTCACTGGTTATATATTGCACAATTCTGTAAATTACATTAAATCACTGAAAAAATTGTTAACAAAACAAAAAAAAAGGAAATACATAGGCTTCTAAGTAATACTATATATTTCCAATATATGGAACTGAGAAGACTCAGCTAAAAGCAATAAAAAAATCAGGGTAGAGAAAAAAGAAATACATTCTAAACTGATTTATTTTGGTTGCACTCAGTCGTACTTACTTTATAGGAAGATCTAGTGAACAAGTTTTCTGGGAATAACATCTTTAGAAACCATGAGCAAGGATACTCATAGAAACACTGTTCCCATTTCCTAGTTCAGAACAGCTACATACTGTATTGAACAGTTCTATTTCCTTAATTTGGAACCATTTTAGAAACCCAAATATTTGCATCAAAATTTTGACAGTAAGGTCCTGTAGACAGAGAAATGTACATTTATAACTGAGTTGACAGTCAGTTTTATCAGCAATACTATTCCTCTGAGGAGAAAGGCATTAATGCTGTTAGTATGATGCATTTTCATAGGACTGTAGCTGCATCACTACTTTTACCAGTATAGTTATATCACTTGTAGTGTGTACAACATTATGAGTTACAAAACAGGTTCACAAATGATGCTTGTTAAATCAAGGAATTCAGAACAAGTAGTAGATACACTGTGAATACTGAATATTTAAGTAGTCTGAAGAGCTAGATTTGCTATGAATAGCCAAATGGTTTTTGTCAATGTTCTCAAAAACTACATGTGAAGAACAGAGATTTCATTGAATAATTAAATATCACAGGTTTTTTTATATGTAGAACTAATATTTGGTATTACTAATCCTGTGAACATATTATTTCCCAACATAACAGTTCTGCAGAATTTATTGAATGCGTGTTTCTGAGTTCATGCAAGAAAATGCATACACAAAGGAATTTTGCACTTTTCGTGATCCAAAATTAATATTAAATGCAATATGTTTGATTCCAGGCTTCCATGGACAAGAGACTTCAAATATTTTCTCTCCCGAAACTGTCATGACCTGTGGAATTATCTGACAAAGAAAATTGTAAATTACGTAAATACTTCTTTTGTAATGATTTGTAATCATTATATTCTTTTCTCTGGAAAGGTACTTGCCGTGCCACATATTGAAGTCATCTAGATAGGCTAGCAGGGATAAATTCAAAGAAATGGAAACAGTACAATTCATAGTGTGATCTGTGGGACCAAAATCACAATTCTGACATCCTAGCACAATAAAAGCACAGAGCAACTGATCTGATTGGCAGCTGGGCTCACCGCTAGCATATCCCAAAGGGAAAAATAAGACTGTTAACATTTAGCTAAAATAGATGCAGAAATTCAATTAAAAATCGAAACCTTCAGTGAATTGCAAGCCCATTCCTTGCCTTCAAAATGGAGGTGTTCTTTTGGGAAAGATATCAGCGTGATTCTGTTGCGTAAAACAGGAATTAGGCTCTGAAAAGATAGCCTGGTGTTACAAACTTCTTTGCACGGAGGGTAAGGGATAATGGATAATGCCTCCAGCCCTGTGTGTTTCACCCTCCAGTCAACTACAAACATCCACACATACCTGGCTACTTAAACTGGCCTGACACAGAGCACACAAGATGGGATCCTGTGGGAAAGAAAGGAAAGGGGAGGAGAGGGGAGGGGAGGGGAGGGGAGGGGAGGGGAGGAGAGGAGAGGAGAGGAGAGGAGAGGAGAGGAGAGGAGAGGAGAGGAGAGGAGAGGAGAGGAGAGGAGAGGAGAGGAGAGGAGAGGAGAGGAGAGGAGAGGAAGAAAGGAAGCAACATATGGATGATTAATTCCAGGCACAAGATCCAGCTAGCAGGCTCATTTTCTTATGTGTCTTGTGTCGGCCTGTGTAGATAACTCAGATATCATAATGCCAAGTCACATAATAAATAAAACCCCAATTATACTCATCACCTCGTATTTTGGCCAATGCAGCGTTTGGCCTCATTCCATCCTGCGGGATCATTTTCATGTAAAACAAGCCAGAAAGCTTAGCAAAGGAGAAGTTGTTCCTAGGATAAGAGATATGAGGGGCCCCAGATATATGCCAAGCCCAGAGTTCCTTTAAAGGCATAACGATATGAGAAGTTACTCTTAACGTGATTTGGGGATAAATTATATTTGCTACTGCCTGATTTGTAGTGCAGAAAGAAACAAGAGACCATAAGGGGTTTCTCTCACACATACCTACAGATCCCAGCACATAATTTTGCTGCATACCTCCATAGCAAGAAAATTATGCTTTTTAACTTATGTGTAGAAAGGGAAAACACATGAAAAAAAGACCTTTTCAT